>NC_135712.1:147497601-147797601 GCF_964656455.1 Halichoerus grypus | reverse complement strand
ATTCTAAACACTTTGCCCTAACATTCCCAGATATTTTTAGTGCAACACAAATATTTAATCCTAGTGGGATGGACTCTGTGTGTACCCTAAAACATACTCTTTCATTCAAATAATAATTACTGAGAATACACTTTAAGCCAGGCTCTTTTCTGAGTCATGGGAATAGCAGTAAACTAAACATACCTTTGATAATTTGGGGTCTCGTGTTCAAATGAAAATCTCTAAATCCTATACATGCTTCGGATATCAAGCCCTTCTCCCATACTACTTTCCTGAACTTGCCCATTGACCCTCCCTGCCTTGAAAACCTTCAAACTTACTTGTCAGACCTACCAACTATGCCTAGCATATTACTTTATAATCTGATGCGTTCAGGTTCCAGCTCCTCAGTTAGACAGCTCTGGAGTACCTGATAAAGCAAGATTCATCGAGAGCAAGGGTCAGCAAACTATATCCTGTAGGCCAGATCTGGCCCACTACTGGTTTTTGTATAGCCTGTGATTTTATATTTTTTAATGCTGGGGAAAGAACTGAAAAGGAAAATAAAATTTTGACATGTGAAAATTAAAGAAATCCAAGTTTTAGTGTCTATAAATCAAGTTGCACTAGAGCACAGCCATGCACATTGTTCTATACTATCTATGGCTGCTTTTGTGTTATATGGCAGAGCTGAATAGTGGTGGCAGAGACATTGTGGCCTGCAAAGCCTACAATATTTACTATCTGTCCCTTTTTTTGTCAAGTCCTGATATAGAAATTTTATGATAAATACTGATGAAGTGGAAGCCAGTATGCATGACCTAGACTTCACACCAGAAAAGGCTGGAAAAAGATATTATAAATGCATTTTAAATTGGTCAATATTTAGTCAAAACTATAATGAGATATCACCTCACACCTGTCAGAATGGCTAAAATTAACAACATAAGAAACAATGGGTGTAGGTGAGGATGTGGAGAAAAAGGACCACTCATGTACTGTTGGTGGGAATACAAACTGGTGGAAAACAGTATGGAGTTTCCTCAAAAACCCAAAAATAGAACTACCTAAGATCCAGCCGTCACACTACTGGGTATTTACCCAAATAATACAAAAATACTAATTCAGAGGGATACATTCCCCCCGATACTTATAGCAGCATTATCTATAATAGCCAAATTATGGAAACAGCCCAAGTGTCCATCAACTGATGAATGGGTAAAGAAGATGTGGTATATATACAAAGGAATATTATTCAGCCATAAAAAGAATGCTATCTTGCCATTTGCAATGACCTGGATGGAGCTAGAGAGAATAATGCTAAGTGAAATAAGTCAGAGAAAGGCAAATGGTATATGATTTCACTCATATGTGGAATTTAAGAAACAAAACAAATGAACAACGGGGCAAAAAAGAGAGAGGCAAACCAAGAGACAGACTCTTAACTATAGAGAAGTGATGGTTACCAGAGGGGACGTGGTTGGGGGGGATTAAGGAGTGCACCTGTCATGATGAGCCCTGGGTTACGTATGGAAGTGCTGAATCACTACATTGTACACCTGGAACTAATATAACACTGTACGTTAACTATACTGGACTTTAAATTTTAAAAAAAGATTTAGTTAAAACAAACTATTAAGTTTACATCATTGCAATGAGTATATACTAAGCACCTATTTTGTGCTCACTAAAAAGCAAATGAAAGTTGTTGCTCAAGTTCTTATTATTGAATTTGAATGTCTAATTTTCCTAAGGACTTGAGCCAGACACCAGTGTATCTGGGTCTTTGTTGAGTTCTTAGATAATGTCTGTAAACTTAAAAAATAAAGAACAGCACTGCAGACATCTGAGCTCAAGACCACTTAATGGATCTATGTATTTAGAATGAATCAATTGCTCTCACCAGAGGTCTTGGAATGGGCTTTTGAGGTTTTTTGGATCCTAATTTTTTCATTGCATTATAGTATTTCTTCTGTTCTTCTGTCATAAAAATGTCTTCATCACCTAAGTATTTGGAGAAGATGAGAGCTAATTATCATTAACAGGTTTTTTTGGAAACAAGTTCTGAATTTTCAGAAATAGTTTCAAAGTTATATTACATTCTATCAACAATTCCTAAAATTCCATTGGGAAGCAAAAGAGGCTGGACTCTATAGGAGGGCTGAAACAAGATTTAAATTAAGGAAAGGAAAAAATGCTACTTTTATAAGCTATATCTTACTTTTTAGAATATGAACAAAGATTACATACTGTTTGCAAACATCCACATCTTTAAAAAATTGAGTATATTTTAGGTTGCATAAATCAAATCACAATCCAAGAAAAGTAGATATTAGTAACAAAAATTTAAACAAAAATCTCACCAAATGGCAATTAAAATTCTCTTAAATAAATGAATAAATGCATATATTGCTATTAATAAAATTTTCCAGACCCATTCTCAGAGAAAAAAGAACTAGAGAGCTTTAAATGTTTTCACTTTTGAGCAAGAACAAATAGAAATATGAACAAGAATTTTCATTTCTGGAAATTTTAGGAGGAAGTAAAATATCTAGAAATGCTGGGTAAATTAGAACAGAATTCTTTTAAAATGTATAGCTAAACTTGCACAAAAGTAAGGAAAATCTCCGGCGTCTGAAAATCAACAGTGATCAAAGAGTAGCAAATTAGCCTGAAGCCACTGCTGGCCTAAGAGCATTTGCTAATCTCTGTAAAAACTAGAATCTTGGGCCTTAATAACTACAAGGGAGTCATGGGGAAAAGGTTTATGCCAAGGACCCTGCATGAATCTGAGACTCCTTAAGTGCTGCCGATGAAAGGGTGAAGAAAAAAACAGAATCTGTCAATAGGCAGTGGAATACAAGTAGGAAACTGTCTTAGTCTGGACTATGGGTAAAAACCCCGTCTTCCCTGAGAATCTGGGAATCTGGGCCTGCCTTGATGATGGTGTGGGATTTAAATTTTCACCACTACCAGTATGGACCAAAAATATACATCCCTAGGATCATCTTTTCAACAACGGTCCTAGGGAAACTGGATATCCACATGCAAAAGAATAAAGTTAAATTCTTACTTAACACCATACACAAAAATAGCTCAAAATACATCAAAGACATAAATGTAAGATCTAAAACAACAAAACTCTTTGAAGAAAACATAGGGCAAAAGCTTCATAAGACTAGATCTGGCAATGATTTCTTGCATAGGATACCAAAGGCACAGATAACAAAAGAAAAAATAGACAAATGGGACTTCATGAAAATTTAAAATTATGTGCATCAAAAGATACTATCAATGGAGTAAAAAGGCAACCCACAGAATGGGGAAAAATATTTATATATCATATATCTGATAAGGGATTAATCAGAATATATGGAAAACTCCTAAAATTTAACAACAACAACAAAAAAAACAGCCAATGTCAGAGAAATTACTATCTGTGTTCTCTTCTAGAATGTTCATGGTTTCAGGTTTCACATTTAGGTCTTTAATCCATTTTGAGTTTATTTTTGTATATGGTGTTAGAAAGTGATTCAGTTTCATTCTTTTACATGTAGTTGTCCAGTTTTCCCAGCACCATTTATTGAAGAGAATGCTCTTTACCCATTTTACATTCTTGCCTCCTTTGTCATAGATTAATTCACTATGTAACTATGAGTTTATTTCTGTCCTCTCTATTCTGTTCCATTGATCTTTGTGTCTATTTCTGTGCCAGTACCATACTGTTTTGATTATTACAGCCTTGTAGTATATCTTAAAATCTGGAACTGTGATACCTCCAGCTTTGTTCTTCTTTTCTCAAGATTGCTTTGATTATTCAGGGTCTTTTGTGGTTCCATACAAATTTTAGTGTTATTTGTTCTAGCTCTGTGAAAAATGCTGCTGGTATTTTGATAGGGATTGCATTGAATCTGTAGATTGCTTTGGTTAGTATGGACATTTAAACAATATCAATTCTTCTAATCCACGAGCATGGAATATCTTTCCATTTGTTTGTGTCATCTTCAATTTCTTTCATCAGTGTTTTAGTTTTCAGAGTATAGGTCTTTCACCTCTTTGGTTAAATTTATTCCTAGGTATTTTATTCTTTTAAGTGCAATTCTAAATGGAATTGTTTTCTTAGTTTCTCTTTCTGCTACTTCATTATTAGTGTATAGAAATGCTACCAATTTCTGGGTATTAATTTTGTGTCTTGCAGCTTTACTGAACTCATTTATTACTTCTAGTAGTTTTTTGGTGGAGTCTTTAGGATTTTGTATGTATAGTATCATGTCATCTGCAAATAGTGATGGTGTAACTTCTTTAGCAATATGGATGACTCCTTTATTTTTCTCGTCTGATTGTTGTGGCTAGGACCTCTAGTACTATGTTGAATAAAAGTGCCAAGAGTGGACATCCTTGTCTTGTTCCTGATCTTAGAGGAAAGGCTCTCAGTTTTTTCCCACTGAGTATGATGTTAGCCATGGGTTTTTCATATATGGCCTTTACTATGTTGAGGTATGTTCCCCCTACACCCACTTTGTTAAGAGTTTTATCATGAATGACTGTTGAATTTTGTCAACATTTTTCTAGATATGTCTCCTGAGGCAAAGGAAACAAAAGCAAAAACAAGTTATCAGGACTACATCAAAATAAAAAGCTTTTTCACAGTGAATGAAATGATCAACAAAACAAAAAGGCAACTTACTAAATGGGAGAAGATATTTGTAAATGATATATCCAATAAGGGGTAAATATCCAAAATATATAACTTATACAACTCAACAGTCCAATTAAAAAATGGGCAGAGGTCCTAATATATCTTTTTCCAAAGAAGACATATAAATGGCCAACCGATACATGAAAAAGTGCTCAACATCACTAATCATCAGGGAAATACAAATCAAAACTACAATAAGATGTCACCTCACACCTGCCAGAATAGCTAAAATCAAAAACACAGAAAACAACAAGTGTTGCCAAGAATGTGGAGAAAAAGAACCCCTCACGCACTACTGGTGGGAATGCAAAATGATTTAGTCACTGTGGAAAACAGTATGGAGGTTCCTCAAAAAATTAAAAATAGAAATATCATACAATCCAGTAATTCTACTACTGGGTATTTACCCAAAGAAAATGAAAACACTAATTTGAAAAGATATATGCACCCCTATATTTATTGTTAGCCTTATTTATTATAGCCAATACATGAAAGAAACCTAAGTGTCCACTGATGGCTGAATGGATAAGGAAGATGTGGTACACATGTGTGTGTGCACATGCATGTGCACTCCTGTACACACACACACACATACACACACACACACACACAGGAATATTATGCAACCATAAAAAAGAATGAGTTCATGCCATTTGAGACATGGATGGACCTAAAGGGTATTATGCTAAGTGAAATAAGTCAGACTGAGAAAGACAAATACCATATGATTTCACTCATATGTGGAATCTAAAAAACAAATAAATAAACAGACAAAAAGCAGAACCAGGCCTATAAATACAGAGAACAACAGATGGTTGTCAGAGGGGACGGAGGTGGGGAATGGGTAAAATGGTTGAGCGGAGTGGGAAGTACAGTCTTCCAGTTATGGAATGAATAAATCATGGGAACAAAAGGCACAATATAAGGAATACAGTCAGTGATATTGTTAATAGTGTTGTACGGTGACAGATGATAGCAACACTTGTGATGATCATGGCATAACATATAAACTTGTCAAATAACTATGTGGTACACCTGAAAGTAATATAATATCATGTGTCAATTACACTCAAAATAAATAAATAAATAAATAAATAAACAAATAAAACAATCCAATTCAAAAACTGGCAAAGGA
Source organism: Halichoerus grypus (assembly GCF_964656455.1). NCBI lineage: Eukaryota > Metazoa > Chordata > Mammalia > Carnivora > Phocidae > Halichoerus > Halichoerus grypus. Next base: position 147,791,788 of record NC_135712.1, on the reverse strand, counting down.
CTTGAATAGACATCTCTCTAAAAAAGATATACAAATAGCCAATAAGCACATGAAAAAACACTCAATATCACTAGTCATTAGGGAAATGCAAATAAAAACCAAAATGAGGTACCACCTCACACCCATTAGGATGGCTACTATCACAAAAAGAGAAGACAAGCATTGGTGAGCATGAAGAGAAATCAGAATTACACTGTTGGTGGGAATGTAAAATGGTAGCTTCTGTGGAAAACAATACAGTGGTTCCTCAAAAAATTAAAAAATAGAATTACCATATGATCCAGCAATTCCACTTCTGGATGTATACCCAAAAGAATTGAAAGCAGGGTTTCAAAGAGATATTTGAACACTCATATTCATAGCAGCTTTATTCACAATAGCTAAAATGTGGAAGCAACCCAAGTGTCCATCAACAGATGAATGTATGAGCAAAATGTGGTATATACATACAATGGAATATTATTCAGCCTTAAAAAGGAAGGAAATTCAGAAATATGCTACAACATGGATGAACCTTGAAAACATTATGCTAAGTGAAATAACTCAATCACAAAAAGACAAATACTGTATGATTCCATTTATATGAGATACTTAGAAGAGTCAAATTCATAGCAACAGTAGAATGGTGGCTGCCAAGGGCTAGGGGGAAGGAGAATGGGGAGTTATCGTCTAATTAGGTATAGAGTTTCAGTTTTACAAGATGAAAAGAGTTATGGGGATGGATAGTGGTGATGGTTACACAACATTATGAATGTATTTAATACCACTGAAATGTACACGAAAAATGGTTAAGGTGGTAAATTTCATATTATATATATTGTACCACAGTAAAAAAATTTTGTGAAAAAAAAAAAATGCAGCCCTAGAAGTTAACCAGGTTGTTCCAGGATGCCTGGCAGATACAAGTGTCTTCAGTAATTACATTCATCACAGCAGTGTATATTACTATTATTCTGAGACTGTCCTATGTGTGTTTTAGGGGATAAAACAAAAATGAGTAATTATGGAAAATTTTAATTCTATTATTTCCTGTGCCCATGAGAATCAGTTTTTTCAGTGTGGAAAAGAGGATATACAGATTATTATTAGAGAAGAAGTTAAGTGAAAACCTTGTAGTTCTGAACTTGAATGAACAGTATTCATATTTCCACATACATTTCCTTGAAGTCCTAAATTTGAAGTAGCTCTGTCCACTGAAAAAGCATTAAAGCAATGACAATGTGCATTTCGGGTTGTGATCTCAGAATACCACCTCCCCGCCCCCCCCCAAAAAACCAGAATTCCTTAGAGAAATGGTTGATTCTTGATCTGGCACAAAAGTATGATTTAGCCCTGGAATATCTTGTCATTCTAGAGAGCAAGGAATCTGTCAAATGGGAGGACCTGATTTTAATCCTGACCTCAAAAGAATATCAATTGATCAGAGAATGAATAAATGAATAAATATTTTAAGAAAATAAAGAATCAAGGAAATTTGAATGTTGACTGGATATCTGACAGATTTAGAGAATTCATGTTAAACTTCTTAGGTGTGGTAATGGAATTGTGGTTATCTTTAAAAGAGATATGTTTTGAAATATATGTGGGTGAAACAGTGTGATGTCACTTGCCCTATTAAAAAATCTGGTGACAGGATTGGATAAGGGCATAGATGCCATAAATATGTTCTTAAGTCAATAAACGTGTTGGGTGATGGGTCTTGTAGGTTCATTTTAGTATACTTTTGTGCATGGTGGAAATTTTCTGTAATAAAAAGTAAAGCAAAACAAAACAAAATACTATGGCCTGATCAAAACAGTGATTTCAAATGTAAGCTTCCATCTAAAATCACAAGGCCTAACATCCAAATTGCAGGGATTGATTGCAATCAAGCTGCATATTACAAAGGTGACTCTACACAGCACACTTCCAAATAACAGCAGCAATGTAGTTACAGAAGGACAATGAGTGACTCTTCCAGCAGACACTAAGAAGGCTGATCAGTATCAGGATACATCTTGGATAGATTGCAAGAGTTCAAAAAAAATTAAAAAGAGCCATAAAAACAATTAGGAAAACCAAAGGTGAATATTTAGTTATCCTATTTTAGGATTTTGGGATTCAGTTCCTACATGCAAGAGAAGAAGCCAAAAAGGACAAGATTGGGAATCTGACTCCATAAAAACACTAAATGTCTATAAATAAAAACTGTCATTATAGAAATATAAGAAGTCACAAATTAGACTTACTACTTAAAAACATAAGAAAAAGATAACAATCTCAACTTTAAAAAAGAGACAAAGGGAGAAATACTTACAGCCATCAATCTGTGAAAAAGTGTATAACCTCACAAATGACCAAATAAATGAATATAAAACAATGAGATAATACTTTTACCAACAAGCTGGAAAAGATAATAAAAATTATAAAAATAAGAATGGTGAGAACAGAGCAAATAGGCATATTTACATCTTGCAAAAGAAGAGTACCTAGCACAGCAGTTCTGAAAGGTTATTTGACAATATATCTTTAATGCCTTAAATTCTAGAAACTTATCCTGAAGAAATAATTGCTGATACACAGAGAATTTCAGGAATGTTCATGATTGTTTTAAAAGAGCAAGAAATTTGTAAATGATCTAAATGTCCAAAAAATAAGGGAATGATTAAGATAAATTATTATTTATCCATAATAATGGGATGCAATTTAGCTCTGAAAAATTCTTATAACAAAGATGATTTCATCACATGGGCTCATAACTCATGGGGAGGAGGGGAAGCTACAAAATTAAAAGTATCATGTAATCTCAACCATGTACAAGGAATACATGCATATTCAGTGAGAAAGTAATTGGAAGAGATTATGTCAAAATGATGAAGCTTAATCTAAAATTGTTATCATTTGATGGTCACCTTATGAGTGGTTTAAATTTTTTTAATCTTTATTTTCCACATTTACTACAGATCCCCTGTGAATTACAGAATCAGAAAAAAATAAACATCTGTTTATTATAATGCATGAAGAAAAAAATCTCACTAAAAAAACCTGCTGCTTCCCCAAACATCTTTCCAAGTTCAATAAATCTGCTTAGACTTACGTGCTGGAAGCCAGGACACAAGTTTGCTGGAAGAGAAGAGTTTTTCTTTTTATCCTGGATAACAAGGTACACTTGAAAGGTTACTAAAATATGACTATAGTGTCATAAATACTAATCCTGGTACTTGTTTTTCTGTTGGGGTTTAACAATGTCCTCCACTTAAGAAGGTAGAATGGAAAGTAAAAACAATGATTTAATAAAACCCAGCTGTTCTCAGTCTCTTTTCAGCCATATCTTCAAGAATCTTCTCCAGGTGGCTTTGTTCCCATACAGATGATAAACGTTACTTTGCACAGCAATCTAGATTAGAACTGTGTTCTATCCAAGCCCTTTGGAAAAGAGAGGTGAAAATACCAAATCAGGACAACCCCCATACTTATCTTTTTCTGCTGTTGGTTGAAGTTGTCAATAATAACACCAATAAAAAGATTCAGCGTAAAGAATGAACCAAAGATGATAAAAGCCACGAAGAAAAGGTAGTTTTCTGGTTTCTCCTCAAACCCTGGCTGTAGATCTTTCTGTTAGGGATTTTTTCAACAAGAAAAGAAAACAATTACTGGAGAAAATTATAAGCCATCTTAACTGGCTTATCTAGAAGACCAAAGTGTTTCTCAGCAGTAACATTAACTACTCGGGTTCCTGAACAGCCATGGCCCCTGTAAGGAAACCCTCTTTTAGTTTCCCCTAGAGGAGCCTGACTAGTACCATGCAATGGGGAGGGCATGTGACAAGAGGGTTAGACTTTTTCTTCTAAGCAATGGAGAATCATGAAAGGATTGTAAGAGAGGGGAGTGGCATGATCACATGTGTCCTTTGAGAGGGTGTCTAGGATGTCTATATGGACACATAACTGGAAGGAGCCAGACTGGAGATAAGGCCACTGGAGAAGGGGCACAGTCCCATCAGGCATGGTGACTAACTACCAACTCTTGATGAATGATAACATCCTTCATATTAGAGCCCACTGTTGTATTTGGTCTGTGTTTGTGTCCTGTCACTCTTGAATTCCTAGGTCCTAGAATACTTTGTGACATGTAGATTCTCAATACACATTGAATGAATGTTTGGATGGATGGATGGATGAGTGAATGAATAGTCAAGCTATAGAACAGACACAAAAATGGACTACAACCAAGTTGCCCCAACTCAAAGTATGACCAAAAGCATCCAAAATCCCTTTCATACAAGTTCTTTACATTGTCATTGGCTTTATACACTTTGGGCATAGGTGGCAGGACAATTTCTCTTTTCTTTCTCCAGATCACATTCAAAGATATAGGTATGAGTGTTGATAGCTCTGTCACCTGCTGAATGTTTTTATGATATTTGTTATTCAACACCCACCGTACAGACTAATGTAATGAAGGTAATATTTGAAAACATTTTTGTCTTTTGTCTTGAAGAGTACAGGACCTTAGTCCCAGTTGGCTTGAGATGTCCATTTGTTTGAACTAGGGGTAGGAATTAGTACAGAAACGATACAATGGAAAGAAAGAATCACTATCAGCATCTGATATTTAAAATAAGATTATAGGGGCGCCTGCATGGCTCAGTTGTTAAGCGTCTGCCTTCGGCTCAGGTCATGATCTCAGGGTCCTGGGATCGAGCCCCACATCAGGCTCCCTGCTCCACGGGAAGCCTGCTTCTCCCTCACCCACTCCCCCTGCTTGTGTTCCCTCTCTCGCTGTGTCTCCCTCTGTCAAATAAATAAATAAAATCTTAAAAAATAATAAAAAAATAATTAAAATAAGATTATATAGCAGGCTAACAGTCCTGCAAAGAGAGGTTCAGATAAGAAGAGGAAGAGGAAAGGACAAAAGATCACCCCTGTTGTACCTAATTGTCAGAAAAAGAGAGAGACAGAGAACATCAGAGCCTTGAGATGTGTGTCCTGATTCACCCTCTTTGGGTTTGGAGAAGGGACTTGGGATTCAGTAAATTGAAGAGAACATGGGGGTACAAAGAGGATATTCTTGCTCAAATTCTGTATTTTTCTAAGAGGAAGCTGCTGCTGGGAAGGCCTTGGATACACTGGACAGGCAGGATGAGTTAAGAGGTTAGAGTAGCATAATTAGACAGAGAGAGTCTCTCAAATTTTTCGGTTTTCATGAGGCTTGGACATGGAGTCGATAGCCATAGGCCTGCCATGATGGGCTTTTGGCAAGAGATGGGAGTAGACTGCTGGGTCAGGGGACCATGTAGAGGACACGGCATAGAGTCAGTGTTTGAGACCAGGAGGAATTAAATGGGGAGAAAGGCCCATGGTTTCACCAATATTTGAGACCAGCAAGATTCTCTGTGACTACACAGACAAGGGCATCATCATGCTAGAAGCCAGTACATACACACCAGCCATAATGTTCCAGGACCAGCATCAGGATGGGCATCCCTCCACACACCTCCACCCATCTATCATTCATTCAGGGAACATGTAAGCCACACACCTCTTCCTGCATACATCTGCATAAGATTTCCTCCCCATCTCCCATCTCCACTTCAAGGCACAAGGATGTCTAAGTTAAACTAAGATGAAGGTCATATATTCAAAAGACCAAAAAAAAAAAAAAAAAAAGCACATTAAAATTTTAAAATACTGTCTTTGTTATAAATTGCCTCTACTACTACTACTGTAACATTTCTTGGCATGCATGGGTAGCTCGGTCAGTTAAGCATCTGACTCTTGATCTCAGCTCAAGTCTTGATCTCAGGGTCATGAGTTCAAGCCCCACATTTGGCTCCACAGTGGGCATGGAGCCTACATTTAAAAAAAATAACCCACTTCTCATACCACCTCCACTGCCCTACCAGCTCACATACCTACTATGTACCAGGCTCTGCAGACTCTCAAACAGAACAACAACATGTGTGTGATTATAGGAAAAAGTAAACAATGCTGATTCCATTCTTGATTCAATCATTTGCTTACTCCATGGTTTTGGGCAACACTCTTCCTTTCCAATTCTCGATTTTCCCAACTGGGACATAGAAATGGACTAGATGGCTGAGTACTCTTCCAACTTTCAGAATCCATGATTACTTTTTACTTAACTAGAATTTTACAGTTGGCAATCACCAGAAACCCATTTAGTCTCTGAGCCTGGAGCCATGGGAAGGTCTCTCTTATCAGACGCTAGTCCAGCTGTAAGGTTTTCCCACAGTTCGGGCTATTACCTTTTGAAATTTGGTTTCTGCCTGAATACCCATTTGGAAAAGAAGTAAGAGAGGAAAATCAAGGCATCTTGTGATTCTATTGTTTCTGGCTCCATCTCCTCCTTGAAATGTTTCTCCCTGGTCACTATGGGGAAACAGAACTGGACTTTGGAGCAAGATAGGATGTAATACTCATGGAAGGATGAATAAGAACTTCTTTTGTCCCTATTTCATAGTCATTGTCCCAAGAAAACAAGGCAAAGAACGCTGGCTGGTGGAACTATGATGTGGGAAGTTCTAGACTGTCTGTGCAGTCATGATATCCCTGATTTAACCCTAGCACTCTAGAACATGGTAGAACAAAAGCTCACCCCTCTGGAATCGACAGCTGCATACATAATATCCATCCAGCCCTTAAATGTTGCCTGTAACAAAAGCAAATAAACATGAACATAATTATAGGCTTGCTGTCAACAGACAAGTGCCATACAATAGCAAGCAAGACCCACTGGGCAGATGTATATAAGATAGACAGGAATGAACGTCCAGGACAAAATGTCCGGTTAAAAGAACAGTAGAAGGGAATTAAAAAATGGGTGTCTTGGGGTTTTTTTTCTTCTTCATTTCTACAAGATAAAAAGTTTTTTTAAAAAGGAAATTTCTGCCTTAAAAGTTTCTAGAGAGGCTGTGTAACAACTACTGGAAAGAGCCTGGCTGAGGCTTTCCTGATGCTACATGTTTGCACTGTCTGCCTAAGACCTGGCAACTGTGGTTTGACCAGCGGACTGACTTCCAACAGAGAACTGCTGCTAATGGTGTGGTTTTGCATCTGAGGCTCCAGTCCTCCTTGGCTGGAGCTCTGGAGAGTAAAGCACCATACAAGATAGGGTGAGATGTAAAGGGGCATTGTTGGGAGGTTGAGGCTCAGTAGACAGCAAAGTTGGAGATGCTCAATGGGGAACAATTCCAGAGGGCATTGGCTTCCACATGGGGAATTGGGATTTGATTCCATATCTTAATGGGCTCACTGTGTTTTTATTAAACTGAGAAATGATTTATGTTTCTTTTAAGGTTTCTCTCCTCACAGTAAAAAACATACCAACAGCACTTACCACTTGCAGCAGGGCAAGGTAAGCCATTCCCACATTGTCAAAGTTGACTGGAAGGGTGACCCAAGTTAAATTTCCACCTTCACATTCAGTTTTGCTTGCAACAGTGCTGTAATTTATAACTGAGTTTATATCTGTTCTATTAACGCATCTTCCAAAATTTCCAGAGAAGAAGTTTACTCCCAGGATACAAAATACCAACCAGAAAATGAGGCAGACAAGCAAAACATTCAGAATGGCAGGTATGGCACCTATGAGAGCATTGACTACCACCTTAAAAAAAAACAAAACAGAAGAAAAACATAACAGATGCATGGGATTCACCAAGCTCTGGATCTCAGGATGGGCCTGATGTGTGGGACTGGACCTCTTGGAGCTCTGTCTTTACTTTCTACTTCCAACCCCCCCAACCCTGCATCCTATGACAAGCCCTGCTTTCAGCTCCATAGATAATGGGTCCTTTCTGTTGTCACTGAGGATCACTTGAGAAATGTCATTTTATGACAGTGTTACAGACTTATGGGACACCTGCCCTAGGATTGAAAGGAAACCAGAGCCCATCTTGGCTACCACAGAATGGATGCTATATCTTAAATTTTTCTCCATCTCTCAAATTCTAAGCAGTGGATTGGATGGGAAGGGGCCCAGGAAAAGCTCGGCAATTTAAGGGAAGCCCAGCCCAAGAAGAGCAATTGGCTTTTCCACCTCTCCCTGACAGCTTGATCTTCCTCCCATCTGCCTGAAGAATGTACCTTCATTCCTTCGAACTGAGACAATGCTCGCAGGGGCCTCAGGGCTCTTAGGGTCCGGAAGGACTTCAAGCTCTTTAAGTCAATGAGACTGGTCACAGAGACCTGGTGGGAAGAGAAGCCACAGGTAGTGTACCTGACTTGGTTTCCAGGGAAGCCAGTGGGGGACTGGCAGCCCTCGTTCTGAGTGGCAGACACATGGTGCCTTCAGTGGATTATCCAGAAACAGAAAGCAGCCAGCCCCTGCAGGAAGTGGGAGGGCAAGTGAAGAGACTATTTTTCTCCTTGTTTGCCAGAGCTACAGCCCATACAGGTGAGGACAATGCATTTACATTATTTGTTTAATGAAAGACAAAGAAAAGCTGAGAAATTGCTGTGAGTTAAAGGAAACCAAAGGGACATGACAGTGATGTGTCACTTGGGGTCCTGAATTGGATCCTGGATTGGGGTTGGTGAGGGGAGGCCACGGTGGATGGATAGAAAGAATTAACCATAAAAGACCTGTTGAAACAATTGACAAAATTTGAAAATGGATATGGGTTTTGTTACTGAGTCATGTTAAATTTCCTAACTTTGATAATTGTGCTGTGACTGTGTGAGACAGTATCCTTTTTCTTAGGAAATACACACTGGAATGTTTAGGGGTAAAGGGCTGTGGTGCCTGCAACCTAATCTCAAGCAATTTAGAATGAAAAATGGAGAGAAAATGACAAAGCAGATGGGGTGAAATGTTAATAATTGGTAAACTTGGGGAAAGACTATAAGAGGTTCTTTACACCATTTCTTGCAACTTTTCTATAAGTTTGAAACAATATAATAAAAAGTTACAACAAAATAATAAACTGTTTGCTAATATTTCCCCTCACTCAGATGCCTCCTTTTGGGGGAATTAAATCCAATTTTTTCTCCCAACATAGTTCTTCCCAGTGGGTAAGGACTAAGGACTGGAAAGCTCTGCAAATACACTAAATTGAAACTTAAATATAATGAGCTTGAGTTGAAGACCACTATTTGCAGATTCTAGTCATTCTTACTGATTATGCAGAGCCTTCAGAGGTTCAACTTGAAAGAAGGGTTGCTCAGCAGGACAGGAAGTGAATTATCCTATGACTGACTATGCTGATATCAGAGTTCACTATTATCTAAAATCATTCCCCTGCCAATCTCATTGTAGTAGTAAAATACTAGCAAATTGAGAGAAATTAAGTGAGCTAATATGGCAGAATAACAAAATTTTAAAATGTATAATCAATTTTTTAAAAAAAAATCACCATCAATTCAAAATGCTTTTATTTATAAAGGTTTTCCAGGGGCGCCTGGGTGACTCAGTAAGTTAAGTGTCTGTCTTTGGCTCGGGTCATGATCCCAGGGTCCTGGGATCGAGCCCCACATCGGGGCTCTCAGCGGGGAGCCTGCTTCTCCCTCTGCCTGCCACTCCCCCTGCTTGTGCTCTCTCTGTCTCTCTCTCTCTGTCAAATAAATAAATAAATAAACTCTTTATAAAGGTTTCTAAAATAGGCTTTTTGTTTGTTCTCTTGTTTGTAATAGCATTGCCTGTTGGGAGAGTTATTTCAGCAGCTTTTCCACAAATACCTCCTTCTACCTTGTTCCTAGCCAGAGGGAAAAGGATGGCACAGTTTAGCAGTTCTTCTGGCTTTACCAAATAACTCTTATCACAGGTGGGGAAGAAGGGTCCCTAGAGGGACACTGTACACCTTTCACCTGATAAGGTTATCCCCAGTCTCCTATTCCACCAAATTGGGGCGCATTGATGATACATGCAGACATAAAAATACCCACATTCTTTCCCACTCTACAGTACTCTTAAGGTGGGAAGTCTTCTGCTGGTTTTATCTTTTTTTCTATCTAAATTGCATTTATTACTCTGTACTGTTTTGACATTCACCATTTTGATATACATATTCTTGTGGTTTGTTCCTTTAACTGTTATAAAATATTACAGCATAGAAATATTCGTATTTTATGGATCCATTCCCCCTTGGTGAATATCTAGGTTATTTCCAATTCTTTGCTATTATGAACAACAAACTGGACAGATGTGTGCATTTTTCCTGCATACATACACAAGAGTTTTCCATAGATGTATAACTAGAAGTGGTATTTATGGATAATAAATTGGGCTCATTTGTAATTATACTTAATGTGCAAAATTTTCCCTAAAATAACTGTTACCAATTAAGTTGTTAGCAGTGATTAGAGATTCCATTTTCTTATATCTTTCTCAATATTAGAAATTATCCAACTTTAAAATTTTTGTCAGTCTGATGAATAACACAAAGTCTCTCATTTTAATATGCACTTCTATGCTAACTGGTAATAAAGCTAGTGTGTATTTCTTCATATATTCATTAGTAACTTGTGTTCCTTATGTGAATTGCCTGTTTGCATCCTTCTCCCATTCTTACACTAAGTTGTCTTTTTCTTGTTGATCTGTAGAGAGTTTTTATATACTGTGGATAATAATTTTCTGTTATGCATATGGCAAGAACTGTCTCCAGCTCTAGCCTGTCTTTATAATTACAATTCTATTGAATAAAAAACCAAAAGTTTTACATTTTGATATAGTTGAATTTAGATACATATTTTTTGTGGCTCTGTTTATATTTTTCTACTTCAAAACTATAAAGATCATTTTATATAATGTTGATTAACAAGCAACATAAAAGGATTATTCACGGGGTGCTTGGGTGGCTCAGTTGGTTGAGCATCTGACTCTTGCTTTGGCTCAGGTCATGATCTCAGGGTTGTAAGATCAGGATCCATGACAGGCTCTGCGCTGAGAATGGAGTCTGCTTAGGATTCTCTTTCTCCTGTCCCTCCTCCACCCCCCACTCACACGCTGTCTCTAAAAATTTTTTTTTAATAAAAAAAAAAGGATTATTTACATACATTCTCTTATTTAATCTGCATAATAATGTTATGAATTAAGTAGCATTATATATCACTTATCATGTTATAGACAAAGAAAGCTGAAGCTCAGAGGATTAGCAACTTGTTTCAGGTGGAACTGGGATTCACACCTTGGTCTATATGATACTAATGTTAATAATAGTAATATTGGACCATACTTATCAAGTGCTTTCTCTGGGATTTATAAAAATAAATAATTACAAGATTATTTCTTTTCATGTTGTACTCATTTTTGTTCCATTCATTTTGTTACCAAGATTATACTTGTCTCATCAAATAAAGTATGCAAACTTCCTCTTTTTTTATTCTTTATAACAATCTGAATAAGGTTGGGATTAACTGTTTATCTTAGTTCAGGCTGCTATAACAGAATATCAAAGCCTGGGTTGCTTATAAATAACAGAAATTATTTCTCACAGTCTAGAGGCTGGGTAGTCCAAGATCAAGGTGCCAACAGAATCAGTGTCTGGTGAGAGATCACATCCTGACTCATAGATAGTTTTCTTCTCTCTATGTCTTCACTGACAGAAGGGGCGAGGAAGCCCTGTGGGGTCTCTTTTATACATTGCTAGCCCCATTCATGAGGGCTCTGCCCTCATAACCTAATCACCTCCCAAAGGTACCACCTCCAAATACAAACACATTGGCTGTTAGGTTTCAACATATGAATTTTAGGGGATGCAAACATTCAGTATATAGCACTATTTCTTGAAAGTTTGGTAAAACTTGCCTGTAAAACCATCTGGGCCTGGTGCCCGTTTTTGACAGTGTGGTGTTGAACTACTGTTTTGATATTTTAAATGGTTATTGTTAGATTTATGTTTTCCATTTGTGTCTGGTCTAATTTGGGCAATTTGTAGTCTATACTCTCATTTTTATTAAGGTGAAGACTTATTAAAAGGGGGAAGTACTTTGCCTAAGGTTACACAGAAAGAGAGCAGACAAGATAACTTTAGGATCAGTTTCCTGAGTTTAAGGTCAGTAGACCACAGGTCTCTAGAACGGAGATACCAATCATCTGTCCACTGTCTTACGGGTTCTTCACTATACTATAATATAATGGGTTCAAAGTGATTTGCATGCTGTTAACTGATAGGGTTTACAGACATGTGGATATTTTTATTCTTTTTTATTATTCCTGTTGGAGCTCCCGTGGCACTGATGCCTTTCTAAAATGCCTGAACAACATGCCTATTTGTGTCCACCAACAACATTAACAACATTATGGTTTTCCAGTTGCTATGTTGACCACATGGCTTATGCTTATGCATTTGTCATGTCTACTTCTTTAAATAGCAGGGACAAAGTCTAACTAATTAACACATGGTAGAAAGAATATAGATGTTAAAATCAAGGACTTTGGAGTGAGGCTTACTGGGTTTGAGTTTCATCTCCACCACTTCTAGCTGGCCAATTTTTGACATGTTTCTTAACTTCTCTATTACTCAGTTTCTCCCTGTGTATATGAGAAAAAATAATAGTACCTACCATATGGAGTGGTTGTGATAACTAAAAGAAAGAATGCTTATGAAGCATATGGAAGAATACCTGGCATAGAGAAAGCACTCGATAAATGTGATGTACTATTATTAGCCTTAGCATCACGCAGACCAAGGTGTGAATTCCAGTTTCATCTGAAACAAGTTGCTGACCATCTGAGCTTCAAGTTTCCTTATCTGTAATATGGTAGGTAATGTATAACTCTGCTTAACTCAGAACATTGTTGTGCAGATTAAATGAAAGAATGTATGTGAATAATCCTCTTATGTTGCTTGACAATTAAGATGGAGACCAGCCTAGTCTGTTGGCTGCTGACCTTCTTTGAGAAGTCTTGAGAGAAAATAGAAAGTTGGAAGAAGACGGGTGGGATACTCAAAGTTATTCTAGGTATACATCAGACATAAGCAGTGCTTATGGAGATAAGTGGATGAGTGCCATCATGGAAAGTATTGGGGTAGTGAGAATATGAAGTGCAGTGTGAGGAATGGGACCCAGGACAAGCAGGACTGCTGATGGATAAATGACAACTACTTACAAGTACTGTGAAGAAAAATATTTTGGAGAGGCACCCAAATAAGGCACACAGGAAAAGCAGCTTCCTTATGATATCTTCCCCTCCCCTACCCCAACCCCTGCCTGCATGGAACACAGAGATGGTAAACTTACAATCACAATGATGAAATCAAGCCAGCACCAGACACTGGTGAAATACTTCCCAAATCCAAAGGCCACCCATTTTAGACCCATCTCCAGGATAAAAATGTATGTGAAAATATGGTCAGTACAATTAAGTAATGCTTGGATATTGGGTCGTTTCTCAAGGTGAACATCTTCAAATACCTGAAATGATAAAGCATAGCCATAGGCCAGGTTGAGTATTTGCTTAGAACTACTTGCTGACCTTACTTTTTAATTTTTCTTCCTTATTTGAATAAACTAGCATCTCTTTTGGTGACAAGGTTTTGCTCAAAAGGTATTAAGAATGAAATTTCGCAGTAGAATAAATTCCTTGAGTAAGTAAAACTGGAAGAAGGAAAATCCTATTTCTAGACTTCTATTGCCACAATATCTCCCTAGGCTCTCATCAATGATCCCTGAAATATGAAAATATCCTCCTAATAGATCACCACACAATTTCCTGGTCTTCCTGATCCTTCCAATTCATGCTAACAATATCTTGCCAACTTTTCCAGAACCACCCAGTGGCAAATTCCATCTCTTTCATCCTCCTAGTTACCTTAGTGGCTCTATTCAGTGGCTCTCCATTGCTCATAACACCCTAGCTCCAAACACCTTGGTCTACACTCTAGATTTTGCCAACCCTGAGGCCAACGATCTATAACAAACAGCCTTACGACTTACCCCAGTGCTTCCAATGTATGTGCCCATTTTTTGTGTACCAAGACATGCAAAACTTGGGGAAGCTCTGGGCTAGAGCTTCCAGTGTAAATTACTTTGAATATTAAACATTCGTTGGGTGTGATCATGAAAGTGAGACATCCTAGCTTCTGGAGAGACCGTTTTTCATGCTACATCCAAACATCCCCCTCATCTGAAGTTTGTATGTGATTCTTTGGGGTCTATATAACTCAGGTAGAAGCTGTCCTTTTGGCCTTTACAGAGTTACTGAGAATGAAGAAAAAAAAAAAAAAGAAGAAGATAAGGGTCCCTGGTACTGAACCTGTCAAGACATTTAGGCAAACACTGAAGACAAGAAAGAAATAGGTCCTGCTGTTGAGTGCTAAGGTAATCCCATAGCCCCATGGCCCTGGGGGAAAAAAGAATGCAAAAGAATAAAACAGTCTGACTTCCAACTCCTAAGTGGGCTTTTGATTGGAGAAGGCTCTCCATCTCCTCCTGTCCCCTGCCGGCTCCTCATCATTATTAAAGTCTCATTTCAGTTGATATTTTCTTTGGAAACTGTCCTTCTTCCTCAAAGGCAATTAGGTGCCTGTTCTGCATGGACCCATGTCATCCACTGCTTCTCTGAGTGTATCACTATGGCCCTGGTCTATAATTGCTTGAACCCCATCTGTCTTCCCTAATAGACTCCACGCTCCTGGAAGTCAAGGACTTGTCTTTGTGCCTCTTGAAGAGAGACAAATCTGAATGGTATTAGAAGCTCATATCCTCTCTCATTTTGGAAGATGAGCAACAACCTGGTTCAGCAGATCTGACTTCGTTCAATTGAAGAATAGGTCAATATCGGCAACTGAACTTTGGAGGCTCCCACATTATAATGAGACCATTTCCTTGTCCAGAAAGCTCTCATTATTACCCAGTTGCTCAGATCAGAGCTTCCCAAACTCTAATGAGTCCCAAAGCACTTAGGTTCTGATTCAGCGGGTCTGGGGTGGGCCCAAGACTACATTTCTAACAAGCTTCCAAGTGATACTGAGACTGCTGATCCACATACCACATACAGTGGCAAGGGACTAGATGTTTCTTATCTCCATTTGTCTACAAATATGTAAAGTGAAATAGGACCTGAGTCCTTCTCACTCTGCATTGTGTGCTCAGTCTTCCTCTGCCCAACCTACACTTGCCTCATCAGAAGGCGGATGAGAACTAGGAGGATGGTATCATGTGTCCCTGACCTTCTGATAACACCATGCTTTCCCAGTGACTAGCACAGGGCTTGGTAGACACCAATTATCATTTGTGGAATAAATTAAAGAATCCTATTACTTGAATTAGAGTAAACATCCAGTGAAAATGTAAGCACCAGAAGGCTACAGGGAATCCTAGACCAAGGATCAATAAAAATTAATTAGGAGAGTTCTCTGGCATGGTTTAGAGAAATTTACTTTTTTTTTTTTGCTTGAGAAATAATTTACACTGCAGTAAGTAGATAAATGGAGATGTGTGCTGATCATAGGTTCTGATGGGCCCCAGTGTGTGCTCATCTCCTTTCACCTAGAGATCACACAAATGTACAGCACTAACCAGGGAGGCAACGGTGAAGAAGCAAGACATTTCCTTGTCGCTTCTAATTGCTGGTGACTTGCTGTGAAATGCTCTGTGATTCTAAATCAATAATGGGGAACCTAAGACTCCATTCACTTATACAACAAATAGTAAGAGAGTTTAGTTCTATATTATGGCTATTTTAAGGGAAAATACAAGATAGAAGGGGAGGGAGGAAAAAAGAGAGACACATGTAGGTGATAAGAGAGAAGATGCTATCACTCAAGTAAGGGAGGCAAGAAGGACCAAAAGGTGAGGAGAGAGAGCACGAAGGAGTTTACGACTATAAGCTATGGAGGCGTGGATTTAGAGTTATTTCCAAACCTCACTGGGACC
Source organism: Halichoerus grypus (assembly GCF_964656455.1). Classification (NCBI taxonomy): domain Eukaryota; kingdom Metazoa; phylum Chordata; class Mammalia; order Carnivora; family Phocidae; genus Halichoerus; species Halichoerus grypus. The sequence goes on along the minus strand of NC_135712.1, from coordinate 147,775,970 downwards.
ACTACACTTCAATCTGGAAGGATCTGCTCTGTGAATAAAGCAGTATCTGTTTGTTTCTCCTCTCAAAGGACCATGACTGATGGACAATACCAAGACAACTTATTATATATCCAAATCTGGTCCCTGTAGGCTCCTCCTCCTAATGTTCTACCTTTAGGAAAGCAGCATTATGGTTTTCCAGAAAAGAGAGGTAGGAACATTGCTGTCTAGAGGAAGAAACATGTAGGATACAGTGAAAATGTCTAGAAATTCTCCAAGAATGAGGGACAGGCATGGAGCTCAGGGCCAGACTCCAGTAGCCACTTTAAAGTGCTGATTTATATCATGCTTCCCCATAAGTAAAGTGTCTTTGGCTTGGGACTTCCCAGTTGGAGCAGGACTCCAGAAGTTGTGCAAAATCCTGCCCTCAAGGGGAACCAGCAGCAAAGATTCCACTTCTGCCTGGTCTCCCCATATTCACAGCCCCATGTCAGAATGTAGCCTGGCCACCTGATGCCCAATGTCCCCACAAGACTGTGATAATTTACCAGTGCCCCACTGCTCAGCAGAATCACAAAGATAATAAAGCTCTCAAACAAGCTGTGTTTCACTATTTGGTAGCAAGTTTTTCGCAGGTTCCACCAAATGATCCAGGGGGACTTTCTCTTGTCCATGGCACAGCATGGGAAGCAGTGACCCAGGCCTGCAAGGAATGAGCAGTAGCATTATTCTTAGTGTCTGTAATGAGCTGTATTAATAACCCTAACTCTTCACCCTCCCTTTATGCACCTCCCTTACCTCTGCAATTCTTCCCACTGAAGAGGTGGAGTCATTTTCCAACCCCTGAATCTGGGCTCAGCCATATGACTTGATTTGGCCAATAGAGCAGAGTGGGAATCACACACACCAGTTCTGAGCTTCAGCCTTGAGAGGCCTTGCATGTTTCCCCTTGCTCTCTGGCACCATCTCCATAAAGAAAGGAATATTTGGGCCAGCCCACTGGTTTCAGGAGAAGGATGAACATGTGGTACAGAGCCAAGGGGCCCAGGTAAGCCAAGGGGCCCAGTTAAGCCCAGACCAGATTGGTCGACTCCCAGTCATTACCACTCATATGAATAAAGCCAGCCCAAATCAGCAGAAATAACCAGCCTGGATGAGTGGAGTCATGTAGACGCATGTTTATTATTGTGTGCCACTGAGGCTTCATGGCTGTTTGTCACGCAGCAATTTCTTTTGGCAACAGTAAACAGTGTCCTAAGGACTGAGGGGAATGAGGTAAAGATGGGCATAGGCTCTGTGAACCGCCCAAACCACACAATCTGATCAATTGTCAAGGTACACATAGCTAAGCATTTGACCTCAACACACACCAGCCTTCAGCATGAATCACATCACCCTTCTACCTTGTCTCCTCCATCCATCCTCCAAGTTCCATGGAGGTTAATTTCATGGTGATTTTAACATTCCACTCCTTTCCTCATCATCTTCCTAAGCTACTGTGAGGTCTCCTCAGTCTTCCCCTGCCCTCCTCCATCATTCAGAACATCAATAGGTTAATCTCCCTAAAAGGCTTTTTTTCTATCTTTTATGCCATTCCTCCCTTCTTTTAGAAACCAACCTTTCTTCTCCAACTTCATTGTTGACATCCTGTACACACCTCAAGCACTAGTCCAAATGTAAGTCAGGATAATTAACAGTAATCTATCCCTAGACTGACCTCTGACCCCATGGGCAGTTTGGGGGTTGTCAAATAACCTGCAAAAAGTTTGAAACTCATTCTTGGTGTCCATTCTGAGACCAGACTAGTGTCAAACTTATGAAGAAATTTTTAATTTTAGATTCATTCATTTAAGTCTCTATCTATCTATCTAGCCATCTAAATTTGTTGAGCCCACAATCTGGGCAAGAGTCCATTCTTACACTAGAGATACAATATTGATTAAGTCACTGCCTATGTTTTTAAGGACCTCACAAGAGAGACAGATACAAATAAATTTCCCACAATGAATATAGGAAATAATAAAGGCACATAAGAAGGAACCACTATATCCACTCAAGGAATCAGGAAAGACTGCATTTATTGATTGCTTATTATGTACCAGATATTCTTCTAGGTGATTTACATTCACTCATTTAAGACCAACAATAATCCTTTGCAGTAGATATTATTATGGCCATTTTATAAAGGAGGCACTAGAGAAGCTAAGTAAATTGATCAAGTCATACAGCTAGTAAATGAAGAGGCCAGAATTGAGCTCAGGCAGTCTGGCTCCAGAGCCAAAGCTCCTAACTACAATATTATCCTTCTTCCACAGAAAAATCTTGAGGGATGTGTTGAGGATCTGGCAGGGCCCCATTCAACCCTGGACTTATGGTCAGCTTCCCTTGGTCTACCACCTCAACTACATCTTAACAATGGATGTACTGGGGACTATAGAAAGTGGTAGACATATTGGCCCAGTGGGAAAAGTTTTCTAGAGGGAAGTTTTCTAGAGTTTCTACCCTGGTTGTTGGGCTGTGTTAGTTGAGTCCACCTAAATCAAGAATTTCCTGAAATCTCCTTTACCTGGATCTGATAATGGCCCCAAGAATCTATGGATGCTCTCTCTTCACTTCTGTCTCCAGTAGAAGTAGAAAGAAAGTATCTATCAAAATCACAGAGCTTCAAAGAATAACAGAATCTCATCCAATATTCTGTGAACTGGATGCAGGAATACTGCCACTTACCTTTGGGAAAACATCTCTCTGGTTCTTTTTTGGGAATCATTTCAGGCACCCACCCAAAGGGATCCTGTGGATCGACGGTGCTACATTCTGAGAGCACACTGGTAGTATCACACTTCTACACAACAGAACAAAGGAAAAGGGGAATCATTTACCAAGAATGACTCTCACAATGGTAGCACCTAATATCTTCGTGTATGACTTTTTAGGAATGAAGCTAGCTAGGCAAAAGATTCTAGGTATAGGTGTATCTAGAAAGTGTCCCTCTTATTGGGTGCTTTTTAAAATGCTCTGACTAGCTCTGACTTCAGGAGAGAATTCTCTAACTGCTCTCCCCTGGCTTAAAAAAGGTGAAGTATATAAAGACATAGTATCTCAACCTTTTCCTCCCTACAAATCATATCTCTGATACTACCTAACTCCAAATAGGGAGGCTGGGTGATGTGGTGAAGGCTATTTTACTGAGACTAATTTTTAGCTCTTTCAATTCCTGGAATAATAGGTCTAGACTAGTGGTTCTCATTGATTTTGCCCTCCAGGAGACATGCTGACAACGTCTAAAGACACTTTTAATTTCACAACTGGGGGATACTATTGACATCTGGTGGGTAGATGCCATGGATGCTGCTAAACATCCTACAACAAACAGAACAGCCCAGCACAAGGAGGAATTATCATGCCCCAAATGTCATAGTGGAGAGTTTAAGAAACCCTGGCCTTTGCTTAAGATCCGATTCTGGCAGTTTGCGCTGCATTAATCCTGATATTTTAATCTCGATAGCCATAATGGCTATGTTGGAAAATGTGTATGGATAAGCTACATGTTCCTTCTGGAACACCCTGGGAAAATTACCTTTTGGGGATCCTTTTCTGACAAACATATGTCATCTTCAGAGAACACATCAATTTCCACACTTTGAGCTCCTGGGCTTATGGACTTCTTGGTCACCTGATGGAGTTCAAAGGCCTGACACCAAAAAGCCCAGAGTAGAATTACTATTCTCCTGGGCATTTCACTTGAGATAAAACAAGTTTGAATTGTGACATTATTACTTTTTTTCTTTTTACTTTTTAAAACTGCTCCTGGAGAAACTCAACATAAAATAATTCTGGGAAAGCTACTATAGGAAACAGGTAATGAAACTTACTCAAAAGTCATATGATCAAACAATATGGTTTTGGTACAAAATTCACCAAATAATTCAGAGGTGAAACTTACTGTATCCTTTCACTTCAATGGCTAAATAATAAATTATTTAATAAGTGGTATAATTAGTTATCCCTGAAAATATAATATAATGCCAGAATATAGTAAAAATAAAATCCATAACAATTTGATATACTGATATAAAAATACATGAGTTAAAATGTTAGAAGAATAATTTGGAAAATAATTTTTTGATTCTTTGGGGTATAGAGGGTTGGCTTAGTGAAATAGAAAAGGGCATAAAGAGAAAAATAAAAATGTATTACTATATAAAAATAAAAAATAAATTTTGTCTGATGACCTGCAGGTATATCCAAGAAAGATGTGCAAAGTCATGCCTTAGCTGAGGGTTTCATCCTAAAATCTATGTGAGTGTTCCTGTGACTCTGACACTATAAGGTCATAATTTAAGAACACTTCTCCCATTTGAACACATGCATTGATATATTACAAACACAGACAAACACACACACACACAAGAAACAAGTAAATATAGCTGTGGACCAGACACAGAACAGAAATATGAAGTAGTGACAATTTAAAGCATGTAGCAGGTAATGATGACTAAAAATGCCCCATGTGAGGAAGGGAAACAGCTATGTTCAAGGCTTGAAACTATGGACTGGGCTGAAGTTCTTGCACTTAAGAGAGAAAGCCAAAACAAGTTGTGGCCAATGTTTGGAATTATAATTATACACAGCTGCATGGAGGCAGGAGGAAGTACAGCCTCAGAAATAGGATCTGAGTAAAGGTACCCACTGGATCTGAAATACACCTAGTATCACTATTAAACAAGAATCCTAAATTGTCAATGTAAAACTTGGTTCTGTAGTGGCTGCCCTAGGAAGGTCTATTAAAGACATCATAGAATCTAGACTGCAAAGAGAGTGACAGATCTTCTCACTAAAGAGAAATTTAAACTAACACTCCAAAATATAGGAGGAGACAAACAAAATCAGTAGCCCTAAAAATTAACTACTAGGAGGTGAATTTACTTGAGAAAGAAAAATGAAATTAGTATAATAATCTGAAAGTGCCGTTAAAATGAATAAGTTTAGGATTTAATGAAAAAGATATATAGAATTTCACTTCCTGGAGGGCAACTTAAAGGAAGCTCCATGGACATGATCTCCAGAGAAATAAGCATAAGTGGTGAAAAATATTTTTAAAAAATCATTTAAAGTCTCTGGAAATTGTCCTAAGGCATACAGCAAATGAAGAAATGTATTCAAAAAAAATCTGGAAGCCCTACTCTAGGCAGCTGTGATCAAGAAGATGGGGCTCCCTTTACCCTCAGCCCCCAATCAAGAGATATGTATCTTATGATATGTACATATGTACATATGTATCAGGAGGTGTAAATCACCAACTTTTCTTGTCCTCTCCAACTCTAAGTTGAAGAGGCTACATTCCTCATGAATATGGCCAAGAAATTGGGTTCTGTTTTTCCATCCAGCCTCTACTCATAGGACAGAGACTCTATTCCAGATTCAGCAGCTTGAGAATACTGGGGTCTTGACCACCCTCACCCCAGCTAGTTTATAAGGAAGAGGTTCCATGCAGAAAGAAGGAAGCTGAGAAGATGAGAGGCTACTGCCCCTACAAGTACTTGAATCAGTAGCTAAGAGATTTTGCCTATGGTAGAAGGCATTCCATAAGAAACAAGAACTCTGAAGCTCTCCCCAAAAGAACTGACTTTATCTGGAACAATGTGTGTGGGGGGCGGGGAGGGGGCTCAAGCCTAAGGGTATTCTTGAAAACAATGGAGACTTTGATGGTAAGCAAATAAGAAAAGACTAGTAGCTCTTCTTCATTAAAAGCAACAAATTAAACCACAGGTCAGCAAGTTCACTACAGAGAACCATGGAAAGAGACAGCTAAGAAGAATCTCCCTGGGGTCAGAACAAATCTCAGAGACTGGCCTTATAAGTATCCCTCCCTGAAATTAATTAGATCAGACTGTGGAGGAATTAATGCCCTGTGGTATTGTCAAAGACAATAGAGCAATTAGCCAGCAATTAGTTCAGCCCCAAATCTGGGTGTGATACCAAATAAAGCAGACAGATTAACAGAGAGAGCATGGAAAGATAGTCAAAGAGAGCCCTGCTAAAGTAACTGTGATCCTGCAGTGACTGTCTGCAAACCCAAGGGTGTGCCCTCTGAGGAGTGACACCAAAGACTTCACCTTTGTGTGTGTATGGTGAGGGGAGGTAGGGGAATAGACTTCACTAGAATAGTCTAGCCAAGTCACCAAACAAGCCCCAGAGAGGAGAAAAGGGAATCAGTTCCAGATCTGCTACAATATATTACTTAAAATGCCCAATTTTAAACAAAAATGATAAAACATGGGAAAAACCCAGGGAAGTATGACCCACACATAGGAAGAAAGCAGGCAACATAAACTGCCTGTGAGAGGCCTGGATGCCAGAGTTAAGAAACAATGCAAAGCAGTCATTATAAATATGTTCAAAGAATTAAAAAATATATTTAATAAATAAAGGATGCTATGATAACAATGTATAATCAAATACAGAGTATCAGTGTAGAGATAGAAGTTATTTAAAAAACAAATAAAAATTCTAGAGTTGAAATGTGTGATAATTGAAATGAAAAATTCACTAGGTGGAGCAACAACATATCTGAACTGGCAGAAGAAATAATCAGTGAACTTGAAGAGGGATCAGGAAAGATTATGCAATCCAAAGAGCACAGGAAAGAAGGAAGAATGAAAACTTAAAGGAAGCTCAAAGGAATGTAGAACACCATGAAGCATATCAACCAGAAAGAAAAGAGAAAGGAGAGCAGAGTAATGGCTGAAAACTTCCCAATTTTGACTGAAAGTATTAATCCACACCTCTAAGAAGCTCATAAAACTCAAAGTAGGATAAACACAAAGGGATCCAAACCTAGATATATCATAGTAAAAATGCTGAAAGCCAAAGACAGAGGAAATATTGAAAGTAACAAGAACAAAGTTGCTCATTGCATACAAGGGGATCCCAAGAAAATTAATAGCTGACTTCTTCTTCTTCTTCTTCTTTTTTTGTAGGCTCTGTGCCCAATGTGGGACTTGAACTCATGACCCTGAGATTACAAACCACGTACTCTACCAACTGAGCCAGTCAGGTACCCCAACAATGGAGACTAGAAAGCAGTGGAATGAGATACCATGAGTGCTGAAATTAAAAAACAAATGTGAACCAAGATTTTATTATCCAGCAAAACTATTTTTCAAAAATGAAGGTGAAATAAAATTGCACATAAACAAAAACGGAAAATCCTTTGCTAGCTGACCCACCTTACAAAAAATACTGAAGAAGATCCTTCAGGCTGAAAGTAAGTGATCCTAAATAGTAATAAAAGTCCACACAAAAGAGCAAAGAGCACAGGTAAAGGTAAGTCTGTAATTATAAAAGATGAGAAAAATTCATATTTATTTTCCTTTCTTCTCTAAAGCTGACTTCAAAAGAAGTTGTCTAAAACAGTTTAAAATTAATGTATTACTGGACATGTAACATATAAAAATAAAATATATGTGGTAATAACAGCACCAAAGAGGTGAATGGGAGCAAAGTTGTAGTAAGGAAATGACACCTGAAGATACCTCAGATTCACAGAAACAAATGAAGAAAGCTGGAAATGGTAAATAAGAAGATTAATAAAATAAACTCTATAAATATATACTTTCTTTCTTTTCTAAGCTTCATTAGTAAACATATAATTATATGAAGCAATGATAAAAATGTATTGTTGGCTTCTTAACATATATGGATATAATACGTATAATAAAGAATAGTACAAAAATGTGGTAGAGGGAATAGAGCTATACATGAGTAATGTTTCTATATCTCACTAGAATTACGTTAACTTACCAGACATCAATTCTGGTAAGTTAGATGTATGTGGCAGCCCCTAGAGCAATTAATAAGAAAATAACTAAAAAAATATTGTGAAAAATCATTAAAGGAATTAAGATGTTACATTAGAAAATATTCAAATAATGCAAAGTAAGGCAATAAAAGAAGAAAAGAGGAATAAAAACAAAAAGTAAAATACTAGAAATAGATAAACTAGATCAATAATAATATTAAAAGTGAATGGGTTAAACAATCTAACAAAAAGGCAGAAACTGTCAGGCTGGATAAGAAAACAGGATCCAATTATGTACTGTCTATAGGAAACACATTTTAGATTCAAAGATACAAACAGTTTGAAAGTAAAAGAATGGAAGAAGCTATCATACAAGCAGAAACCATAAGAAAGCTGGAGTGACTATATTAATGTCAGAAAAAATAGACTTTGTGTTTTCTTCTTTGTTTTTTTTGTTTTTTAGAGAGAGAGAGAGCACACGAGTGCAGGAATCTTAAGCAGGCTCCATGCCCAGGGCAGATCCTGAGACAGGGCTCAATCTCATGACCCAGAGGTCATGACCTGAGCCGAAATCAAGAGTTGGATGCTTAACCAACTGAGCCACCCAGATGTCCCAGACAAAATAGACTTTGAAACAAAAAAATGTACTAGAAATAAAGAGGGACATTTCACAATGACAAAAACATCATATATCAGAAAGATAACATTTATAAACATATATGCACATAACATAAGAGCCACAAAATATATGAAGCAAAAACTGACAGAATTGAAAGGAGAAATAGACAATTCAACAATAATAGTTGGAGGCTTCAATAATGCATTTTCAAAAATGAATGTAACAACTAAGTAGAAGATACAAATAGAAGGCTTGAACATTATCTATCAATTAAACTAAAAGACACCTACAGAACCCTCAACTCCAAACAGCAGAATACACATACATGGATTGAAACTGTACAAAGTGTGTTGTCTGATCATAATAAAATAAAATTAGAAGTACAAAAAGATATTTGAAGAACTCACAAATAGGTGGAAATTAAACAAAACATTCTTAAATGACCAACAAGTCAAAGAATAAATCACAAAAGAAATTAGAAAAGACTTTAAGATAAATGGAAATAAAAATACAATATGCCAAAATTTGTTGGAGGCATGTAGATAAAGTAGTACTTAGAGGGAAATTTATAGCTATAAATATCTACAATAAAAAAAAGTCTCAAATCAATAACCTAACCTTCCATGTTAAGGCACTAGGAGAGGAAGAGAAAATGAAACTCAGAACAAGCAGAAATAAGGATACAGTAAGTATATGAGCAGAGATTAATAAAATAATAGGATCAACAAAATCAAAAGCCGATTATTTTAAAAGAGCAACAAAATTGACAAAACTTTAACAGGACTGACCAAGAGAAAATGAAAGATCAAATTACTAAAATCAGGAAAGAGGGAATATTGCTATCAATCTTGCAGAAAATCAAAAGAATTCTAAAGAAATACTATGAACAACTGTATGTCAACAAATTAGACAGCTTCAGTAAAATGGACCTATTCCTAGAAATACAAAAACTGCCAAAACAGACTCAAGAAGAAAGAGAAAATCCGAATAGCCCTGTAATCCCTATAACAAGTAAACAGATTGAATTTGTAATTTAAAAACTTCCCACGGAAACTTCCAGTTTCTGGTCTGACATGTAAGAAGCCTGGAGGTCTCCACTCCATCCCAACATGTACAAAGCTAAACAAACTGGAAAACCAATAACTCTTCTTAGAGCCATAAGAGAAGTGAGGTCCAGGGCAAACTGCTGCCCCTCCAAGTTGGAGAGAAAGACAGGCTGATACAGAGAATTACAACTTAGCAAAGCAGAAACCCAGGAGCAAAAACCTCTGTGGGAACCAATTCCAGAGTAAGGAAACCTGAACTATAATTGACAAACTCCTGGAGGCTCAGTGTGGACAAGTCTAAGAGATAAAAGCTTGGGGGGACCCAGTCAACAGGGGCCCCCACACTTTTGTGAGTTTTACCTCTTGGAGTTTTACCAGGTTCTCACCATGAGTATGGGAGGAAAATCCCCACTTTCTTACCATTTTGAAACATGCACACACATTCTGTTCTTCACAAGGCCTTCTCTCAAGAGAAACTAATTAACCAGAGCCTAACCTGGTGGGGTTTTATCAGGACCTGACTGACCTGTGGGGTGGGAAATACCCAATTCTAGCCAGCTCTAGATTTCTACCTGGAGGGAGGCAGATCTCCAACTCCAGTTCACACTAGCCATACTGACAAGCACTGTTCACACTCCAGAAGCACAGGCTCACTAAAAACCTGAGACCTACTCATAGGACCACAGGGCTTCTTCATTCCCCTCACACCTCACCAACACATTAATAAAGACCTATTTAGAGCATTTCCATCTACCCAGTACATCATGTCTGACTCTAAAGAAAAAATTAGAAGGCATACTAAAAGGCAAAAAATATAGTTTGAAGAGACAGAGCAAGCGTCAGAACCACATTGAATACGATAAAAGTTGTTGAAAATGTCAGACCAGGAATTTAAAATAACTATGATTAAAATACTCATGGCTCTGGGGCGCCTGGGTGGCTCAGTCGTTAAGCATCTGCCTTCGGCTCAGGTCATGATCCAGGGTCCTGTGACTGAGCCCCGCATCAGGCTCCCTGCTCTGCAGGAAGACTGCTTCTCCCTCTCCCAATCCCCCGCTTGTATTCCCTCTCTCGCTGTGTCTCTCTCTCTGTGTCAAATAAATAAATAAAATCTTAAAAAAAAAAAAAAATTCATGGCTCTAATGGATAAAGTAGACAGCATGTGAGAACACAAAGGCAATGTGAGCAGAGAGATAGAAATTCTAAGAAAGGACAAAAAAATGCTAGAGATCTAACACATTGTAACAGAAATGAAGAATGCCATTGATGGGCTTATTAGTAGACAGGAAAGAATCTCTGCTTGAGGCTATCTCAATAGAAACCTCCAAAACTGAAAACAAAGAGAAAAAAGTATGGATAAAAAGAAACAGAATAGAATACTCAAGACCTGGAATACCAGAAGGAGAAGAGAAAAAAGAACTGAACAAATATTTGAAACAATAATTACTGAGAATTTTCCATACAATATTTTAGGTCAATCATAATTGATAATATTTGGATGGACCCTGAGGACATTGTGGTCAAGTGAAACAAGTCAGAGAAAGACAAATACAGTGTGATATACTTATGTGTGAAATCTGAAAAAGCCAAATTTGCAGGGACAGAGAGTAGAATGGTAGTTAACAGGGGCTGGGGGGTGGGGGGAGTAGGGAGATGTTGGTCAAAAAGTACAAACTTTCAGTAAGAAGAGTAAATTCATAGGATATAATGTACAGCATTGTGATATAGCTAATAATACTGTGTTATATAGTTGAAAGTTGCTAAGAGAGTAAACCTTAAATATTCTTACCACAATGAAGAAATAATTATGTGACATGCTGGAGGTGTTAGCTAATGCTATGGTGGTAATCATATTGTAATATATAAAAATATCAAATCAACGCGTTGTATACCTTAAACTTATACAATGTTATATGTCAATTATATCTCATAAAGCTAGGGATAAAAAAATAGAAATAGAAGAGGAGGAATGCTCCACTCATTTAATGAGGCCCATATTAACCTGATACCAAAACAAGGCAGACACATTATAAGGGAAAAACCTAGGGGTGCGAAATCTTTAATGAAATATTAGCAAGTTGGATCCAAATATATATAAAAGGATAATATACCATGACCAAATAGGGATAATCCAAGGAATGCATAAGTGATTTAACATTCAAAATAAATGATATGATTATCCCAATAAATTTAGGAGATGCATTTCAGAAAAATCAATATATATTCATAATTTAGAAGAAAAATAAAACGTCCTGGGGTGCCTGGGTGGCTCAGTCGTTAAGCGTCTGCCTCCGCCTCAGGTCATGATCCCAGGGTCCTGGGATGGAGTCCCACATCGGGCTCCCTGCTCCATGGGAAGCCTGCTTCTCCCTCTCCCATTCCCCCTGCTTGTGTTCCCTCTCTCGCTGTCTCTCTCTCTGTCAAATAATATAATCTTAAAAAAAAAATTATTAAAAAAAAAATATAAAAAAAAAGAAAAAGAAACTTCCTAGCAAACTGGGAATAAAGGGAACTTCCTCAACTAAGTTCTTACTTAATGGGGAAAGGTTTTATGTTTCCTCCTAAGATAAAGAGCAAGGCAAGGAATACACTCTCATGATTCCTATTCAACATTATATGAAAGGTCCTAACCAATGTAAGAAAAAAAAAAAACCCATACAAATTTAAAAAAAAAAGCTGTTTTTATTTACAGATGAAATAATTACGTGTGTAGAAAATTCTAAGGAATCTACAAAAAAGCTATTGGAATTAATAAGTCGGTTTACCAACATTGCAGGATACAAAGTCAAAATACAAAAGCCCATTCATTTCTATGTACTAATAATGAACATTTGGAAACTGAAAATTTAAAAATTACATTTACAATACCATAAAAATATTAACTTCTTAGGGATAAATGTAACCAAATATGTCAACATTTATACACTGAAAACTACAAAACACTGCTAAGAAAAATTAAAGAAGATCTAAATAGGTGGAGAAAAATACGTGTTTATGAATCAGAAGACTCAATGTTGTGAAGATACCAATTATTTACAAAATTGTCAGTGCAACATGAAACAAAATCCTAACAATCTTTTTTATGGAAAGGAACACACTGATTCTAAAATGCATAAAGAAATGTAAAGGGCCTAAAATAGCCAAAACAAGTTTGATAAAGAACAAAATTATACAACATGCTTTCAAAACTTATTATAAAGCTACAGTAATCAAGACAGTGTGGTATTGGTATAAAATAGATATACAGATCAATGAAACAGAATTAAGAATCCAGAAAAAGTCCCGATAGATAGATAGATGATAGAAAGATGATAGATAGATAGATATAGATGATAGATATAGATAAATAATATAGATAGATATAGATATAGCTAATTTGATTCTGACAAAGATATCAAGTTGATTCAGTGGCATAAGAACAGTCTTTTCAATATATAATACTAGAATCACTTAGCTATATATACAAGGGAAAAAATGACACAACTCATTGAATTAAATTGAAATGGATCATGGACTTGATCCTGAGAGGTAAACCTATAAAATTCTCAGAGAAAACCTTTGCAGTTTTGGATTATACAAAGATTTCTTAGAATGGAAACAAAACACATGAACCATAGGAATAATACTGATAAATTATACTTCACCAAAATTAAAAAGTTCTGCTCGTTAAGATACCATTAAGAAAGTAAAAGATAAGCCACAGTTAGAAAATATGTGCAGTGCACATACCAAAGGACATGTATCAAAATATGTAGTAAACTCTTACACCTCAATCATAAGAAATCTCTCAATAAAAATGGGCAATGGACCAAGGAAGATACATTAGGCAACATCATTATTTATCAGTGAAATAAAACTTGAAACCACAACAAGGCACCACCACAAACCCATTAGAATGATTAAAATTATTGCTGGGGGAATGCAATATGTTACAACCATTGTAGAAAACGCAGGAGTATACAGACAGAATGAAGTCTGTAGTTGTTAATTTGGGGTGTCTATCACACCGCCACTCCCTGACAGCCCTCACCTCCCACCACTCCTCATCCACTGGTCCCTTCAGAGCTGAGTTTGTTCCCATCACTGTCTCCTTTTCTGTGCTGCTCCGTTCACTTTCCTCGCCTTTCAGCTAGTCTAAACTTTATACTTCTTCTAGGGCTCAAAGTCACTTGATTCCCCTGTTGCCCCAGCCCACTCTGATCTCGCTCCCCTCTGAACTCCTCTGCCTCTCCCACCTCCATATGTGCAGGACCATGATTAGAACCAGCACTGGGAGATGCACGTGAGTACTGAAGGGCAGCCTCCACATTTTATACCCTTATTTTCCCTGCGTGGTGCTCAGAACAGGGCAGGCAGCCAGTATCTCGTGGTAGCTCTAGCTTCGTATGACCTCCATGTCTATGTATGAACCTTCATACCTGTTTTCCAGCCTCAGGTTGTGTGACACGCTGTGCATTATTTTCACCAGGAGATTCAAAACCATCCTCTTCCTCTGCAAGTGGGGCCAACCAAGTCCGGTCATGCTGCTCCCTCATCTCTGGGCCCTTTTTCATCTCTGTGACCAGTGGAATGATGTCTTTGCTTTTGGCAGCAGGGCCTCCTGTCACCCCTTTTTGCCTTGGTAAGTTTTGACTCCTGCACCACTTGTGACAAAAATGCTGAAGAGTATGTATTACAAAGCAAAAAGCCCGGCGGAACCGATCCAGGGCTAACTGGACTTTGGTTTTTTTGGACTCTCCATCCAAGTTTCCATCTCTCTCCTCATTGCTAAAGGAATTGAGCAGCAAGGCAATGAAGAGGTTGAGTACCTGGGGTGGGGTGGAGGGGGAACACACAAGGAGAATGGAAAGTTTAGCAGAGGGAAAGATACAGTAGGTTTCCAGAACAAATTTTCCCCAAGACCCAAAACTAAGTCACATGAGATACTATGTCCTTCGGTCTCCTCAGAAAGTTCATTTATAAAATGAATAAAAGGAGACAAGATCGAGGAAGGCAGCAAGATAAGATGAAAGAAAAACTGAAGTGAAAGAGTGCCAAGAGCCAAGACCAGTTTGTCTACATACAAGCAACACATGTTGTAAACTCTGGCCAGGGTAAAACAGAACTGTGTGACCACTGGCAAAATAAAAAATGTGTATTCCTTAAGGATCAGTTGAATAGTGAGCTTGGCTTTGCTGGAATGGGATATGGGTCTGATGTCTAATACTGCCATGGAGTCCTCCCCTCTTGGCACAGTTTGAGAGATGATGTGCTTTGTGCAGGCTCTTTAGGTGCTATTGCCCGAACCACAACAAAATATTGGAGCTGAACTGGAGGGGTTTGGATAGAATCTGCAGCTCTTCTGTTGAAGCATGGATCACTTTAAATTCAGATCATCTCATCAGCTTCCTACTTGGGTTTTTTTGCTTACATTTACACACCCTCCAATTCATCATCTTCATCTCTTCAAACTCCTTTGTTTGTGGCTGTCACCAGCTCAAAAATATACAGCTTCGGAGAGGAGTGTCTTATGAGTGTGAATGGGTCTAGTCACTCTCCCACAGCTTCACCACAAGAATTCCAGCTGTGGACCTCTGCTCAAGCTTTCCTCTGTTTGCCAAGTCCTCCTTGCCTCTTTAGTGCCCTTCTCAAGTACTGTATCTTCCACGCATCCTTTGTTAACATTTTCTTCCCACTCCCATTGGTTATATTCTGCTCTTCTGAACTTTTGTACCACTTACTATCTATCTAACATTGCTGATCAGGCACATAGGATAAAGCCATTGTGTGCATGTGGATGGTTCAGTATATTTGCACGATAGCCCCAACTTGATTCTTAAGACCTTGTGCTCAGGTATCCTGTGTGTCTTCTGTCTTTTCATACCCTTACTGGGTACCCAATTAGCTAATAATATCTATGTTTCCAGCTGCAAGTGACAGACTCAAAGCAACTTACACAATAAGAAAATGTAACTTAAGAAGTTTGAAAATAAAACAGAAGGACCAATTATGACATGAAGATTGGTCTGTTCCCCCTTTTTCCTCTACCTTCCTCAGTGCTGGCTTTGTCTTAGGCTAGTTCTTCTCATGCTTGCATAATGTTTGCAGTTCTACCAGGAATCATGGTCATAAAAAGGCCCAGAGAAAATAAAAGGACCATTTTTTTTTTAGCTCATCCCTTCTTTTCTCTTTTAAGAACAAGAAACCTTCTCACTAGATGCCCCTTTACAACTTACTGACCAAATTAAGTCACAAACCCCTACCTCAACCATTCACCAACAAAGAGAATACAATTATCTTAGAATAATCACCTGGTATAAAATAGATATTGGGTCATCAGTTAATATGAGCACTATGTGACAAGGATGTTTTGTTTCATGCTTTTTATAATTCCCTCAAGTCAAATTCAAATGCAGATTTTTAATATCATAAAACATTAAATGTATATTATATTTAGAATAATAATTACCAGTGAAGTGTTGCAAAAGAAGCTAATACATTTGTGCAGTCCATATATTTAAAAAAAAATCTAAGACACTCACCACAAGTTTTCCTATCACCATGATTGACAGAAAGACGACAATGCACAGTGCTTGATTTGTTTCTTGCATACATTCCCACATGTTTTCAATCCATTCCCCACAGAGGATGCGGAATACCACCAGAAAGGAATGGTAGAAATCCCCCATGTGCCACCGTCGTAAACATGGGGCTGTAGGGCCACAGGATGTTTTATTGCTCTTTATAGAATTGAATTTAGAGCCAAAGACCTGCATGCCAACCACTGAGAAAATAAAGACCACAATAGCCAGGACCACGGTCAGGTTTCCCAGGGCTCCAACGGAGTGGCCAATTATTTTTATCAGTGTGTTTAAAGTTGGCCAGGATTTGGCTAACTTGAAGACTCTCAGCTGTAAAAACAGACAATAAGCAAAAGTGGAAGAAAAGCCAGTTAAAGACAAATTCCATCTGCTCAGCTATATAGTAAATGACATGCTCCCAAACCACAGCATTTATGATTTTCAAAAATCTTTTCAAAGTCAAATCCATCCTAAACATAGTCATCAACTCCCTGGCCCATGATAATAACTATATCTACTTTTTTGTTTTAAAAATGGAAATATTTTGTTCTAATTTTTGTTAAATGATAAAGACTTTGGAATCATGATGATGGAATTAAGCATACATGTTTATTGCATAAAGTGAATGTTTTGGAATCCTATATAATATACCAAGGGTCAAAAAACTATGGCCCAAGGGCCAAATCCAGCCCATTGCCTGTTTTTGTATGTCCTGAGGTGTAAGAATGTTTTACATTTTTAAATGGTTGAAAAATAATCGAAAGAAGGGTATTTCATCACACGTGAAAATTGTATGAAGTTCAAATTTTTGCATCCGTAAATAAAGTTCTATTGGAACACAGCCACACCCATTTGTTCTCAAATGTCTATGGCTACTTCCGTGCTACAACAGCAGAGTTAAGTGATTTCAACAGAGACCATACAGCTTGTAAGACTGCAAATATTTATCATCTGACCTTTTATAGAAAAAAATTGCTAACTCCTGCATTATATAATTCAGGTCACAAGTTTGAATCTGAACTTTCTAACAATGATAAGAGGAATATAGTGTTTTATACCCAGGAGAGAAAAAGCAATCAGCTACTCAAAACACACACACATACTTTCTTCAAAAAGAAGTTTTTTCCATGGAATTTTACAGACCCTATGTGAGACAGCACAACAACTAGTTTCATAGGTTATTTCTTATATTAGCTTCCAGCGTAAACCAATGGTTTCACTCCAAAGTACAATGGTGTTAAGTATCAACTCTTTGGGGGAAATACTGCAGGTCAGTAAGACTTATGGCCCAAGAGAAGGAACGGCACTGTGTCCTCAGAAGTGAGCTTGGGGCACCTCAGGGAGAAATCACGGTTCTGTTACACACAGACAAGGCCACAGAGTTCCTCCCCTCAGAGCATGGCTGCAAGAAGCCTAAACAATCATGAGGCAAATGTAATTTTGCTCACCTGAGCGCCAATGAAACTTTAGGAGAGCAACGTAATAATGTCTGACTTTGAGCAGCGTGATTGCCTAACATATCCCAAGTATAAAATGTATGTTTAGGTAACTGAAACAAATGTTTTACTCTGTAGTCTTAGAAATCTTATCCCTGCCAAAAGAAAAAGTAAATCTCTGAAAGGACACCAAAGGTCATCTTTTATGGCTTCCCAATCCCCCTGTCGGATGTGGTTTCTCTGTAGCTTTCTATCTATACCTCTCATGGGGTTTGTCACACACTCTACTTTGCCTCATTTCTGGCCCTGTCTTGTCTCATCTCTAGATGGCAAACTCCTTGAAGATAGTACTTTCCTCGTCTTTGAGTGCTCCTTCAGGTCAGATCCTCTCAAGTGCCTCTGCAAAGGTCACCAGAATGCCTCCATGGTCAGTGGGTGGAGGGCAAAGACGACAGGACAGGAATGCGGCACTGGAAGCAGTGAGGAGGAACCTATTGAGACAGCACCTGCCAGCAGTGCCCGGGCCCCTCCCGGACTCTGCAGTCTTCACCCCCTTGGCAAGCCCAGATGTGAGGGTGCCTGGCTCAGAGCTCAGGGGTGAGTGATGGGGAAGAGATCATGGGAGGGGGCTACACTAAGCAAGGAGAAGAATCCTGACACCAGAAGATACCATGTTGAGTCAGGTTGCCTAAGGGGTCATCTTGGGATGGGGGAGGCAGGGGTTCAGCTGGGAGGAGACCTCCTGGGACTCCCAAGAGTATGCAAAACCTGGGTGGGAGGAGGAGTGCAGTTTTGATTCTCAGATTAAGGTAAGATGAATTAAAGTTTGATGCAAAATAGCCACTGAACTCAGTCAAGACTCTTGTCAATCCTGACAGCTAAGGTATTCAGTAAAATAAAACAGTAAGTGCCTTACCACTCTTAAGGGACGGAAAAACAGCAGGCTTTTTTTTCTCCCTGCAACTGTACTGTTCATCACATCTGCAAAACTCAGAAGAGCAACAATGCTGTCAAAAATGTTCCAGCCTCGGCGAAAGTAGTTGTAGGGATCAAGTGCAATAATTTTTAGGCACATTTCTGCCATGAAAATGCCAGCAAAAACCTACAGTGAGACAGGGAAGAATGAGGAAAGGAAGCTACTCCTCCTTGAAGATACACTTCTAAGAATGGTCCAAGGGAATTGCAGAGGTTACAAAGAAATAAAATGCATTTTTATTTACTTTGCTGCTCTCCCCCCTCCCCATCATAGTGCCCATTACAGTATTACCAAGCTCACAGACATCAGGGTGGAGAATAAATATTATTTCCCAAGGCACAATTGGCTTCTTGATAGAGGGCAGAGTGATAGAAAGTGTCAAGCAATTCTTCCTCTAAGTTCCCTTTAAAATGCCAATAAACATTCCCAAATGAGGGGAGGGGCAGGATATATAACAGCTCTGAAAACTGACGATAAATATCCTCCATAAAGCAGAATCAGAAGGAGTTCACCTAACCACTCAATCTCAACACCTTGATCAGAAAAAAAAAACAAAAAAAAAAAAACAAAACATTTAAAGGGGGCCCAGAGCAAAGAATTGAAAAACACTGCTAGGAACAGGAAAACATCTTTAAGCAACTCAATATATAGGCTTACCCTACATGATGAAAATCTTGGGATAAACCCTAGGTTGGTTATGGTTGAAAGGAGGGTTAGTGAGTTGGAATATAATCCTAAATCCTGTAATTCACCCACAGAATGCAGGGTTCATTATTCCAGAACGAAATACCAAAGAATTAAAGGGAAGGGCAAGAGTTAAGAAAGTGCTAAACTATGTGATTTCCATGGGCACAAATAAGTGGTTTTGTTTTTAAAACTTAGATAAACACAGGCTTAAAAACATTGCACAATGTTGAATAAGTGGTAGCCAAATTCAAAACTAAATCTATCATCTACATCTTTGTAGAAGATAAAACAAAGCATTTCTTCATAGCAAATAGCACATTCTGACACAGACACAACTAAATAGATATGAGAAAACAATAGTATGAAAATAATAAGGTAATACAAAAAGGTTGTCAGTAATAAGACTCTCCTCTATAGTTCTGGAAAAGAAAAACAACTCAGAAATGATTTTTAAATCTCCATAATAAAAAAAAAATCTCCTTATTAAAAGTAACAGATGATCCATTTTTACAAATAATTTGATGACTTACTATTTATTTTAAAAATCCCTAAAATAAAGTGACACAAGTTAAAAAAGGATAGGCAAAGACAAATCCAAGATAGACAAAAAGAAAAGAAATCAAGGTGGCAAAGAAAACCCAAAGCTTGTATCTGTCTTTTCCCTTTAAATATTGCTATCTACCTCTGCCCAGAGCCACGACCAGTGCCTAAAAGCACGCAGTGTTACCTATTGTAGTTAATTGTGCTGGACTGGTCCCTGTCCCCTTTTGAGCTCCTCCTCCGCCTCCTGTCTCCTTCAGGCCTTAGGTGTCTAGCCTTACAGCAAAACCCTACATGTCTTGGAACCATTGGTTTGCCATCCAATTCAACCGCTATTCATGGCTTCTTGGGAGCTCAATGTACTCCCCTGATTCAAGCAATACCAAAGCCTAGAGAGTTCATTTCCAAGTCCAGTCCCACAGAACTGCACAGGCCAGTTGAATCCTGGTCCACCTGTCAGAGGAGGCAGGTTTAGATGTGTTCTTTGGTACTCAAGGCTCCAAAGCCTCCCTCCACCACTGCTATGGGGGTACAGTAGATGAGGTGGCTACCACCTTTGTATTATGTGTTAATTTATTTTTTTAAAGATTTTACTTATTTATTTGAGAGAGAGAGAGAATGAGCTGGAGGAGGGGCAGAGTGAGACGGAGAAGCAGACTCCCCACTGAGCAGGGAGCCCCATGTGGGGCTCTATCCCAGGACTCTGGGATCACGACCTGAGCCGAAGGCAGCCGCTTAACCAACTGAGCCACCCAGGCGTCCCAAGGTATTGTGTGTTTAGGGAATGGGGTACATGGAATGGAAGCACAGGCTACAAGGCCAGTTCTGCCTGTTTCTCATCAGTTTTCAGGGGCTGGGGTACAGCTGCTGCCTGTGAACTCAGACACCAACAATGTCCCTGTGCCTCCTTCTGTACCACTTCTGGGGAGAGTGAAGAAGAATGTCACTTAATTATCCAGCTTCTGACTGCAAAATGCAGCTTCACCTCAACACCCAGAACAACTAGTCAGTGGGAAATCTGAGAGGGTGGCTTTTGTCATTTCCCACTGCTGGATCAGCAAATGAAGGGACGGACAGACCACTTTTGCAAACTGGGAAGCCCTGCCTAGGAGCATGACTCTGGGTTCTTTGGGTATTCTCTGGAACTTATCTAATAACTCCATCTACCAGGAGGTGCTGAAAGATGGGTCTGCTGACTCTGCTGAGGCAGGAACCTGCAGGCACAGCTTTCTGTCTTCAAGGGACAACACTGTCAACCCATTTCTGGGATACATCATCAGGAGACAGCTGAATACCATGGCCTGGAGCCCAGAAGATACCAGCCTGTTAGAAGGTACCATGTGTGTTAGGTTCATCATGCAGCATGAAATATAATCTGATCCACACACACCTACAGAGCACTTCTTCCCAAGGGCAGTTTGGGGAAAGAAACTTAAATGCAAACTGTCTGTAAGGAGAACCACTCTGGCCTTGCACTGTGGTCCCGCTGTATCCCTGTACCTCCTGAGAGGGACATGGAACTGAGGGTAACCTCAACCTGATGCATAGAAGCAGCTCTGTGAACCAGTTTCTGATTCAATAAGTATAGTGGATTCTGATCAGTGTAAAATAATTAATTAAAAAATACATGCATATACATTGACTAGAGATCCTCTGCAATGCTAAAAATGATCATCTTTGCTAATAGGACCATAGGAAATGAGTTCTTCTTTGTATTTCCCTTCTTTGTACTTTTCCTTATTTTTAAAATTAAAAAAAGCATGTATTGCTTCTTAAGTTGGAAAAATAAAATAAAACTTTAAGAATAAATGGTTAGATATTCTGGTAAGATTAACTCATTGGCTAATTAAGGTAGAACATTCAGTGGGTAATTTTTTGTTATTTCTGATATTTGGGAGACTAATTAATCCTTGGAGGGGGGAAATGCCTTCTCCAGGAACAATAAATAGAACAGCTCATGGGAAGTCTGCTCTCCTATCTAAGTTTTCCCAATTTAACTGGGACTAGATCCATCCAATGAGAAACATACTGAAGCAGGCTGAAGTCTGGAGGCCCCACTACCACTCCATAAGCTCTGCACAACTCCTCCTGGGAAAGTACGCCTCCCACAGCTGCCAGGCCCTGACCCATCTTTCCAGGGGGAATAACAGCTAGTAATAGCAGTCACATTATTTTGTGACAAATGATGTCATCCATATCACCAGGGACCATGGGACACATTACCAGGGTCTCTGGATATGGTTAACGTTTTCTTGATCATCCCAAATGGCTGAACTTTTAAGATGTCTGCTGGCTTCCTGCTTCCCACTGGATGACTAAAGAGATGCCTTAGCATACCAGAGAGCCCACACAGGGCCCATGGAAAATTACTGAACTGGGTAAAAACAAAATCCTAACAGTCATCTTCTCCCTCAACTCTACTTAATGGGACCAAAGACCTAGGCTAGGTTAGGCCATTCACAACATGTTTAGACTTTGAAAGAATTATAATTCACAGTTTGAAATATTTTTATATTTTAAAAAGCCTAAAGTTACCAAATTCCCTATATGCAACATAGAATCAAAACTCCGGCGCATGTTGTAATGATCCATGGCCAAGAAGATAGTGTTGACGATGATACAGATGGTGATGGCCAGCTCAGTAAATGGGTCAGTCATCACGGTTCTCAGGGCCTTCTTAATGCACACCCATTGGGGGCTACAGTTCCACACGAGGTATTTGGATGCCAGGTTTCCCCCACATGGGAGGCAAGGCTCCTGTGATTTTTCTTGTTCTGGAGAAGGAGAATGTGAAAGAGCAGTGAGTAGTTAGCTCTGAATCCATCTGACTGCTATTGGCCTGAGTGCATTCCTTCCTCCCACTTCCCTAGGGTCTCCTATGAACAACCTGATCAGCCAAGAAGGGCACTGATGGGTGTAGCTGGAAAGGTTTCCCATATGCAACTTCCATGTGGTATAGCCATGTACATCTAGTCTTTATACTTGTATTTAGCATCTGGGAGCTGGGCTGCATGGCTAGCGATACAGATATGGAAGCCAATACTGGATGTGAACCCATGAGAGAGAGAAATATAAGCTCAAGTTATGTTCATTCAAGGCAGACCATGGTGACAGCTGTAACAGAGGCACATAGAGCTACCAGGGCTCAAGGGAAGGAGAGGTATTCAGGCAGGGGCATCTACATGCATTGAAAGAAAATGTCCTCTCCAGCTGGTTGAGTTCAGGCCATAAGGCTGCTGGACCCCTGATTTCCCTGGCACCATTTCAGGGACTCATGCCAGCCAAATGAGTTGATACAACAGGCTCAAAAGTGTTAAGGATCAATCTGACCCCACCCTTGTAAGGACTTGAGTCCTGCCTTTGAACCCAAACCCTTAGTTGGGTCCTGGTTACCTGCTGTTAATAAGGTCCATCAGATGGTTCCAGCCTATCTACATAGATCTTCCATCGTCCATGCCAGATTCCTAACTCTAACCTCAAATACAACTGTCAACTACTGGAAACTTCTGTGTCTTCTCTTCTTTGGTCACTATCATTGTCATTGCAACCTCATGTGACTGCCTGGCCTGATTGGGAGGTCCTGTCTGTACTCTTGGTCCCAAGTCCCATCACAAGGCTAGCCAGTTCACACCACTACCCAAGGGCCAACTCAGGGTGGGCCCACTTCTTCCGAGTCACTTAGCTCACATGCTCCAATGAGGCACAAGAAGTGACTCTGCAAGAAATACAGGGGGCTTCAGAGGGCTTCTGGGGGAGGAGAGGAGAATGGAGGGACATCACTGCAGTTCGGCTCTCCCTGGGGCTGGGAGGCAGAGCTTACCCTGCACGGTGATGGTGAGGATGCTGACAGCGCTCAGGGCCCTCTGTCTTTGGAAGGGGTCCCTGTGCTCATCGAAGTAATCCACTGACAGATTCTGGGATAGTCGTTTGGTTTGCTCTAGGATGTGTGGCTGTAAGAGAAGGCAGGCATGACAGACCTTCAAAGCAAAGAGGCTGCCTCTCCTCAAAACTTCACAAGCTACTTTGTTTCAATGCCACATGCCTCAGAGACACTTCATATCTTATATAGGTCCACTCACTCCCATTTCATGGCACACTGAAGGTTCAGTTTTTGTATTTCATATTTAGTAGATAAGTGCAATATAGTTTGACCATTCATATTTCTTATGCATGCACATTTCCAGGGTCCCAGCTACAGAAAATTTTCTTTCTCTGTGATTTATTCATTGTCAACAAAGAGCAAGCAAAATTTTATAAAAACGAATGAGCAACAGTTCAGGGTACAAAAGCAATAAAAAATTGAATTTAGAAACAATGTTTTTGAGTGGCAGAAGTGGGGGATACATTTAGAAGGGTGGATTGGGGCCAGATGGTGAAGTGCCCTGAATGGCTGCCTAAATTGATTTAAAAACAGTCAGTAACTTAAAAAGAACAGCCAAAATACATACAACAACTTCTATATACTAAACCTCAAGCACTCCTTCAGGCTGTGTCCAGGAGCTTGACTCTCACTTTACCTCCAATTCTACAGTCTCTGGAGGTGAAAAGACATAAATCTCCAGATACCTAGAAAACTACCCATAATGACTTATTTCCCCAAAGTTCTGACCAACCAGGGCCCCAGAGGGCACTATCCCTTGTGATAAGCTATTTTAAAGGCAATCTATAGTCTTTCTATAGCTAGTTCTCTTTCGGTTTAGGGAAAAGACTTCTTATTAGCTGTCTGTTCTTGGTCTATTGTTTTGTGAAATGAGGAAAAACCCTCAAAATATTAAAAAATACTTGCAGTCTCTTCAATATGCTATCACCTGACATTAAAGAAGTCTCTAAACCAAGAGATCTGTCCCTGTCATTCCATCAGAGAGCTGCTCACAGCAGTGAATGAGGTTTGTCCACCTACTTCTGCAAAGACTCCCAGACCCCCTTTCCCCACCCCACCCTCAGGTGTGCACAGCCCCCTTCTGACCACTTCACCTCTTCCTTCCATCTCAGGAAAGTGGCTCTAGCCATTATTCCATGGTCTGTATCTTCAACATTTTCCTCTCCTTTGAAGTTTCTCTCCACAATTAAAACATGTTTGAACATACCCCACCTCACTGATTAAAAAAAAGGGGGGGCTTTTTTCCTACCGCACATCTCCCCATAGCTTCATTTCTGCATATCCTATGGCCTACTCAATATCCCTGCTAGGATGCCCCACAGGCATTTCAAACTTGCCACGTTCAAAACTGAACTTTCCTTCTTCCCCACCCACAGGACATGTTCCTTTCCTGTCTCAGTAAACTGCCCTCTATCAAGTTGGCTACCCAAGCCATCAACCGGGCATCTTCCCCACCCTGTACATCTAGTCGACTGCTGAATCTTATCTTCTGGAGATCACTGCACCCTGTTATTCTCTCTTCATCCTCCCGCCCTAACCACAGTTTAAGCCCCTGTCGCCTCTTGGATTACTGCCACAGCTTCTTTTTTTTTTTTTTTTTTTGGTTTTCATGTAGAAAGCATATTTATTTATTTAATTATGTTCATTTAGCCAATATATAGTACATCTTTAGTTTTTGATGTAGTGTTCAACAATTCATTATTTGCATATAACACCCAGTGCTCATCACATGTGCCCTCCTTAATACCCATCACCCAGTTACCCCATCCCCCCAGCCCCCTCCCTTCTGTAACCCTCAGTTTGGTTCCTGAAGTCTCTCATGGTTTGTCTCCCTCTCTGATTTCTTCCCATTCAGTTTTCCTTCCCTTCCGCTATGGTCCTCCATGCTATTCCTTATGTTCCACATATGATGAAACCATATGATAACTGCCTTTCTCTGATTGACTTATTTCACTTAGCATAATCCCCTCCAGTTCCATCCATGTCAATGCAAATTGTAGGTATTTATCCCTTCTGATGGCTGAGTAGTATTCCATTGTATATATGGACCACGTCTTCTTTATCCATTCATCTGTTGAAGGGCATCTCGGCTCCTTCCACAGTTTGGATATTGTGGACATTGCTGCTATGAACATTGGGGTGCAGGTGCCCCTTCTTTTCACTACATCTGTGTCTTTGGGGTAAATTCCCAGTAGTGCAATTGTTGGGTAGTAGGGTAGTTCTATTTTTAACATCTTGAGGAACCTAAATACTGTTTTCCAGAGTGGCTGTACCAGCTTGCATTCCCACCAACAGTGTAAAGAGGGTTCCTCTTTCTCCACATCCTCGCCAACATCTGTCATTTCCTGATTTGTTAATTTTAGCCATTCTGACTGGTGTGAGGTGGTATCTCATTGTGGTTTTGATTTGAATTTCCATGATGGCTAGTGATGTTAAACGTTAGTCATTTGCATGTCTTTTTTGGAGAAATGTCTGTTCATGTCTTCTGCCCATTTCTTGATTGGATGATGATGATGATGATGATGATGATGATTTTGGGTATTGAGTTTGAGAAATTCTTTTTTTTTCCAGAATATTTCTTTTATTTATTTACTTTTTATTTATTTATTTATTTTTAATTTTATTATGTTATGTTAGTCACCATACAATACATCATTGGTTTTTGATGTGGTGATCCACGATCCATTGTTTTCGTATAACACTCAGTGCTCCATGCAGTACGTGCCCTCCTTAATACCCATCACCGGGCTAACCAATACCCCCTCCCCCCTCCCCTCTAAAACCCTGTTTGTTTCTCAGAGTCCATAGTCTCTCACACCCAAAAAACAAATAATCAAGTCAAAAAGTGGGCAGAAGATATGAAAAGACACTTCTCTGAAGAAGATATACAAATGGCTAACAGACACATGAAAAAATGTTCATCATCCTTAGCCATCAGGGAAATCCAAATCAAAACCACACTGAATCATGGAACACTATATCTAAAACTAATGATGTAATGTATGGGGATTAACACAACAATAAAAAAATTTAAAAAAAAAAAAACCTCTTTATGCTGAAGTTAAATAATGCTGGATAAGAACTTGGGTCTACAGAAAGGAATAAAGAGCTCCAGAACTGATAAATATTAAAGTTATTTTTCTCAATTTTGAATTTTTTAAATGTTAATTGACCATTTAAAGCAAAGATGTAATAACATATTATGAGGTCTATATCATATGTATAAATAAAATGTATGACTTGGGGAAAAAAAAAAAAAAAAAAACCACACTGAGATACCATCTTACACCAGTTAGAATGGCAAAAATGGACAGGGAAAGAAACTGCCACAGCTTCTTAACTGGTTGCCTCCAATTCTGTCCTACTCCCGTCCCGTCTCTTCAATGCATCTAGGATTTCAAAACTGTCAATCTGGTTGTCACTCTTTTGCTTAAAACCTTTCAAAACTGCTTGGCCCTTGCTCTCTGAGTAAAGGGTGAACCCCTGAGCTGGCTTCAAGGCCTTTTGTGATGACCCCATCTTACTGCTATAGTCTCTCACCACCCACCCTCCAGCTTCATCACATACACACATGTGCGTGTGCACCCACACTCCCAAGTGTTCCACTGGATCATGTTCTCCTGCTCTCCTTTGCCTCCAGGCCTTTGTATGTGCTGTTCCCTCTACCTGTGGTACTCCATTCACTTTTTACCAAAGGATGAAACATTAATTCATCCTCTCGGCACAGACACTGCTTCCAATCCATGGCTCTTTTCCCACTCCCACAAGTCTGGGTTGGTTGTCTGAAGCAGATGCTGCTGTTGGCTGAATCTGTATGTCCCTGGGTCCTACCTGAGGCTTTCCCTGCTGACTTGATCACCCTCTTCCCTAATGCATGCCAAGTCAAAAACCCATGAAAATGATTATGTCTGGAACCCAGCAGTCTGGAACCAATGATGGACCAAAGTTGGTGTATAAATACTCTAGTGCCCTCACTCCATGGAGATTAAACTCCAACCATCAGTGGTCACAGGCTTGATAATGAACCTTAATTGGCCACCTGCTCTTCCATGTATCGATTCTTCCCTCTCCTCTTGGTGCTTCCTGGGATCACTTCCTGAATAATCTACTTGTGCTCTAATGTCTCCGTGTTTCCTTTGGAGGGAACCCCCACTAAGACACTGCCTCTCCTCTGCTCTCCCATAGCGATCATCATGTCAGTAATCACATTGAACAGTAACTGCCTCCTTGTCAGTGTGTCTTCATCATTAGTTGTCTGTTTCATACATCTCATGTATCCCCAGTAGCTACCCCAGTGCCAAGCAGATAGTAAACATGGTCAACACCTCAAATAGATGCTTGTAAATAAATGGGTCATTGACTAGATACATGGATGTGGGGAAGTAGGCACAAATGGATAAATGGATAAATGAGTAAATGAATGAATGAATCCTTTCAATTAGACTGACAACTTGACCTGTTCCCCTAAAAGTACTATAGTATCATTAATTTCTGGGCCAAGACTTGCCTTTTTTGTGGAATCTTCATCAGAATCTGATCCTGGAGGCTGGTCTTTCCCAGAGTCTCTCAAAAAAAAGGACTTTCTTTTCCTTTTACCAAAAAGCTTTCTCTTCTTTGGGGAAAAAGATGATGCTTCAAGGGAATTAAGTGAACTTCTGTCAATTCCCATGGCAACCAGAGCCTTAGAAAGTGAACAAAAGCAATTAATAAACAGATTATACCTCCCCATAAAATGCTGCAAATGACCCAAACTTCGCAAGTGTTCTCTCCTCTCTTCTGGAAGCATCATACCATTTAGATTGTTCATCATGTACTTGGAATACACTAGCTTTGTTATTATTTATCAGAGGCACATATCCTATTTGTTTACCCACAGAAATTGCAGCCTCAAAGGCAAGTTAACTCTTTCATATCTCTATCACTAACTCTGAGCACAGAGTCCAGTATGTGCTAGGCACTCAATAAATATTCGTGCCTGATGATGCAGGTATTAAGCAGGATGGGCTCCCCACTGACGAGTATCTGTGGAGGATGAGAAAGAACATGTTCCTGAAATCTTAGAATGGGAAAATGATACCAAGGAAACAATGAGAATGGGCTATAAATATGACAGGAATTTCAAGAAGGGAGAGGTGATCTCAGCTATTGTCTTTAATGGTAGAACACCATTACTGCTTTCCCAAACCCTGCCAAGCAAAGGCCCTGAACACATACATCTCCAGATTCCCATAAGAAATCCTGGAGCAGAGCCTTAGTTTACATATATGTACATTTTATCCTCTAGCCAGCAGTCTGGGGTCTGTCCTAGAAGGCCCAGATTTCAGAAAATCTAGGGTTCCTGGTTCTTAAGAGCTCTGTGCCTGGACTTCATAGTGAGAGACAGCAGCAGAGCCAGTGTTCACAGGGCTTCAGTTCCCAGAAAAGCACCAGTAGAGAAAGCTCTGAGACCAGGTCTCATGGCCTCTGCAGTACGCCCTCACCCAAGCAGACCCCACTATCTGACACTGCATGCCCTTACCTCCTTCTCCTCCTTCAGCAGCCGCTGGGCTTCCTGGAACAACTTCTCCTTGGCCTCTGTCTCAGCAGCTACATTTCTGTTCTGTTCCTCATAAGCCATGGTGACAACAGCCAGGGTTAAGTTAATCAGGTAGAAAGAGCCCAGGAAGATGACCACCACAAAGAAGAAAACTGAGTAGAGCCCTGAGGCACGCAAGGTCTGCAAAGGACAGAGCACACACTTGCCTCTAAAACCTTTTTCTACAGAGGGGGGACCGTCACCTCAAGCAGACATGATACAGTAGCAATCAGTCCTCCTCCTCGTCTATAGCCTCCCATCACCCAGGGACTCTTGATGCCCATCAGTGAGCAGATGCCATCCTTATATTCCCACTTAAGACATGGTACTTTGTTATGACTTTCTCAAGGGTAGTTGCATTTTAGAATTTAAAAGGCAGGAGAGAAAGGAATGCTTCATGAAAACTGAAGCGCTGGTGGTGGAATCCGGAGAGGGCTAACGTTTCTAGGAAGAGGAGATGTTTTGTATGTTTCTAACAGAATATCTAAGGTAGAATTTAACAGTCCAACTATTGAGGATGATAAACAGATGACAAAGGAGGAGGGTAGATGATAAGTTATGAATAAATGACAGAAAGATGAGTGATAGAGAGGTAGGAAAGAGTGGAGGGGGGAGGGTGGAAGGAGAGAGGGGGAAGGAGAACGAGAGAGAATAATTAGATAACCTGTTGATAAAGCTTCTCCCAGGAATCTTGGGTCATAAGCCGAAACATGGCAAGAAAAGACCAGCCAAAGTTGTCAAAATTGGTATAATTATAGTCAGGATTCCTTTTGGTGTGTGTGCACTGAAAATTTTCAGAACAGGCACTAGATGGAAACAACGGAACAGAGGAGGAATTACGTTCCCTGCAGGCCAGCTTCCCTCCCACCCCCCACCCATCCCAGCCAAGGCACCAGCTCTTCTGAGAGCCACAGGCTCATAAGGGAAAGTCCTGGGTGCAGACTATTTATAGAGGGGCCATGCCCCACCTGCCAAGCCTTCCAGCTTATCCCTTACTGAGGGCACTCACTGACTCTTTTCAGATGGATTGATTAGTAAGCTCATATCAGCAGTTTTTCATTAAAAATTAAGTGCAGTGATACAGTGAACAATTAGTGGTAATAAAGGGCAAGAGAAGCACATATGCACCAGTACACATCTTTTACAATACATATATGGGATTGTTCTTTGACTATTCTCTTGCGCCTTGTTTTTTTCATGGAACAATATAGCTTGGAGGTCTTTCCACACAAGCTATACAAGGAAATATTTCTTTTCATGTCTTACAGTTCTATGATTTATTTAATTGCTCTGCTAGCGGTGAAGATTTAGGGTTTCAGTTGTTAACAGTCTTTTGTTCTCATTACCATTTGGGTCTTACTTTACAAACAGTAGATCTCTTGCACATAGGTCTTTGCCCACATCACCAAAGCACACATCATTAAGTGCATCTATCAGATAATACTAAGGGTAGATACTTTCTTCATTTTTAATAAATACATTATTTTGATCAAAGTAATACATGCATGTGGTTTAAAAATCATGTGGCACCAAGAGGCTTGTAATGAAAACCATTCCATCATTCTTTAATTATCATTTACACACTGCCAAGTCAACAACTTTCAACTCTTTTATGTCCATATCTTTAAAGATAACATTTATGCTGATATATACCAATTTTAGTCCTTGCTGATTAAGTTCCTGCTAAGATGAGAGTTAGCTCCTCAACATCCCATCCCACTTATCACTACTTATATCCCTCTTTTCAAAAAATACTGTGGCCTGTGTCAATGGCTCTCTGGGGTTGGATACGTTTTTTCCTTGGCTCTTGTGTGTTGCTTTTTCCAAGTTTTACTTTCTCATTTTTCTGGAACAAATCTCAAGTGGCTTCTTAAGAAGACTGGGTGATCTTTGCATATGTGAGTATATCTTTATTCTACCTTCACAGCTGATTGATTGTTTGGCCAGAAGTAGAAATCTGATTTGAAAATAATTTTTCCTTAGAAATATGAAGGCACTGTGCAGTTATTATCCTGTGTGGCTGTTGAGAATTCTGATGCCATTTTGATTTTTGTTCCTTTGTGGGTGACCTTTTTCTCTTTGGTTTTAGAATCTTTTCCCCGAAAGTCCACAATAATGCACTTGGCATGGACCTTCTTCACTCATTGTGTTGGGCACCTTGTGGGATGCTGAGGGACTTGCATCCTTAAGCTCAGGAAAATTCTCTGTATTGTGGCATTGCTAATTTTCTCCCTTTTGTTTTTTCTGTGCCCTGTTTCAGGAATTTCTATTTAGTCAAAAGTTGGAACTTCTGGTTTGATATTTATTCTCATATTCTCTGTCTCTGTCTTTCGTTGCTACTCTCTGGACTATTTCCTCTACTTGACCTTTTAATTCTATTACTGATATTTTGTAATCATGTTACTAAAAAAAAAAAAAAATCTTTCTTGCTTAGTGACTATTCCTTTTTCATAATGAGCTATTTTTGTTTTTATGCATATAATATCTCTCTTAATTCACTGAGGACCCTATTTAAAGTTTTAAAAGTCCTTTTTTGTTCTCTCTGAACTGTTGCTTTGTCCACGGTTCTTATGGCCTGAATGTTTGGGTCCTCCTGAAATTTTTGAGTTGCAGTCCTAATCTCCAATGTGATGCTGTTGGGAGGTGGGGCCTGTGGGTGGTGATTAGGGTGGGAGGGTGGAGCCCTCATAATGGGATTCGCACCCTCATAAAAGAGACCCCAGAGAGCTTCCTTTCTGCCATGGGAGGACACAACAGAGAAGACTGCCACCTACAGCCAAAAAGAGGGCCCTCATTAGAACCCAACCAAGCTGGTGCCCTGATATTGTCTATCCAGCCTCCGGAACTGTGAGAAATAAGTTTCTGTTGTTTATAAGTCACCCAGTCTACAGTATTTTGTATAGCTGCCTGAACTATGACAATGTTCATTTTTCCTGTTTCTTTATCTCGGCCCCTTTTATGCCAAAGACTTTCTTCAGCTATCTGGTGAGCCTGGGCTGTTCAGTCGCATTTAATCAGAGGTCCTGACAAGTTGATTGGGAGTTTGCTTGGTGGGCAGAGTAGGACTCAGTGAGTGGTAGGCTTTGCGTTAGGGTGACTCAGAAGGAAGACATCCATTGTGCCCTCTTCCCCACCAGACCTCAGTGAAACCCTGTGAAGTCCCAGCACCCTTATTTTCCAGGAACCTATTGGGGCTGAACCTAACATACTTGATTTATCTTACTTCTTGGTCACCATTCAAGATATTAGCTTGTTTTGTCCAATATCCCCCTGTCTAGATATGCCTTCCTGTCAACATATACAGGTAATTAAGTCTCTCCTCCAGTGGTCCCATCTTGGCAAAAACTTCACCAGTCACTCACCCCAGAAGCAAGAGAAACACCTCTAACAGTTTTCTCCCCTCAACACATCCACCACCCTCCCACACATACACTCGTGCACAGTGTACATGCCAACCCCCTTCTTCAAGTCACTATCTTGTTCTTTCTGTCTCCTAAATGTCTTTGGAATTCATCCATCCATTTCTCATCATCTCCACTGCACTGCTTCGTGACTTTCATCTGTATCAACCTAGTCTTCTAAGTGGCTGCCTCATCTGCTCTATGCATCCATTCTCCACATAGCAGCTGTAGTGACTTTTACAAACAACTAATCTGCTCAGGTCTTGTTTCCTTTGTGATCAATGTAAAAATCCTTGGCACTGATGGGCTACCAGGTCTTGCAGTGTTAGTTCTAGTCTCCTGCCTCTGCTTAATAAGCTGCTGGGCTTCTTACTGCCCCTGAGCTCATGCCCTCAGGCCCAAAGCCTCCCCCCTTACTATTCTATGGACTGAAATTGTTCACTCTATATCCTCACCTACCAGAACCTCCTACTCATGCTTTAGATCCATATTGTGGTCACCAGTCAGTTGGTTCTCAGGGAAGGAGGCAGCAAGTAAAGGCTGAAAACCAGGCCTGGGCCCTGGACAGACAGAGAGCTGCCTATGAAGGTGACCTTAGACCTGCCATCTCCTTGGAAACTACTGTGTTATGATCAATGGGGAAGGTCATGTACTAGGAGTTGGTCTTCTATAAAACTCCTGAGCTTTGAGACTACACCTAGACTAGAGAGCTATGATTGGTACACAAGCTTAGAGAGATGAGGACACGATAAGGACCAGTTAGAAGCCAAGGCTACTGTGTCTATGTGTCCAAGTGGCTGACCCCACCTTGGATTTTGCCTACAGTAACTGTACTTACCCTGTGTGGGGTAAAGGAAGCACTGTATGTGACAGCTGTTGGTCCCCTCATTAAATGAAAGCACTGTGGATGCAGTGTGTCCTGTTGCAGATCATTTTAGAGAACTCAGTAAACCTTTTATTAGAATAAAGTCTATGATGTCTTGTGAGTTTGACTGAATCTGAACCTATGACCACCCAGGTGGCATTAGAGGACACTTCCCTCATTTTACAGACAGGGTTATACCCTCTGTTCAATTTCTCTCAGTACCTACATGTCTCTTTTAAAACACTCATCACACTTTCAAGGAGTCAAACACACTTTCTCTCCTTCCTGTGAGATGCCAGATTCAAGAGGAAAGTGATCTCTAGCTCATATTTGCATTCTTTGGGGCTACCACAGAATTTAGTATGCTATTAGCCTTTGATACATATTTGTTATTGAGGAACAAATTTAGCCTATTTTATCAGAGTGACTAGCATATTATCTTAATTTGAAATACACTAATTAAATCATCCTGAATTGAATTTCTCACCACAGAGAGCACTGATACTCTGGAAGAAAGAAGGGTATCCCTAAAGGGCCAGAGAGCTATGAGCCTCTAGGGTGAATGTGTATGAACACAGATACAACTGTATATGAAATTAGAGGCAGTGGTGATCAACACATGAGCAAACAGAGGAAGATGTTCAGATAGTCTTGCATCAGGTCCATGCCACCGGACAGGAAATAAGGACTCCACGGGGCTCTCAGTCATAATGTTCTCCCTACCCTTTGAAAGTCTTGAATACCCATTTCACAAAGTCAAAATATCACATTTTCAGTAGGTTTCTTCAGCTATAAATTCAACATGACTTGGAGAAAGCTACTCTAAACACTTGGAAATAATTATTATAATATTAATTATAATTAAGTGTATAATTTTACTATTAATTTTTAAATTAATGAATTAATTTTATTATTAATAATTATAATAATGAATTATTAATAACTTAATAATGCATGTCTAAACTTGCCTAGACACATGAAATAATCAGTACTGTTTGCCATATTACCCCAAAAGGTCCACTGGTACTGTGCTTGGGAGAAAAATGGAGATATGAACCTCTTACCTGTTACCCATCCAGATGCCACACATTCTGAATTCAGAGGAATTTTTCTTTTCAAAGCAATTGTCTGAGAAGGAAAGAATCATAAGTTCAGATTAAAAAAACAAACCTGAAAGGAAAGACAATAGGAAATATGCCAGATTGGCTTGAAACGAATGGTTTGGAATCCTCTGAAATGATCAAAGTGGATGGCCAGAGAGGAACCAGAGCCTAACCCCTCAGGAAGGAGTAAGAGAAAAGGAGGGAAAGGAAGAAGGAAGAAGGAGGAGGAGGAGCAAGCAGCGACACCACCATGCCCCTGAGGCCCCTCAGTGCGTAGAACTGCACCAGAGGCCATGCCCTGGGGGAAGTTGGACACAGACTCAGCCCAAGACAGTCATGGAGAGGGCTTAGCCACATGAGATCCCGGACACATGAAATTGCTGTAGGGTTGACTTCAGTGTGGAGAGGATGCAACAGGAAAAGAAGTGATATCATTGGAGAAAATACCCAAGGAGGAGGGCTGGGAAGTTGCTGGACAAATGCAGGCATTCTGAAGACTTCTGCAAAACATGACAAAGAATCAGGCAGATCCATAGGGGAAGAGATAGGAGCTGACACCACTTGTGTGGATGTGGCTGCAGGCTTTGCCTTCTCCATGGAAACCCAAAGAACGAGGCAGTGCTCTAAGAATGCATCTGTCTGCATGAGAACTCTGGATGGATGAAGTCATCCTTGCTCCTAAGAGACTCTGTAATGCAGATCTATAGATACTATGAGTGATGACAATAAAAGTTAACCATGCACAGACCAAGATGTGAAAGGTGGAATATTTACCATCAGGGTTATCGATATTCCTACAGTCATTATGGAGACATCTCTGGTTCAGACTTCCCATGAAGAGCTGCTGACCTACCAGGGCGAAGATGCTGAGGCAAAAGAGAGTCAGGATCATCACGTCAACAAGCTTCTTCACAGAGCGCAGCAAGGCCCCAACAATGACCTTCAGACCTGGGGAGGAGAAGGACTGGTGTGGGGAGAAGCCCCCACTCGCACACACAGCAGACAAGGGCAAGGGTCAGGAAGGGAACAGCCAAGGCCTCAAATATCGCCCAGCTGCAGGCTAGAATCAGAAACTGGCCTGGCCTAGGATTCTGATGCCATGAATTCTGGTTCTAACTCTGCCTGAGAAGTTGTATGGCATTGAGTAGTCCAGCAGTCTAGAGTTCAGCCTCTTCATCCTGCCCTGTGTCTGCACAGGGCTGCTCTGAAGAATTAGTGAGAAGACTTTGAGTAGAAACATCCCACACAGACAACTTGATTACAGTTGTACAGACACCTCACAGCTGAGGATTTCATGCAGCACCAAGGCCAAAATGAGGCCACCCTAGAGGAGACAGACCTGTATTTAACATTCAGTAGTCATCACCTACTACAAGGTATGCAAGGTGCCATGAGACAGTGCTAAATTGGGGGGCAGGGAGCTAGAAGGAGGAGCTTTGTCTGGACCCAGATAATGAGAATATTCTAGGGAAAAAAAACTCAGATTACTACTTATAATAGGTTTTTTAAAAAAATTCAAGAAATATTTACTAAGCTCCTACTGTGTCCATGGCACACTGCTAGGCTGCCAAGATACAAAATAAGAAAGACATAACCTTGTGGTACAATGGTAAATGTTTAAAATCAGCTTTCTGAGGGTGCCGGGGTGGTGCAGTCAGTTAAGCCTCTGACTCTTGCTTTCTGCTCAGGTCATGATCTGAGGGTCATGAGATCAAGCCACGTGTCGGGCTCTGTACTCAGCACGGAGTCTGCTTGGGATTCTCTCTCTCTCTCCCTCTGCTCCTCCCCACCCCTGCTCTTTCTCTCTCTCTAAAATAAATAAGTCTTAAAAAAAAAATCAGCTTTCTGTGTGGGGGAGGAGTGTGTGTGCAGAGCAAGTCCTATCTATAGCATTTACAGACTTCTTTGCTGAATTATGTAGTGTAGATCCCTTTTCTCCCTCCAGAGAGCCCTCTCACCCTGCTGGTTTCAAGCGAAACTACATGACATCCCTGGATGCAGAGCTGGAAAAGGACATGCACAATCTGCTGCTGAGGAGCCAGAACAAGTCAGCTCCAGTACACCACTGAGTCCGGGCTCTGCTCTCAGCACAGCTGGAGAGATGAACAACCAGACATGACTTACAATGTGTGAGATGGCACAAAGTGGCAACGTTTCAACTAATTGGTGTAAACCATGACTGGTAGACTTGAGAACAGAAAGCAACACTTAATGGGAGGCCATGCAGCAAATGACCCTTCCACAGTGTGATGCCACATAAGGAGGAGGCTTCAGGACAAGCTGGGACATTCACTGTATCCCCAGCTGCAGCCAAACAAGCAGATGCTTCAACCTCATCTACACTGGACTCTCATCTATAACAGCATGCTTGAGTCTTCTCTAAAGCAAGAGCATCTGGATGAAAGATGGCTCTGATTCCTGAATAATTTTTACAAAGTCCCTTAAATGGTCCTACCTCACATCCTTACTTCCAAAAAGTATCCAAGGATCTCATGAGTTTCATGGGTCAAAATGGAGACTATGTTCACCTGCTTAGAGATGAAGAAGGAAACACTACAGCTGCTAAGTGACTGCCTGATGTATATATTACCCGTTGGAAACACAAGGCAAAAAGGCCCTAAATTTACCTGGAAAACCAAGGTCCACCTTGCAAAAGAGGAAGGAAAGGAGGAGAGGGACAAATTCTACATGAAGTGTCCTTGGCTGCCAGTTTATCACTATGTAGTTTTTTTTCTGAGGTTTCAAAAAATAACCCACTGCCTCTGTTTGAAAGGATCCAAATTGCCTAGAGTTTTGGTAGTGGAGCTAAGCATTGATAGAAGAGATTAGAAGGGAAGGGAAGAAGAAGGGGGGAGTGAAGGACTCCAGAGAGGGAATATCTTTTAGTAAAGATTTTTTAATGTAAAGGAAAAAGGAAGGAGAGGAGAAGGGTATGCCATAATAACCTCATTTTTTATAAACTCTGGTTCATATTCACAACCCATCCTTAGCTTCATCCTGATTCATAGAACACCTTCCTTACATAGCTTCCAGGATCCACCTTTCCCTCTTACTTTCTGGTGGCTCCTGCTCATCCCCTTTGCTGGTTTCTCCCCTTCTCCCTTCACCTTTAAGGTAGTGCCCTGGGACTCAGTCCTTGGCCCTCTTCTATTTTTCATCTAGGCTCACTCTCTTGGTGATCTCATCAGATTTCATGGCTCCAAGTATCATCTATAGGCTCATGATTTCCAAAATGATATCTCCAGCCCAAGCTGCTGCCTGGACCTCCAGACTTGTATACCTCATTACCTACTTGATACTTCCATTTGATGTCTCACAGCTATCTCAAACAGAGCACATCCAAAGCTAACTCCTCATCTGACCCCTAGACCTGCTCCTCTCACAGCCTTCCCTGTGTCAGTCTACGATGACTCCACCCTTCCAGTCACTCAGGCCAAAAACCTTGACTCATCCTTGACTCTTTTCTTTTGCTCACATCACACATACAATCAGCCTATCAGGAAATCCTATTGTTTCTACCTTCAAATTCATAGAGTCGGACAACTGTCTACCAATTCTTCTACCACCATCTGATCTGAGAGCACAACCATCTCTTTTCTTGGATTATGACAGTGGCCTCTTGTGTCATTTTGGGTTCTCTGAGAAGCAGATCCACTGGAACCAGAAGTGCAAGAGATCTGTTGGGTGACATGCCTGTGAAGAAGAAGGGGAAGTGAGTACAGCTGGCTGGGAGAGCATCAGACTATGACACAGGGCTGACACCTGGGAAAGGAGAGTGGTAAGGAAGGAGGACCGGACAAGAAGAGCCTCAGACTGTAGTGCCACTGTGAGAGAGTCTCAACCAGGTTCCTGAGGAGCCCCTGAGCTAAAGTCCTTTAGGACTTTATCCTTTAGGAATGGGCCTGCACTAGTCCCCCTGACATGCAGGGAAAGTGTGATCTTGGCATGTACATGAATGCAGTTGTGAATCCAAAGATGCGGCAGCTGGGATCATCAGTCAGCTATGCTCCCTGCAGCAGGAGATCTGAGTGGCACATTTCCATGATGATTACCATGCCTCCTATCTGATCTTTCTGCTTCCACCTTTGCTCCCCCACATTCTATTCTCCATGCAACAGCCAGAGTAGTCCATTTAAAACCTGTCAGATTAGATGAATGGATAAAGAAGATGTGGTATATGTATAAAAATGTGTGTGTATATATATTTATACACACACACACAGTGGAATATTACTCAGCCATAAAAAAGAATGAGATATTGCCATTTGCGACAACATGGATAGACCTAGAGGGTATTATGCTTAAGTGAAATAAGTCAGACAGAGAAAGACAAATATTGCATAATTTCACTTACATGTGGAATCTCCAAAACAAAACAAATGAACAAACAAAACAAAATGGAAACTCATAATACAGAGAACAAACCGGTGGTTGCCAGGGGGATGGGAGGAGGGGCATGAACAAAAGAGTGAAGGGGAGTGGGAGGCACAGGCTTCCAGTTTTGGAATTAATAAGTCATGGGGATGAAAGGTACAGCATAGGGAACATAGTCAATGGTATTGTAATAGCATCATATGGTGACAGATGGGAGCTACAGTTGTGGTGAGCACAGCATAATTTATAGAATTGTGGAATCACTATGTTGTACACCTGAAACTAATGTAACATTGTGTGTCACCTTTACTTCCATAAAAATAAATCAAAACAAAACCCCTGCCAGATCATGTGACTCCTCTGCTCAAAGCCCTCACGTAGCCCCCATTTTCTCAGAGCAAAGCCCTAGTCCTCCTAGTGGTTATGTGCCTCCCCTTCACTTATGCAGTCCCACTTCTACCACACAGCCCTTCACTCTGTCTACTCAGCCCCACCTATATCCTTTCTATTCCTCAGCCTGCACTACTGGCTGTCACCTGTGCGCAGAACACTCTCTCCCATATATCTGCTTATGAAACTCCCTCACTGCCTTCAAATCCTCTCCCATCTCCCATCCCCCAATGACACCTATTCTGAGTACTCTATTGAAAACTGCATCCTGCATCCCTGAACCCCTGTGACTTCCAATAGCCCTCATGTTGTTTACTTTTCCTCTTTATTTTTCCATGGCACATATCACCTTCTAAACAGGATAGATAATTACCTCTTAATTATTGTTATTGCTTAGTGTCTGTCTCCCCACCCCGACCCAGAATGTGAACTCCATGAGGGCAGAGACCTCTGTCTGTTCACTCACTGTTATGATATACCCCAAGCAGCTAGCACGGTGTCTAGACATATGCTCAAATACACATTTATTGAATGATCAAATAAATGAGTAGAGCAGAATTTGTTTGGTTTTGGTTTACATGACATCTTGAGAAATTTTATATATAGAAGAACATTCCTCCTGCTAAGAGGCAATGTTGAAAATCAGAGTGACTTACCTGAAACCACTGAAATTGCTTTCAAAGCTCTGAACACTCGGAAGGTACGCAGGGAGGACAGACCGAAGATGCTTTCCCTGGCTTCTGGTATGTATGTTGCAAACCTATAAGACAAAGCACAGGAAAAGTCTGGGCCTACTCAGTCCTACAGCCACACTGTATATCTCCACAAAGGCCACAAATAAACATGGGCCCTGTGTCTATCATGGTGAAATCTGGGGCCTCCCCTTCTCAGCCTCACCTTCATCTCGGGGTCTGGTAATATTCTCTGTTGCTGTGGACTACGGATTGCACAGGAGGCTGTGCTCATTTTTATATATATATTTTTTAAAGATTTTATTTATTTGACAGAGAGAGACACAGCAAGAGAGGGAACACGAGCAGGGGTAATGGGAGAGGGAGAAGCAGGCTTCCCGCTGAGCAGGGAGCCCGACACGGGGCTCGATCCCAGGACCCTGGGACCATGACCTGAGCCGAAGGCAGATGCTTAACGACTGAGAAACCCAGGCGCCCCCTCATTTTTATATTTGGACATAGATGAGGATTCCTTGAAATAGTATGCAGTTGTGGCTACATCCATTGATAATAGAAATCAATTGAAACACTTATTGACTACCCAGTTCCAGGCCCAGTGCACTTCCCTAAGGTCTCACTATGTGGCCAAGCCCGGAAGAAACCCAGGCAGTCTGACTCCAGAGCCCTCATCACTGCACTACACCACTTTTCAATAGCCAGGAGCACCCAATCATTGAATTTCAAGTGTAAAACTCTGCTATTAATAGCATCTACTTCAAAGGGCTTTCGTGAATATTAAATAGGAAAACATATGCAAAGTGCTTAAAACAATGACTGGCACAAAGTAAGTAATGTGAGGTTTATTATTATTGTGCTGGCAGTGGACCATTACTCTTCTTGTTCTTTATTTTGCTGACTCTGTTTCATCATTCAGATGCCAAACTGATGTCCTTTCCTTCAAGAAGAACTTCAACTCTCACCTCATGTCATACACAATATACATAATAATTAACTCGAAATGGACCATGGACTTAACCTTAAGAGCCAAATCTATAAAATTCCTAGGAGAAAATGAAAAAAAAAAAACTCCTTGAGAGCTTGCAGTAGCCAAAGATTTTTAAGACTCTGTGGTTCCTCCTACACGTTCTGACAGCCCAATATATGCCCAATTCCTGTCCTAACACTCACCCTACCAGATTGTGATGGTTGTTAATTTTCTCTCTTCCCATCTGGACTGTGAGTTTCAAGAGGGTGAGAACCATGTCTGTTTGTTTTGTTTTGTTTTCATTATCACAACCCCTGTATCTTGCACAGAA
Source organism: Halichoerus grypus (assembly GCF_964656455.1). NCBI lineage: Eukaryota > Metazoa > Chordata > Mammalia > Carnivora > Phocidae > Halichoerus > Halichoerus grypus. The sequence continues at coordinate 147,734,751 of NC_135712.1, read as the reverse complement.
CTTGGCCCATAATAGGCCAGTGTTTGGGAAGTGAATGGCTGAAAGAATGAGAGCATGAATGTGGCCTAGAAATGAATTCATGCTGGAGGTCTCTGGCCAATCAGCTGCATGGTGCTTTTCAGGGCCAACCAACACTGTACTCAGAGCTCTAGGCATTATTAGGACACAGTTACTCATGGAGACCCACACAAAGCCCTGGTGGAAGCCAAGGAGCTTCTTTCCCACCCTGAGTTTCCTCAATAAACATCTTTGACATTCTTACGCTGTTACAATGACAATGGAGTCCAGCCAGTTCCATGGATCTCGAAGAAAAGAAAACTCATCCAGAATAAAACCTCTTGCCAATATTTTTATCAAAGCTTCAAAAATATAAATCCCAGTGAAGACATACCTATAAAGCAAATCATTCAGAACAAGAAGGAACATGATAAGTGATGTGAAAAGCAGGGAGCCCATCTGTCTTATCTGGCCTTTATGCAGTTTTATTCCATTTCAATGTGACATTTAACATTCTGATTTTCAGCAAACCAGAGTTCAGAGTGGTAGGTTCCTTAAGCAAGTTCTAGTAGTTAGAATTTCTGAGAAACAGGCCCACAGATAAAATTGTAAAGCTGCTCTTCAATGCCTAGCTCTACAACCATATTCTTGAGAGTTGTTTTAGCCAACATGGGACCTTAGGACTGGGGGCTGTCAGTGCTATTTTGTCACCACTATTCTAGAATTGTCACTTTGATGTACAGAAGTGGATGATGGCAAAGGAACAAAGAGAATAAATGACAAGGCTAAAAACTGGATCTTTCCTTATCCCATGTTCATGGATAGGAGGACATAATACTAGTAAGATGTTTGTACTACTCAAAGTCATCTACAGATTCAGTGCAATCCCTGTTAAAATCCCAGTGACATTCTTTGCAGAAATAAAAACATCTATCCTGAAATTCATATGGATTTTCAAGAAACCCTGAATAGCTAAAACAATCTTGAAAAAGAAAAAGTTGGAGGTCTCATACTTCCTTATATCAAAACTTATCATAAAGCTAAAGTAATCAAAACAGTGTGGAGCTGGTATAAAGAAAGACATATAGACCACTGGACTAGAACAGAAAGCCCAGAAATAAGTCCTAACATATATGGCTAAATGATTTTCAAAAAAGATGCCAAGACTATTCAGTGGAAAAAGGACAGTCTTTTCAACAAATGGTAGTGGGAAAGCTCAATATCTACATGCAAAAAAATAAAGTTGGATCCCTACCTTATACCATGTACAAAAATTAACTCAAAATGGATTAAATAGCTAAGTGCAAGAGCAGAAACTATACAACTTCTAGAAGAAAATATTTGCAAATCATGTAAATACCCAGAATATACAACTTAACAGCAACAACAAAAATTACACCGTATACAAAAATAAACTTAAAATGGATTAAAGACTTAAATGTAAGAACCAAAACCATAAAATTCCTAGATGAAAACTTAGGCAGTAAGCTCTTTGACATTGGTCTTAGCAGTATTTGTTTGGATCTGTCTCCCCAGACAAGGACAACAAAAGCAAAAATAAACAAATGGAACTACATCAAAGTGAAAAGCTTTTGCACAGCAAAGGAAACCATCAACAAAATGAAAAGGCAACCTACTAAATGGAGAAGATATTTGCAAATGCTATATCCCATAGCCCCCTATGGGATAATACCAAAATATATAAAAAACTCATACAACTCAATATCAAGCAAACAATCTTATTAAAAATGAGCAGAAGACCCAAATAGATAGTTTTCCAGAGAAGATATACAGATGGCCAACAGGCACATGAAAAGACACTTAAGGTCACTAATAATGAAGAAAATGCAAATCAAGACCACAGTGAGATATCACCTCACATTTATCACAATGAATATTATCAAAAAGACAAGAAGCAAATGTTGGCAAGGATGCAAAGAAAAGGGAACCCTTGTGCACTGTTAATGGGAATGTAAATTGCTTCAGCCACAATGGAAAACAGTATAGAGGTTCCTTTAAAAATTAAAATAGAAGTACCATATGATCCGGCAATTCCACTTCTGGAAACATTTTCCAAAGAAAACGAAAGCACTAATTTGAAAAGACACACATACTGCTATGTTAATGCAGCATTATTTACAATAGCCAACATATGGAAGCAATCTAAGTGTCCATCAATAGATAAATGGATAAGAAGATGTGGTATATATGCACAATGGAATATTACTCCACCATAAAAAAGAATGAAATCTTGCCATTCATGACAACAAAGATAGACCAGAGGGTATTATGCTAAGTAAAATTAGTCAGACAGAGAAAGACAAATACTGTATGATTTCACTTATATGTGGAATCTAAAAGGCAAAACAAACAAAACAAAACAGATGCCTAGAAACAGAGAACAAACTGATGGTTGCCAGAGGGGAGGGGGATGGGAGATGGGGGATGGATGAAATAGGTGAAGGGGATTAAGAGGTGCAATCCTTCAGTTATAAAATAAATAAGACATGGGGATGTAATGTACAGCATAGGGAATACAGTCAATAATATTGTAAGAATTTTGGGGCGCCTGGCTGGCTCAGTTGGTTAAGTGACTGCCTTCGGCTCAGGTCATGATCCTGGAGACCCGGGACCGAGTCCCACATCTGGCTCCCTGCTCAGTGGGGGGTCTGCTTCTCCCTCTGACCCTCTTCCCTCTCGTGCTCTCTGTCTCTCATTCTCTCTCTCTCAAATAAATAAATAAAATCTTTAAAAAAAATAATATTGTAAGAATTTTGTATGGTAACTAGACTTACTCAGCCTTAAAAAGGAAGGAAATCCTGACACATGCTACAACATAGATGAACCTTGAAGTCATTCTGCTAAGGGATGTCACAAAAAGACAAATACTGTATGATTCCACTTAAATGAGGCACCTAGAGCAGTCAAATACATAGTAACCCAACGTAGAATGGTGGTTGCCAGGGATTGGAGGGGCATTAGTGTTCAATGGGCACAGAGTTTCAGTTTTGCAAAATGGAAAGAGTTCTGGAGATGGATGGTGGTAATTGGTTGCACAACTCTGTGAATATACTTAATATCACTTAAAAATGGTTAAGATGGTGAATTTTTTGTAACCTGTATTTTACCACAATTAAAAAGAAAAACCTATTTCCATTCTCTTCCTTGAGTCTTTCATCCTGATCTATCCTCTAATTTATTTCCCTTCTGCCCCTTCCTCTTTCAAAAACAAACAAAATAAGCAAATAAACAACAACAACAAAACCCCACAATATTCCATCTCTCTTGTTATAATCCCAAGTTGTCGAAAATGCTGGTTCTGTACACACACACACACACACACACACACACACAGGTTCCCCTTTAGGGACAGAAACAATCAGTTCAAACAATCTAAACAATTTGTCATTTCACAGTAAAAGAAGTGGACCTTTTCTGGTAGAATATCCAGCCACTGTCAGCCCACAAGCCTAAAGAACTAAGGTCTTGGGAACTTGAAAAATCCAAAGTAACCAAATCCAAGGGAGAAATGGTTATGAGTGGCTCTCTGCTTCAGTCTTTTTGTTAAAGCTGATCACCTTTTAGGTGACAAATGAACACAGCAGATTAATTAATTCATGTCGGCCCTGAAACTCAGGTATAATTTACAAAGTTAAGGGTATTTTGGAAAAAGGCTGTAATTGCAGATTTGTGGGATTTTGCAAGTCTCCATCTAGATCTCAGACAATTGAGGCAACAGCCTCTGGCTGCCATTTCTGCCTGACCACCCGGCCTCCTACCTCCTACCCCCCTCATTCTCTCTTTTCCAGCAGAAGCCTGGCCAATAGAGGGACAGGCAGTCCAACATGACATATGATATGGAGTAGAGCCATGCCCACCACCGGGAACAGGGCTTGGGAGCTCCATGATGGGGAAACCCCAACCCCCCAGGTAAATAAGGCCCTCTGGAGTGTGTTACTGTCAGTTCAAGCATGGTTAGGGTATCCAGTCAGGGCCATGGGTGGTGTCCAGGTAGGTTAACAGAACACCATGACCTGATCCTAGGGCTCTTTGGCATTCATTCTCTGAAAACTATCAGCTTAGAATCGATTTCCCATTTAAGTTTTCTAACCAAAGGACACTGACAAAACTAAAGAAACTCTCCCCCCATGGGCCTAACAACTCTGCTACATGCCTTCTTTTATAAAACCATTTTCAACAGCCTTCTCCCACCCCCACTTTCATGAATCCATTGCCAGTCCAAATGCCACCAGGGGACAGCAGCATCTTCCCTATAGCCTAGACAAGGGTCCTTCCATATCTCTGCCTTATAGGTCTTTTAGTAATGAAAATGGCCTTTGAGCAGATTAGCATCCAATTGGGCTACTGCTTTCCATTAATAGAAAAAAAAAATCATTGCATCTTACCAGAAGTGCTGGCCAGGCAGACCACTGCTATGGGAGCAATCCCCATTCCTGGATCTGCCTCCTCCATAGATCTCATTTGGTTGACTACAAAGGCTTCCAGAGACACTGCAGTAAACAATGAGCAGCAGCCCCTGTACTATCAGTTAGCTCCTTACGTGGAATAGCCAACTCTCTGGAGGGGAGACCATTTTCCCCAGTGATATTGCCAGGATGGTTTCTATTCCCGGGGGTGTCCATGCCCCTTGTTCCAAGGCACAGCCCTGAACTCACTGGCCTTAACTAGATCCCAAGTCCCACTTAGCAACAGAGAAGAAGCAATCACTAAAAAGTAATGCAAAGAAGGAAAGCTAAAAACAAAACAAAACAAAACAAAACAAAAAACGCAGCAGGGAATTAAAATGAAGTACTACACATACCTGATTAACAAAAAAGAAGGCAGGAATGAAAGAACAGCAGAAGAGCAAAGGAACAAAAAACAGATGAGATCAACAGAAAATGGATAGAAAAACAGCAGACCTGAATGCAAGCATATTCATAATTATATTAAATGCAAATGAAATAAATATTCCATCAAAAGGCAGAGATTGAAAAATAGACCACATAATAAACAAGAACCAACTATGTGCTCTTTATAAAAGATACACTATTAATACAAAAGATACACTATTACTACAAAAACACTAACATACAAAAATACAATACACTATTAATACAAAAAAGTGTTGAGAGTAAAAGGATGGAAAAAGATATGCCACACAAACAATGAGCCTAAGAAAGCTGGAGTAGCTATGGTAATCTCAGACAAAACAAATACTAAAAGGAATGATACTAGAGATAAAGAAAGACATTTCATAATGATAAAAGAATGCATACATCAGGAAGATATAATAACCATAAATCTGTACGTGCCTAATAATAGTGCTGCAAAAATACACGAAGCAAAACTTGCCAAAAAGAAAGGGGTAATAGACAAATTCACAATCATAGATGGAGACTTCAAGCCTCTCCTCAGTAATTCATAGAAGTACTAACAGAAATGATAAAAGGATAAAATCTAAATGACACTATCAACCATCTTAACCTAACTGACCATTTTCAGAATATCATACCAAACAACTGCAGAACCCATATTCTTTCAAGTGCATGTGAAACATTTCCCAGGGTAGAACCATAAAATAAGTTTCTCCTAATTTCAAAAGATTGAAATCTTACAGAGTATATTCTCTACAACTAAATTAAATTGGAAATCATTAACAATAAGACAACTAGAAAAATATAAAATATTTGGAAATAAAAAACAACACTTCTGAATAACACATGGGACAAAGAAGAAATCACAAGAAGAAGTAGGGAATATGTTTAACCAAAAGGGAATAAAAACACAATGTATCAATATCTGTGAGATGAAGCTTTAGCAGTGCATGGATGGAAATTTGTACAAGAAAAGAAGAAAGATCGCAAACCAATTAAGTTTCTACCTTAAGAAGCTAGAAATAGAAGAGCAAATTAAACTCAAAGTAAATTGAAGGATGATATTAATAAAGACTTTGAAACCTTCATATATTGCTGGCAGAAATATGAAACAGTGCAGCCGCTTTGGAAAAGTTTGGCAGTTTCTTACAAAGTTACTCATATACTTATCATATAACACACAACAATTCCACTCCTAGGTATTTATCCAAGGGAAATGCAAACATATATCCACAAAAAGACTTTTATACAGAAATGTTCATAGCAAGTTTGTTCATAATAACCAAAACCTAGAAACAACCCACATGTCCATCAACAGGTGAATGGGTAAACAAATTGTGGTATACCCATACAAAGGAATACAACTCAACAACAAAGAGAGGAAAAGCTAGTGATATAGACAAGAGCATGGATGCATCTCAAAACATGCTAAGTGGAAGAAACCAGACATGAAAGTATGGTATCATACACACCATATGAGTCCATTATATGAAATTCTAGAAAAGGCAAGACTAGCCTAGGGTGACAGAAAGCAGATCAAGCCTTGCGTTGGGAGTTGGGGTGAGGGGATTTACATGCCAAGAGGCATGAGGAAACTTTTAGGGTGTCTGGAATGTTCTGTAATGTTGATTGTGGTGGTTTCTATCACATAGTTAAATATGTGATCAAAATAAGAGATCTCTTATTATTCTGTCAATTTATTATTCAATATATTCCTGAAAGACTAAAGCAGTAAATACGTTAAGTTAGAAAAACTAAGACAATATATAAGAGAATATTTATCAAAATACAGAACTTTCTAAGTTGAAAAATTAACTTGTATGTCTGAATAGCCAACTAAAAATTACAAAAAGTTAATATTTTAATTATACAAAGAACTCACTCAAACTTACCAGGATAAAAGCAAAAATGATACATGGGCAAAAATGGGAATACACAATTCACAAACTAAAACAAAAAAGTCCAACCCATCCAGAAATTAAGGAAATGTAAATATTTTCAACTCTATAAATTAATAACTTTTCCAAACATTTTGGAAAATATTTTGTCACCATATATTTTTCAAGCATTAAAATGTACCTTCTAATCCAGCAAACCCATTTCTAAGACTATCCTAAGAAAATAGTAATTTTTAAAAAGTAGCTATATGCAAAACTGTTGCTTGTTGTACTATTTATAGTAGTAAAATACTAGAATGGTTAAGTAAATTATTGTTTATTCACCTGATAAAATATTATATAACCATAAAAGTAGATTCCTATAAAGACTATGTAAACACAAAGAAAACCACTTAAAAGCTAAACATAAAATTTGTATGTGTGCTGTTTATTATTTTAAAATTTTAAAGACAATTATAAAAAATATGCCAGCATTTGTGTTGGGGAATTGGGATTATGGGTGAGTTTGTCTTTCTCTATATATCTGAACTCTGATGTAATTATAAGTCTTTTAGGTGTATTTGTTTAAAACCTTAGGACGGACGTGTGCAGGACACACACTTACTCAGCATTGTCGGTATCTATATTGCTGTTTTCCTTCCCGTAGGCAGTGGCCATGAACACGCAGTTGATGATGACGGTGCAGATGATGAACATGCTGAACACTGTGACCGCTGTCCGTTAAGGCAGGTACACTACAGGGTGGCACATACCATCAGCCATAGTAAAGGCTGTGGGCATACCTCCAGGTCTCCTTTTCTGCAGGTGCACCTGTCTGCTTACCGTGAGTGTTGGCGAAGAACAACTCATAGCTGTCCCCTCCTCTGAAGAACTGTCCTCAGCCGAATGGCAACCTCCTCACCTGGAGGGCTACAACCCCCTTCCTCATGTCTGACTGCCTGAGACTTAGAAAAAGCTGGCCCCTTGCTTCCAGGGGGGCAGCTCTGTGACATAATTAGTGCTCCAGAGCTCCCGGTGGGCTCAAGCTGATGTGGGATCAGTTGAGACCCCGTTCTTACTAGCCTCCTCTTTCTGCTCCATCCTGCTTCCCTCTTTCCTTCTCCAGAGAGCACTCCTCAACTAAATCACTTAAATAAGAATCCCCATCTCAGGCTCTGCTTCTAGGGAATACAACCTGAATGGTTATTCCTTCCCATGCCCCCAGTACTTCATTATGTCTACCAGTCTATATGTCTTTCTCACCTGTCCCAGTCTAAAACTGCCTGGTGTCACCACTCCCTGCTGCACACATCAGGAATGCTGCCTGTCTTTACTCTTTAAGACTGAGTTTGGAAACTCAAAGTCTTAAGAGTTTGGGGAGTCATTTAAATGGGTGAAATGGGCAGATGCTGGGTCACAGAGAGGGGTGGAGATGTGCTGAAGCAGAGCTTGTACAGCCCCTCTGAAAGAGACAGTGGTTCCTCACTACACCGATTTTTGCCAGGTAGGAATGCAGGCCTAGACTTTATAGAGGTTCCATCTTCAAAAGATGTTGGAAATCTGGACTTTTAACATTATAGGGTGTTTCCATAAAGTTTTAAACACTGTGTAGGTCCAACACAACACATTTAGCGGCTAAATAAAGAGCACAGGTTGACAGTTTGCAACTTTGTTTGGGTCTCAACTTAGATGATCCTTTCTCCAGGAAGTCATCCTGGATGCCTCCAAAGCACAACTACCACTCCCAAACTGCCCATCTCACTAACGAAATCGCCTGCCTTTTGGGCCTGTCTCCTTCTGGGGCCACAGGATCCTAGAGCAGGGCTAAGTCTTGTTCACACACAGCACCAGCACAGCCCCCGCCATGCAGCAGTAGGCATTCAGCCAGTATTTGATCCAAGAATGAGCTACTTCCACTCAACCAGCATGTGAACAATCTGGGGCTCTTGCACTTTTCACATGACCTGGACTTAGTAAAAGATGCAATGAAAAGATATGAATGGACCGAGATTTTGATGGCTAAACTTCGGATTGGATTGAAAGGCCCAAAAATGAACAAGGCACGCTTGGCACTGAAGCGGTAGATTGTTCTCTTTTTGTTCAACACCATAAATGTCTGCAAAAACAAACACAACAAGAATTACATGTAGTGACAAAACAATATTTCTCATGAGTTCATTTAGAGAAAATTCAGTGGAACCACAGATTGAGGTGTGGCTTGTTTTATTATGATCATGCCAGTTTCTAATTGGAGTGCTGTCATTCTGAAGTCTGAGATACTTTCTGACCAGCCTACACTGTGACTCTGGACACCAACAGATCTACCATGTGGCCTAGGTCTCACTCAGAGTCCCAAGATAAGTACTGGGCTGTGGACTGTTTACCCAGTGTAATACTCTGGAGGCTCCAGAAATGGAGCATATAGACCCTGCAGATAAACAAGGGTGGAGACTAGTAACTGGGGCAAGCAAAACCCTTCATATTGTACTCCATGGTATGTATCTATGGAGATAAGAACTAGAAGGGAACTTGGAGAGATGGAAGTAGTACTGAACATTCACATTCAGCAGATTATTTTAAATTATTTTGATTGCAAATGAAAACTTCGTAACAAATCTTAGAATAGTCAGGGACCTAGAGAGTCCATATTGTTGCACCTGAGCAGTTCTACATGAGATCAATCAATTCTAACCTTGAGGATCATCAACAAAAAAGTCATCAAATTTCCCAGACTTGTTCTCCCGTTCCCACAGACATTCAGGCAAATCTGCCTGTGGTTCCCAGCTGGTGGGAGAGGCCCTACAGAAGGCATCTGGAAATGCATGTGGGTGTTTTTGATTGTCTGTCACAATTACTGGAGGCCCTACTGGCCTTTATTGAGTAGTTCTAGGGATGCCAAACCCGGGACAGATCTGCTAAATGGTATCCTGTCCCATCCAAAATGCCCACTGGGCTCCACTGAAGAATACCATACCTGCACCCATTTCTTCCTAGTAGGTCTTCCTGGGCTTTGGGAATGAAGCGGCCCCTGGACAACAACCCATCACTCACAGGCTTCTAACATCAACTCCCAGACCTCCTTTTTTCCATTTAGCTGTAATCTGGCTGTCCCCTTATATGTCCCTAAGGTTTTAGTTACAAAAGCCTTCACAGAATGAGGGTCATTCCTGTTTCCCCATGTCTCTCCTCCTTTAAGATTTGCAAAAGTACTACTTGACGTGTAATACAGTATGTTCTTATACAGAAAAGACAGGCCTTATCACCCAGGCCCAATATAGCAGGGTGGATGCTGCCTTGGCTGAGGTACCAGAACTTCAGTCACTGCCAACCATCAACCGTCCTTTGTTGAGTTGCTGGAACTTACTTGTCTGCTGGCCATCTGGCTGCAGGAAAAAATGGAGTAGGATATTTTCTGTTGCCTCTATAACAAAAGGAAATGGGCCACAGAGTTCTTTGAAAGCTATGAGCTCAGGAGCCCAAGACCCACTTTAGGGATTCTGGGCCCTTCCTTTGGATAGAAAGACAATTTTAGGGCAGAAAGCAAATCTCTCCTTGAGGTGGATCACCCAGATTAATAGGTGGCATGATATGGCTCTGCCTCTGTGGCCCTTGATATTTTATTAATGCTATCTCTGACTGCTTTAAATATTTCAACTAATGGTGTATTTAACTATACCCACCAGGGTTTTAATTATTAAAATGATAGGTACCAGCTCCTTCTGTCTGTTTGCTGAATCCACCCCTTTCTCTGTAGCTCTTCAAAATGGAAATTTCTAAAGATAGGAAGTAGCCTTAGACTACAGAAGGAGCCCGTGGGTTTGAGGCACAACTCCATTCCTTACTGGTTGTTTGGCCTGGCCCAATCCACTTCCCCATCTAGTCGTTGGATTCCTCATCTGCGAGGTGGAGTGGTAACTACCACATATATCTCACATGACTAATGAGAGTACCAGCCACATGGGGTCATGAGTGTGCAGAACTCTAAAAGAGTATCATGTCTTCTGATTTAAAGGGAGAGCCCAAGCTGAGAAGAGATGATTCTAGAACAGAACCTATCCTCCCAGGACTGTCTGCAGCATACCAAGCTGCTGCCTGCTCCAGCCTTGAGGCAGAAGACCTCCAGCAGTTAACTCACATTTAACAACTCTGCCTCCAAGAAGGCCCTGGAATTCTGGGGCATAAGAAGGAGAAATACTGGACTGTTTTTGTTCCCTCATCTCTCACCCCTTTCTTGTTTTTCCCACTCACACCCCACTTTCCTTTATATACATAGTTCCCATTTGACCTGGTAACCCTAGGTCTGTCCTAATACAAGGACATACCAGGCAACATTTCTCTGGAGAGATCAATTTCTTATGGTTGCCAGCAGAAAATGGTCTCAGTAGCTCATATTTCTGCCCAAATTTCCTTCCTTCTGAACTCAGTCTGGTGAGGTAAGTTTTCCATTCTCTGCTGGATCACATAGTGAGATGATGATGGTAAGGTCTTCTGAGCTTTTCCTGAAAGGGGAGTACTGTCCTCACTGCCCCAGGCTTTCAAAAAGCCATCAGAGGAGCCCAGAGCTCACATTTCCTCACTCAGGAGCCCCTTTAAGGAACTTTCACTAGAATTTCCCTACAAGAACTACATTCAAGTAGGTTAAACAGTGATAGCAAAGGAGAAGGACAGACATCCCTGCAAACTCCAAGATCAGTGTTTGGAGATTCTTATAATAGCCGTTATAACTGCATGGTTAGAACACCCCAGACCTCATTCAACTACCTTATGATTTTTGTAGAATGGGTCCAAGTCTTCCAGGGGCCTTGCTATCAGCTCATGGGGAATGTCACCATAGAGTTTGGGCAACTTCCTGGAGACCTTTAGGTCAAGCTGAGGTCGAGGCTGGGGTTCTGCTGCTGTCTGGTCTTTGCACTTCTTTTTCTCCTTTTGGATGGCAATCCTCTTTTCAATTGTAGCCAGAGTGTCAGAAGTGAAGGGACGGAAATTCCGCTCATCTGGAAAGATCACTGGGTAGCACCTGTCATCCATTTTCATCCTCGAGACAGAGATAAGCAGTAGATCCTCAGAGAGCTCTGAAAGGTAGAAATCACACAGCCTGCCCTGGAATTCCACTTTCCAAGGATGAGGTCATGGGGGACTATAAGAATTAAGTGAAGTGAGGGGGCTTGGAAGCTCATTGGCTGTGGAGCAGGTCAGAAGAGGTGACCACCATTGTAAATACAGCAGGAATTTGGGGCACAGGGAAAACCAAAGGAGGCCATCATTCTTGGAGGACCTGGGTGTAAATGGTAAGTTAAGTTCAGGAAAAATGGGCAGAAGAAGCCCAGTCTCTAAAACTGAGACCCAAGCATTGAGCAAGACAGTAAGACTGAACCCACCAAACTACTGAAGTGGGGCCTGCAGATGGTGGCCCAGTGGCTGTAGTGTGAACAGGAGCAGAAAGAATAGGGAATTAATTGGGACATAGCTATGGGTTGCAAAATCAAAACTGTAAGTGCATGCGTCTTCTCACTGTTTGGTCAGCAAAGTTCTTACAATGTGATGGAATAGAAACAAAAAGGCTATACACACAGGCACAAACATTTACACTAATACCTATGATTCTATGCCAACTTTCTTACTTCTGAGACCCTGATCTGGCAGAAATGAGACCCCAAGAAAGCAGAAAGGATTTGCCAAAGCTAACAGGGTCATTCTGCCATGGGATAATAGCTGTACTGGCCCCTATCCCTGACAGCCCTTTCTACAAGGACTTCCTCTATAATCTCAAGTTTAAAAGTAGGCTCTGAGAGGGGCGCCTGGGTGGCTCAGTCGTTGGGCGTCTGCCTTCGGCTCAGGTCATGATTCCAGGGTTCTGGGATCGAGCCCCACGTCGGGCTCCCCGCTCAGCGGGAAGCCTGCTTGAACCTCTCCCACTCCCCCTGCTTGTGTTCCCTCTCTCGCTGTGTCTCTCTCTGTCAAATAAATAAATAATATTAAAAAATAAAAATAAAAAAAAAATAAAAGTAGGCTCTGAGAAAATGCAGTAGTGCTCAGGTTAAATGCCTTTACTCCCCATGCCAAGCATCCTCTTCCTTTCTTATATACCTGAATGCCAATCTAATATTGATTCCCAAGGCACTCCAGAGAATTACAATGGGTAATCCAACATAGCATTGGTTTGTTCATTCAGCAACCCATGTGCTCAGTGTCTGTTCTAGGAACACTGCTAGGCACTAATGGAGAAGAAACAACAGCCCCTCCTCCTGGTCCTACCAGTTATGCTGCCCTGGTGTCGTAGGCGTGAAGACAGATAAAAGACAGGAAATTACAACAGAGTAAGACAGATGCTAATATGGGGAGAAGTAGAGGGTGCTATGTTTGTGCATGGGATAGGTGTCTAACCAGTCTTGGGGAATCAGGGATGATCTGCCAAAGCTTTAATGTCCCAGTTGAGACCTGAAGGGGATGTAAGACATAGACAAGAAAAAAGGAGGATATTAGAATGTGGTAGGAGAAACAAACAGCATGTACAGGGACCCATGGGTGAAAAAGAACATGGTGTCTGTCAACAGGTTCTGTCTGCCACGGATGGAGATTCTGTGGGATGGATGGCCAGATAAGGCTCCAGTCAGCATTGAGAGAGCATGTGGGGCCCTATAATCCTTAGTAAATATCATGGATTTCACCCTGAGGGTAATGGGGAGTTGCTAAAGAGTGGGTTGTTGTTGTTGTTGTTGTTGTTGTTGTTGTTACAGAGGAGTAACACTATCAGGTTTTTAAAAAATATCCCTCTTACTGATGAAAATGGATAGGACTTGGGACGAGGGGCTGAAAGAGGTGAGGAGCTGGAACTACAGAGATTGTTGCAACAATCATAACCACTAAGGATGACCTAATGGAGTGGGTAGATCTGATAGTCACTTAAGAAATAGCCTTGACCAGTGCTTTATGGGGAGGGAGAGATTTGAGGGACAGGAAGGAGCTGAAGTTCCTGGCTTGGGCAGCTGGGTCAACACAGTGCCGCTCACTCAGACAGTGAGCACTAGGGAAGGAAGAAGTTTTGGGGGAATAAACTGAATTTAAAACAGACGGAATTGAAGCTGTTTGTGGAACCTGCAAGTGAAGAGAACCAAGAGGCATTTGAATACAGAGCAATCATAGCTTACACATTAGCCTCTGAAAAAAGCATATTAAAAAAAAACAACAACATAAACTTCTCTTGAAAATCCCTCAGGAAGGCATCATACTGATGAGGCACCCCAACTCAGTGGTCAACAAGGTCAATACAGCCAATTTTTCTTCTGGTGCTAGAACCGGTTACCCTTTCTTCAGTTAATCTACAAATTGGTCAGGGATTGTGTTTAAGGGCCATGATAAAGGCAACATATGTGTCTTTAAACATACTAAGGGTAATGTGATGCCCATAGTGTGAGTCATATGTCAACTGAAATGACATAGGGAATCTAGATTTACTGCATTCTGTTCCATTCATTCAGGGTCAAGCTCTTTATGAATGTGCTGGGTGATGGAATTGGCCACACTACTTAAATTACTTTCTCTCTCTTCCCACCCCTCCACTCCTCCTCCCTTCCATTCCACTCCCCTCTCTCTCATAAACATATATGATTGAACTGGTATTAATGAAGTGGAAATATAATGAGACCCTACTGTATTTGGTTCTAGAGCTCATGAAAGACATTTGAGACAGGGATGGAGTCCTCTGCAGTATATGAATGTTAGGTGATCCTAGAAAATAGATGAGCCGAGAAAGACTCTGGATGGCAAAAACCAGACCTTATACTAAGTTATAGCAAGGAATCCAGTACAGGGCTGCTATCATAATAAGGAGACTATTAAAGAAGAAACTGGACACTCTGCCCCTGTTGTTCTGACCCTGGGGATATTTTGCTCAGTCTCTAGTAGAAAAGAGGCTTGATGAAATAAGTAACACAAAATAAAATTGAGAACCCCAGAAACTGTGCACATTAAAATTTGTTATAAATGCTGAAATAACTAAAGAACCACGTGTTAAAGTTGACATTGAAAACTACAAAAATTGACCCGGGAATAAGAGGACTTTATAAAAATATCAACTCAAATAAATCTGACAAAATAAAATCACATGCAGTAAAATTTTCTTAATAACTGAAAAAATTGATGAAAGAATCAAATATTTTTAATAAAAGCAGACTCAGGATAACTGGACTATAGAAATACAGGCTGTGCATGCAAAATTAATTAAATTAATAAAAATCAATATGGTATAATTGGTAAAAATTTGGAATGATTCAAATCTTCATTGTGAAATTTATACCTCAAATATTTAATTCTGAAAAATTTTTCTGCACAGAAAATGTATTGCATTGCATGGAAAATTGGTTGAAGAATTAAATTGGCTAACGTACAATTCTTTCCCAAGCTTCACTAATAATCAAGTATGATGGCAAATTTTTCAGACACTGAATGACTTTTTACAACAAAATTATTTGAGTATATGCTCCCAAACAATGAAAAGAGAAGCCAAAAAGTGGTGGATGCTTGAAATCCAAAACATAGTGTACCTAACCCAAGAGTGCAATAAAAAAATGCCAGGTAACTGCACTACAATCAGCTTAAAAAAGCAATTGATCCAACTAGAATTAGAAGTCAGAGAGCCCTAAGAAAAACCCTTCGAGAGTAGAGTAAATTCTCTGTAACAAAGAATATGATTAAGCAACTGGTTTCTTAGTAAGTAAAAAAGAAAGGCAATTAGAAGTTCCATCAAAACAATAGCTCCTCCAAAAGTCAGGTTTTACGTATGAAGCCAACTAAATGGCTTGAGCAGCTGATAGAGGAGGAAAAAAAGAAAGTCCACTTGACCTTGACACTTAGGACATTCTTTTTCATGCAACAGAAGGTCAGTGACATCAGAGTCCATTCCCTTCTCTATGGGTCCAAATATGGTACTTGGTTTTAGAGACTAGAAGCTACAAAATCATTGTATCATAAAAGTTATATACCAGTTTTTAATTTTAACAATCATCCTATAGATAAAGCAGAATTAATTACAATTACAGAATAGAATTCAAATTATATAAATGTTATAAAATGTTATTGCAAGCTAGAGTTGGAAAGCAAAGACTAAGGGAGACTCAGAGCCACCAATTTCCTCATCTTAAACACCTAGAGAATCAAGACATTCTATGGAAGGTTGATGGATCAAGCAATCGAGTATAAGTCTAACCCTTAAAATTATGCAGGTACTCAAGGGCAAGACAAAATGAAAAATATACTAAGTAGCAGAAACTGGAGGAACCACGGGGACAGCAGAAGGATTACTGTCAGTACACTAAATTCCTCATCTTGCACAGAGGCAATTTGATAACCACTACTTAACCTTGATGAATCAAACAAATAGAAGAATAAGAGAATCAATTAGAGTTAGCCAGACAATGACCGGAACACTGAAACACTGAAAGGGTTAAAAGTGGAACTGAGGATACAGGCGAAGGTGGGGACATTTTATTTTTTGTGTGATACCCTTCCCAGCATTTCTTCCTTCTGAGTTGTTTGAATTATGTGCATTTAAGTGTTACTTTTATAGATTTGCAAAAGGACTGTAAAAATCCTCCCAGGGCTCCAAACATCCTCAGATTTAACACAGAGAGTCAAAATATCGGGTACAATGACGGGCTCTAAATCTCCTTGAGTCATAAAGGAAGGAGGCATAATCTCAACTTGCCGTCCAAACCAGGAGGCCAGCGACATGTGAACTATGATTTCACACAGGAAACCACAGAGACTGGGAGGCCCATGCGGAGGCCCTGCCAGGCCTCCCTGAGGTGATGCACTAGACTTGCAGGGGAGGTGGGGAGTTGCCCATCAGAGAGGGCTCTGCTCCTCCTCCTCTGAGGACTGGCCCTCAGCAGGCTCACAGGCCCACTCCTGCTGAATAGACAGAAGACAAGCACTCATCCAGGAAAGAGGGCTGAGGCTTCACATCCTTAAGCAGAGACCATAAATTCCTTGAGAATTCACTTGCAGTTAAGATTAGGTAGCTCCAGGCTCTACTTCCAATCTACACGCCTTATAGAGGCATTAGATCTGAACTCCAGTCGCTCACTCATTCATGCACTGGGCGCTGGAAATGCAAAATGATTTAAAACACCATCCCAGCCCTCGAGGTTCTTACAAAGATGTGGGGAATTAGGTGAGTCAAGGATGGAGGATGAAACCACACAGTGAGTCTGGCTGCACTAGGGGGGAACTTTAGGTGCTGTGGGAGCCCAGAGGACACAGTGGTAATGAAGAATCAGGAATCATTGAGCTGGTAGGACAACAGGAGGTGTGCGCATGTGTGAAAACACTGAGGGCAGCAAAGGGCTTTTGTTTCTTATTTATGACTCTACCAGCTGTTATAAAAGTTGCATAACCTCACTGTGCCACACATTGGCAGTTTGCCCACCAGACCTCTCCCCTTCCTTCTCCTCTTCCTTCTCCTCCCTGCTCAGTGCCTATGCGGCTAATTCACATGGACCACTCAGTTGGATCCCCTGAACTCTGGCTTCTGGTTGGGTTTGGCCGATGCAAGGTACCAGCAAGAGACCCAGGGAATGGTGGAGAGTGAGGTCAGGGTTTTCCTCCCCACCTCTCCGCCCAATGGCTGCCATGCACCACAGCTCCTGCCAGCTGGCCCGTCCACAGGGCTCTCTCTGGTTCTGTAGAACCGCCTTCTTCTGGCCCCTTCAGATGTGAGTGTAATGGCACCCCATTCTCACCACTCCTGAAAACTGCCTCCTCATGGGTTCCTGTTATTGAACTCTGCCTGCTTTTAAAAAATATCCCTTTAATAAAATACCTTCAAAATGCCCGGTTTGAATGTACCATCTGTTTCCTGCCAGGGCTCTGGCTGATGGAATCATCCAGTAAATAAAATTTAGAAAACAAGAAAAAGAAATGATCACCCACAAACCAAAGTCACCGAGCACATGCAAGTTTTAACATTTTGGTATATTTCTTTTCAGCAGTCTTTATGTCCATATGTTTACATAGCTGGCATTGTTACGCATATGCAATTTTACCTCATGAACTTTTCAATTAATGTGATATTACAAACATTTTTACAATGATAGTTATCATTTAATGGCATCTACCCTGTTTCAGGTAAAATTCTAAGTATGTTAATATTACATTATCTCAGTTAATCCTCAGAACAATCTCATGAGATAAATATTATCCTTGGGGGCTTTCTGAAAGGAAATACTCATCTGGAATGAAGGTGAATTATTAGTGGCCTTCTCTTAAAAGGCAGGGGTTTTAACTTTGTACCTTCTTAGACTAGTGTCTCTCTCCAATTTTCTCTGTCAGTAAGAAGCCAAACTGGACAACCTGATCCTCACACTTTACCCTAACCAGTAAGGGAAGTCACTGGGGAAGTCACCAGAGGTTTGTAACTGCATGCCCAAAACATTTCGATGTGGATCTGGTCCATACAACCTGAAACACCACACTGAGGTTAATAAGAGCTATAAACTATGAGCTAAGCACTGGGTCAAATGCTTTAAATGGATTATCTCTCATAATCTCTCTTAACTTCCCAGGAAATCTACAAGGTGGATATTGTTTTATCATCCACATTCTACAGAAGAAAACATAAAGGCTCAAAGAAATTGAGATACTTGCCTATGGTCACATAAGGAAGTGCTAGAGAATCTCAATCCCAAGTAATCACCACCATGTAATACACCTACCTGCCTAAGCTAAGACATCTCATGATGAGGTGAGAGAAGGGAGTCAGGATGAGAAAACCACACAGCTCCCAGCTGGGCTGGGCGGCGTCTATGACACCCTCACTGTGTGATGTGCTTCCCAGAACATCAGCCTCACTGCCACCTCTTCATTCACCTGTCACTCCCACAGGCATTCCACCGCCCCCACCATGACACCCTCCCATCCACCCAACCCAGACAGCCCAACGGTACCGTACGCTGTAAGATGCCCCTTTGTCCACTTTGGGTGGTGGTCTAAACAACAAGATCTTAATTTTGGTGACACAGAAGCCATGTCCATTAATGTGGGTTACAAAAAAATAATATCCCATATGAAAATCAGAAAACAAATGAACATTAACAGATTTTGACACAATCGATCTCAATCCAAAATTTAATCCCAGTTTGATTAGCTCTTCAGAAAAAAAGAATTTTTTTTTAAGTGTACATTAATTTCTGATTAAGTTTAATTGGCCACAGTGAACTCAGAAACTATTTGGAGGATTTGCACGATAGTCTCAGGATATAAGACCTGAACATATCTTTTCTAGAAAAACCCAATTCCTGACATGAAGTCCATCGTTGTGAGCACCTGTCAGGCCAGGTAGCCGTCTCCTGTCCCCATGGCCCCAGGACTTCTCAGAGCACTTGAAAGGAGGAGAACTACCCCCATGGACCCCATCACCTGAGCCATGCATCTTGTGACTGGTTCCTGACTCTGATTTGAGCAGGAATGATACAAAAGGCCTGTACCCCATCCTGATGGAAAAAAACAGAGCAAGTTCCATAATGACAGGTCTAGCCTTGAAAGCACAGAATAGGGCTGCCCCCAGCCCAGAGGACTTACCTGCTTTGGTAAGCTGGCTCCAGACAGCAGTCCCAGTGGCACCTCTCAAAGCTCTCCACAGAGCAAGTCTCTCAGAGCCTGAGCTCCTGCTCCTGGCAGTTGCAGGCCTTCTGGGAGGGGCGGCTCGGAAGCTGGGTGGAGAGCGTGAGGAAGGCAAACGGGAACACAGCCAAAGTGATTTTAAAGAATCGTGTAGGAAACCCTGTAACCGGAGAAGTGACTGAGATGGTACTTACATTTATACTTTGGAAGCATCTGCCTTTAATCAGCGCTTAATCTAACTCTGTAGAAAGCATCATTAATAAAGAAACAGGTTGTTTTTTTTTCTTTGGCCTCATCCAAGTGGGTGAGAGAACAGCAAAGAGTCTATCTGAAAAGCCATGCTGGGCTTCTGCAAGCAGCTTAGCCTGTAGGACACCTAACCCAGGCGCACTGAGGTTTCACCCCCCAGGACATACTAAGACCCACAATGTGAAATTGTTCATAAGTCACCCAGTCAGCTGCTCTTCCTTTATTTTTTCTTGTGCCATCAACACTGGGGGTTCCCACCTATGAGAACACATGCTTGCTTATGTGATTGTCATAAAGGACACCAAGAAAATCCTTTGGCCTCCAAAGCAACTCCATAAAGGATCTGTCCTCAAGCCCTGAACTCCCCCAAGTTAGTTTTTGTTTTGTTAATTCTCGAGGACAACTTAGATCTCTTTGGAAAGTGTCACACCATAAGCTATTTTCAACCATTGTCACCTCCCAGAGGCTAGCTGACAGCCAACAGGGATAAACAATGCAAGATGGGTGTTTACATGGGGGCAGGAGGTAGGAAGTAGGTTTAAAGGAGTGTTGGAGTAGAATTACAGGCAGATTTGGGTCCTGCCAGAAGTGGCACTGAACATTAGTCAAAAGAACTGGGCATAAATCCCAGCTCTACCACTAAAGCTGCATGGTATTGGATGAAGCACACACTTTCTCTGAGCCTTAATTTTCTTTGCATAAAATGGGATAATTCTTTCAAACCTCCTTAGTCTTAAGAAGCAAATGTGATGATAGCTATAAAAACACTCTGCAAATACTGGATATAAGTATCTTCATTTTTAAGAGGGAAAAAGCCTGGTTGCTTTTCTCCCCCAACTGACTCAACACCTAGATCCCACGCAGAGAAACTGAAATCACAGGCATGGGATTAGTACCAGGCTTGGCACAATGAATATGCCCTGACTTTTTAAAGCAGTGATCAGAAATTCTAAACCCCTGTCTGATTTCAGAGTGATTCTCAGAATAACGGAAGACCAAAGAATAGGAGAAGTACTTAGAGTTAATAAATAAGCATTTTTTATATGGGTAAAAATGTGTATGTCTGAAGAGGTAAAAGAGGCCTCTAAATCCATAACCTTAAAAGGTCCTGGCCTTTTTAAATATAAACTCTTTGCAAATATTATTTTCCTCAGCTCTATTAAGTCATTTTCTGACTTCCCACTCTGAAGGTTCAGAGAACATCCTAGCTTCATCTTCAAGGTAAATGCAAATGATTCCAAATGTAAGGACTTCTAAAGAGTAACACACCAACACAGGCCACCCGAACAGTATGGGGTTTGCATTCAGGACTTTCCCCAGACTCACCTCTCCTGTGGAGAACTTGGGGAAGGCAAATATGCATTTGAAAGCTGGAGCAGAATCCCTGTGTTGAGTCCTCATAATAAGAGTATGCTAACATCAGCACAGGGTCATGATGGCCCACATTTGCAATCCTGAAGCCATTCAGCATTGTCACCTCTCTTGGGTGCTAGCAGGCAGCAAGACCCTGGTGGTCTCAGTCTTGCCATCTGATAAGCTGACCAGCTTCGACATCAGTGGCCAAGTCAGAATCATCAGCTTTAGCAGCAGCCACACGTCCATCTGTTTATTTAGCAAAGATGACATTGAACCTCCACTATTCAGAACATCTGAAAATACCAAAACAAGACCTGAGTCCTTAAGGAGCATGCAGTCTGCTGCATGAGAAAGATGTACAAAGAACTATAAGCAAGAAAGAGGGCATCAAGGAGCTGCAAGCAAGATGCAAACAGAGGTCTCCACAGAAGGGATCAGGGAGCAACTCATTTTGGGAAGGCTTCCAAGAGGAGGTAGGATTTGAGCTGAGGCTGAGATAATGAATGAGAACTCAATACGCAGAGCAAGTAGGGATGGACTTTCCAGGAAAAGCCTGAGCAAGGACACACAGGCCTGGAAGGACAGGACATGTGTAGAGAATCTCAAGTGGTTCTATGAGGATGGACAGGTGACAAAGAGAGGAACACAAAAGAAGAGGAGGTTTTGCATGGCCTTGCATACCACTTGAACACAACTAAGCAGTTTGAATTTGAACTTGTATTGAGTCACAGGCATGGTACTGGCATAATCTTAAGCTTCTGATAATATATAACCACCAACTCTTCTGTTTCCCTGATGTGCACTACTACTGGTGTCTCACTGACATGCAAGTAAACAATGTTCATGGATAATGCCAAGGGTAGTGACATACACCATAGCAGGTGTGGCAGCCAAAGTGAATGGAACATTTGTGGGAAAATCTGGAGGGAGCAAACCAACCAAGGGGAACTAACTGGCTGTGACTGATTTAGCTGAAGTCAGAGATGGCCTGAGGAAATGTAGCAGTGGTACCAAAAGCAGCTGCTCTACTCAGAAACCTCCTGAAAGCTGGTTCCTCTATATTCTGCCCTCCCCTGATGCCACAGGGTCAGCCAAAGGCTTGCACATACATGTAGAGACTGAGCAAAGGTTTCAACGTCCAGCTCCTGAGGTCTCTTGCAACACAAGAGTGAAGACTGCTCCATCCTCTAACTTCCACAGTTCTTTCCTGGCACCTGCATTTAGCATTTAGTTCACTGTGATTCCACTTTCTGATATGTATGCTGATATGATGTGTATTTCTGATATGTAATATTGAGGAGTCTTTTGGTTGCAAGTAACAAAATCCTAACCCTAGTATACAGTATAAGCAGAAAAGAGACTTTATTGGCAAGGATCACAGGTGTCACACGGAATCCAAGGGAAGAAATGCTATGGACCCTCATGGAATAGAACCCAAAACTGAAGACCTGAAGGAAACTCAGGAAGCTCTGTCTCTCTTCATCTCCTGTTTCTATTGCTATTCCCCAGCCTCTATGCTCCCTTTTTCTACTGTACACTACCTTTTTGTGGTCCTAGTGGACCTGACAGAAAATGGCCATTCTCAACCTCTGTGTTTAAATGCAAAGCCCTTTCATTCTGTGATACAAAAATCCTTGGGGAAGGACCTGAATCATCACACTTGGCTCCAGGGCCTGACTCTGAACCAATCAACAGAGTTCAGGGAGTTGGAGGTCAGGCAGCTCTCACTGCCAACCTGAGGATGGATCCAGGAGGAGCAGCTCCTAAAGAACCCCCAAATGGGGACAGCACCAACATCACAATGTCTTAAGGATTAAATGAGGCAACATGTATGAACTTCTCTTTGTACACTCTTAAATATTATACAAAGATACAACTTTATGGTTCTTTGGGAACCAAAAGACCTGGACTTGAATCCTACCTTGTTGTGCCACCTAAAAACCATGTGATCTCTTTTTAAAATTTCTCTAAATCTTGGTTTCTTCATCCAGAAATGGCACTGATAACATCTACTGTCCACAGCATTCATGAGACTTAAATGATCAGGGGATTCTACCACTTTGTGAACTCTAAAGTACAAGCTAAAATAAATGTAAATGGTTGTGGTAAGAGTCAATGTTCACACATGTGGTCCCCCACTAACTACAGTGTCCTTACCACCCCACCCACACAGATAGAAATACACACACTCCAAAGTCTTTATACCCACCACAGTCCCTACCACACTTAAGCTCCAGCAAGTAGTAGCTACAGTGGATTGCTAACTTATTTGCGTAGGAGGGAGAGGGGAATAGGTGGAGGAAGGGAGGAAGGGAGGGAGGGAGGGAGAGAACAAGGCAGGCAGACAGGCATGCCGCCAGGCTGAGGCTGGGATAGGTGGCCAAGTCTATATGCAAGCCCAGTGAAGGGACTGGCTGGAAGTCAAAAAGGATATAATTAACTTAAGAATCACAATAAACTTGTAGCCACACTTAATAGGTTTCAAGTATTTTCTCAATTTACCCTGGCTTCATTCTTCTTGGTTTGCCCTTGTTGAGGAGGAAGGGAAAGGAAAAAGGCAAGGAAAAATCTTAAAGAGACAGCACTCCCAAGCCTGTAAACAAGAGGAACTGGTGTAGGCTTTAAACAAACACTCAGTGGCTTGCCTGACATCAGACCTCTGTGCAGACACTCCTCAGAGAACACAGAGAGGAAGGGAGTTGAGCTGTAGTGCCAGGAAGAAATATATCTGACCTATGAAACTGCCTTGCCTGACCTCCCTCCCCACCACCCATCCCAGCCCCCTCCTCAACCCTTCTCTCCAGGAGCCCTTAATACCCTAGAGGCTGAAAGTAGTCTCGGGGCTGCAGCTGAGTATCCCTTGAAGAATTCAGGCAGGTTTGCCTCATGATGCCCTAGTTGTTTTGTCATTTCAGCTTTTTCTATGCTTTTTCCTGACTGAGCAGAAAATGGATGTTGGTATTTCTGGAGCAAATTTAAAGCCATCTGGAAATGAATTCACAATGTGTACAGAAGAGAAACAAGGTCTTCTGAGGTTCAAGTTCAGAAACAGAATGACTGGGTGTCACAGGAGGAGTTGGAAGACCCTCCTCCTCTGTTGCGTCTCAGGTTAAGTGCTTCACACCAAAACCTAAACTTGATGATACTCAGTTCTCTTTGTTTATTTATTTATTTATTTTAAAGATTTTATTTATTTATTTGACAGGGAAAGACAGCGAGAGAGGGAACACAAGCAGGAGGAGTGGGAGAGGGAGAAGCAGGCTTCCCACCGAGCAGGGAGCCCGATGTGGGGCTCGATGTGGGGCTCGATGTGGGGCTCGATCCCAGAACCCTGGGATCATGACCTGAGCTGAAGGCAGACGCTTAACGACTGAGCCACCCAGACTCCCCACTCACTTCTCTTTAAAATCTTGAGCACAGTAGCTCCTCTGGCTACCTCCGTAAAAGGTGGCCTGACCAAAACCTCGGAAGTACTTGAGCCTGTGGCCATCAGTGGCTATCTAAAGAATGTATCCTTTTATCTGTAGCACAGATGTTAGCTGTCTGCCCCGCTGCTGTCTCCTGGACCCACTCCTGCTGTCCCTTGCTTCTGGCCCTGAGGGAATCTCTCTTGGCCTTCCCCAGCCCCATTGGGCCCTCAATTCTTTTTATTCACTTCAATTTCCTACCATCTTTCCTCTCAAGAATGAGGCAAATTTATTTCCATGCCTTGAGCATAACAGTTTGAAAGATGTTCCCTATTTTTTTTTTAAATGCATGCCCTGGGTCTCATCTGCCATCTCAGGCAATTTATCTGAGTATTTCTTTCAAATAAATAATATGTTCTCTGCAAAAGAAATTTTAGTAAAGAAGTATGTCTCCACCTGATTGGATTGCCATAATTTGGAATTAAAGGTAATACTATCTTATTTTGTTTGCTGTCAATTTTACATTTAATTTTAGAAATTAAAATGGATACCAGAAATTTTAATTAATTTTTTGAGGCCTTATTTTTAAGACAGTTTAGTCTTAAAAGACACCATGAAGTGAGTATGTATGTACAGGTTTCTAGATGCCTGGAGAGTCAGACCATTGGGGTCCCTCTGCAGCTCCCCCGCTCTGCTCCTCTCCACTCTCTGGAATTATCTATGCCTTGACCAATCAAACCTATCAGCATCTCTGCCCCTTAAGGCCAGTGAGACCACTCATCCACAGCACCCAGCATGAATTTTCTTCTTAGAAGGTGGGTCAGGTTAGGCGGCAGTAGGCACACCCTGACCATGGGACCTTCGATGTACTCCCAGAGCCTTGGGACCTTGCTCAAGAGAAAGGGCCTGTGTGGGTCTCCTTCAGCCCCTCTGAAGGCCCAGGCTTCCCTACCTCCACATCCTTGGGTACATCTTCCACCATCAGGGAGCCAACAGAACTCAACATGAGGACAGAGCTGCTACCAGGGTCCCTGTGGGGGGCTGAGGGTCTCACAGCCTCAGTGACTCAAAGTTATAGCCCCTGTTGCCCCAATTCTATTATTACCACCCCAGGCCCAAATCCAGAACACAAGCGTCTGATGAGAGTCCCTGAGAGCCCAGGTATACATTCACACTCACTCATACATACATATAGAGCGAGAACGCAGCAGAACAGAGATGTGAAAGTAAATATGACCCAGAAAACCTAGTTTCATTGGGGCCACTACCTGATTTCTGTAAGGCTGGGCTCCCCACACCCCAAACACCATGGGGCTAAGAAAGGGAGGCTCACAGACCTGGTGATCCCAAAGAGGAGACAAGCAGGCAAATGGCCACCCTGAGTGGCACTGGCCTGGCTAAGGCTCACTTCCCTGACCTTACTTACCTACTCTCATGTCATTGGAGGCTCATGCCCAAATCCACACCTGTGCTCCTGTAGGCCCCTGCACAGATTGCCCTCTCCTCGGAATCCACACAGATATTCAGAACTCAGCTGAAGCCCTCTCCTCTAGGGAGCTTTTCTCATAGCAAGGTCTTACTTTGGTGACATCGACTGTCCCCCACTTCCTCCTTTGACCATTTCATGTTGGATGAGCCTCATCACCCCAGTTACATTGAAGGTTGGTCCAGGGCAAAGACTGTGTCCTCTTCCCTTGCATCAAGCAGCACCCAGCCTGGAGTTCATGCTCATAAATTAACATTCAAGCTCCCTATTAAATGGAATGAAGGAAGCTAGATGAGAGATGGCTCAGCTGCTTCCAGAAAGACACTTGTGCTTCAGAGCTTGAGGAAAGCAGGAGGAGGGCGGGAGAGAGGGAGGGAAAGGCTCACTAAAAGCATATGGAATACACAGAAGAGCTGAGCACCAGAACAAAGACTCATTTAAAAGGGCAAAGGAAACACTAGATGGCTGTTAATGGTGAACTGAATATGATAAATTATTGCTTAAATCACTTGGTTTCACTCCTTGTTGTTATGCACAGTTAATTGGAGGGAACAAAACACTGAGCCTGGCTGAACCGGATGGGAGGTGGCAGCAGTCACAGGCTTGCAGCTTCTCCAGGACCACAAAGCCATCATACAGGGATGACAAGCATGGGGCCAACCTCACTCCCTAGCCCCCTGCAGTGGCCCAGTCTCATTATCCACACGCTGGTCCCCTGCAGGCTGTAGCTGTTTGCAGCCAAGTGTCCTAAAGGAGGGAGAGTCAGAGGGGTGGTCTGAGAGGCAGGAGGTCACCTTATGATCCCTTAGGCTCTGAACACCAAACTTGCCACCACAGGGTCCCATTCAGATGTCTCTCACCCTAAAGAAAGCCAGGTAGCCTCAACAACAGATTTAATCTCTGTTCAAAAACTTGGATTTTGACAGGTTTTTTTCTTATGTTTCTATTCTATCACTATATATATATCTTAAGTTCCTACTAAATTATAAAGCACTTAGTGGGGGAGAGGGTTAAGGAGACCCAGAAATGAGTAAGACACAGCTTCTGCCTTTACTCAGTTGAGAGAACAGACATTGAACTCGCTGTGGGCTTCATAGAAAAAAAATAATAATCTTTATAACACTTAATTTAAGACAAAGAATCTGTTAGAGCCTGGGATTTTATTAATAATCCTGTGGCCAAAGGGAGAAGAAGCAGGCAAAGCGAGCCTGATAAAAACATCAGCAAAGAAAGAAATTTAGAAACATATAGAACTGTTAAAGACTAGAATTTCACAAGTAATGTTTACATGACAATTAATTAACAAGGCTTGAGAGTTACAGTTACATGATATGGAAGACAACATTCAAATGTTGAAGTTTACATGTCTACAAGATAATTTAACAAATACTATCAAGAGACATCTTTATGGTTACAGAAATAGAAAAAGAGATATAACACAAGTATAAGTTTGAAGACCATGTCCCTTTTCCTAAACACGAATTTAAATTTATATTTAATCTTATGTTTAAAGACTATTCTCAACCTTCAGTTTTATCACAAGAAAACGTTTTTAATTGCTATACTCCTTTCATTAAGTTTTTGTGTAAATAAATGTTATCTCAGGAGAAAAAGCTTTTTCACAAGACTGTTAATTAGAGGCTCACAAGCTCTTCTTAGAGTCAGGAGTCAGTACAGGAAAAAAGTGATTTTATATATATATATATACTACACACACACACACATACATTTCAGAATTAAAATGCTAACAGAGAATGGAATATGGTTTTTCTGTTAGAAAATGTGAGCTTAAAGAAGACCCTGCAGCAACATTTCCATCAGTATGGAGAGTTAGATACCTTGACATTTTTTTGCAGTTGAACCAACTAATATACTGGATAAAATTGTAAAAGATGAAGAATTAGGAGCACCTGGGTGCCTCAGTAAGTTAAACAACAAACTCTTGAGTTCAGCTTGAGTCATGATCTCAGGGTTGTGAGATTGAGCCCTGTGTCAGGCTCCACACTGAGCATGGAGCCTGCTTAAGATTCTCTTTCTGCCTCTCCCCCTCTCTTTCTCTCTTAAAAAAGATAAAATAAAAATAAAAGATGGAAAATTAAAACATTTAAAAAGCTCTGAGAACTCTACAGATAAAGACAAAACAGAAACCCTTGAATGGAAAAGTGCTGGAACCAGCTTTTACCTAAAGGATCTCTGCCAAGCCTTAGAGACCTTATGTTTCCAATAGATGGCTGCACAGGGTGTGGGACAGGCCAGAAAGCCTAGGGCCCATCTAAAGTGGGATATCTAAGAGTAGTACACTGTGTAAGGTGGGAGCATCAAAGGGCTTATGCCCATAATGTGAGGTGAACAAGAAATATAATCTGCCTCTAGAAGGAGACTGGCAGAAGTAAACACAAATCCTTTCTGGAGAAATTCCACTGTGATCCAGGACCTCAAGCAATTCCCACAATAATGTTTTAATAAAATTTAGCAGTCCACAATCAAAATCACAAAACACACAAGGAAATAAGTCACCATGAGTGAGAACCAATCAAAGCAATAGACAACACAAAGATTTTAGTTTCTAGAATTATCTTACAGAAAATTTAGGAACTAATAAAAAAGCTTAAAAATATGAGGGAACAAGAGACTGTAAATAATGATCTTTGCAAATTTTAAAATGAATCAAAAAGAATATCTAGAAAGTAAAATATTTAGTAACTGCAATTAGAAATGCAATACACAAATAAAACAGCAGATTAGACATATATGAAGAGAAAATTTTAAAACTGGAAGATACATATAAGGAAATTAGACTAAAGTGCAGCACAGGATGCAAAATTAGTAAGACAGGTTAGGAGGAACGGAAGATAAAGTCTAATGTAAGTTCAAATTGAAGTTTCATAAGGAAGTAATAGAATGAAGAAAAGAACATTCAAAGTATATAATAATAGTGGAGAAATTCCCAGGATTGTTAGAAAAGATCAATCTTCAAGTCCAAGAATCTCAATAAATCCAAAGAAGGGAAAAATTTTTTTAATAAAATATTCAGGCTTCCGGTTGGTGAACACGTGGAGATTTGAGGAGAATGGCGGCCTGGAGAGGGCAGGGAAGCTGTGTGCCATTTCTCCAGACCTTGCCCTGCCTAACTCTTCCATTTGGCTTCTCCTGAGTTACATCCTCTTATAATCAACCACTGATCTGGCTGACATATTCCACAGAGTCCTTAAGACAGTTGGCTTCACAGTTTTCCATCTGGCAGAGTCTTGGTGAGCTACAGATCTCTTCGGAGACTAAGAAGAAGCAGACATTTCATTATACAAAAGGTATTGGTTCTAGAAAGACCACCTTTGGGTTATTCAAAGATTGCAGAGGAGTAGGGGACCCTATTCCAACTGGTCCCCGGAATTGAGCTCCCCAGACCACTCTGAGCACCCACGAAACCAGTCTGAGATGTAAGAAGATCTGGATCTCTACAAGCAGAATATCGCAGGTGGTTGGTTTTGAGGTATGAAGCGGGGAGCCCTGATTCCGCGGGCAGATACCAGAGGATAAACGGTAGCGGGAGGGTGCCTGGCCATGGGGATCCTACACCACCGGTGAGTGACAACCTCATGTGCTGGGTACGGGGCGCAGACTCGCAGACTGGTAGCGGTGGGGAAAGTACTTTAGGGCAGCCCCCGGGGCGGAAACCTGGAGCTGCGGGGTCGCGCGGGTGAACTGGGAGCAGCTGGCAGTTTTAGAAGCACAAAGGGCAGAGACGAGCCCCGACCTGGAGGCAGGCCTAGGAGCGCTGCAGAGGGGCGCACAACCCAGGACGCTGCAGTTTATAGCAGCACGGACAGAAACGGAGATGGTGTGGCCTGGAGAGCTCACTGAAGAACAGACTGTGGTCTCTCTGCTCTGAGGCAGAGGGTTGGAAACAGTCTCCTCTGCTCTGACTCGCGGAAGAGACACGTGGAAAGCCACCAGGGAAAGCCGCCAGAGAACAAAAGCCCCAAAGACTGATTCCCCCTGAGCCCATCCCCTACCACAGGGGGGGCAGGGCAACTCCACCCAAACAGGGTTGCCTGAGTAACAGCGTGGCAGGCCCCTCCCGCAGAAGACAGGCTGGGAAAACAAGAGGCCAGCAACCCTAATGTCCCAAGAAAACAGGTGCATCTTGCTTGGGTTCTGGTCAATAATTTGGACTCTATACATTCTCTCAAACACCCATCAACAGAATGACTAGGAGGAGGAGCCCCCAAAATAGAAAAGACTCAGAGATTATGACTTATGCTGCAAATTTACAAATGGATGCAGATATAACCAAGATGTCGGAGATGGAATTCAGGCTAGCAATTGTGAAGACAATGGCTAGAATGGAGAAATCAATTAATGACAACATAGAGTCTCTAAGGGCAGAAATGAAACGTGAATTGGCAGGACTTAAAAATGCTATCAATGAAATCCAATCCAATCTAGATAATCTAACAGCTAGGGTAAGTGAGGCAGAAGAACGAATAAGCGACCTGGAAGACAATATAATAGATAAAAAGGGAAAAGAGGAGGCCAGGGAAAAACAACTCAGAATCCATGAAAATAGAATCAGAGAAATAAGTGACACCATGAAGCGTTCCAATGTCAGAATAATTGGAATCCCGGAGGGAGTGGAGAGAGAGAGAGGGCTAGAAGATGTATTTGAGCAAATCGTAGCTGAGAACTTCCCTAATCTGGGGAATGAAACAAACATTCGCATCCTAGAGGCAGAGAGGACCCCTCCCAAGATCAAGGAAAACAGGCCAACACTCCAGCATGTAACAGTAAAACTTGCAAATCTTAGAACCAAGGAAACCATCTTAAGGGCAGTTAGGGGGAAGAGATTCCTTACGTACAGAGGAAGGAATATCAGAATAACGTCAGACCTATCCACAGAGACCTGGCAAGCCAGAAAGGCCTGGCAAGACATATTCAGGGTACTAAATGAGAAGAACATGCAGCCAAGAATACTTTATCCGGCAAGGCTTTCATTTAGAATGGATGGAGAGATGCAGAGCTTCCACGACCGGCAGAAACTGAAAGAATATGTGACCACTAAGCCAGCCCTGCAAGAAATATTAAGGGGGGTTCTATAAAAGGAGAAAGACCCCAAGAGTGATATACAACAGAAATTTACAGGGACAATCTATAAAAACAACGTCTTCACAGGCAACATGATGACAATTAATTCATATCTTTCAATAATTACTCTCAACGTGAATGGCTTAAATGCTCCCATAAAACAGCACAGGGTTGCAGATTGGATAAAAAGACAGGACCCATCCATATGCTGCCTACAAGAGACTCATTTGGAACCTAAAGATACATCCAGACTGAAAGTGAAGGGATGCAGATCCATCTTCCATGCCAGCGGACCTCAAAAGAAAGCTGGGGTAGCAATTCTTGTATCAGACAAATTAGATTTTAAACTAAAGTCTGTAATTAGAGACAAAGAAGGACACTATATCATTCTTAAAGGGTCTATCCAACAAGAAGATCTAACAATTGTAAATATCTATGCCCCCAACATGGGAGCAGCCATCTACATAAGCCAACTGTTAACCAAAATAAAGAGTCATATTGATAACAATACGTTAATTGTAGGAGACCTCAATACTCCACTCTCAGCAATGGACAGATCATCTAAGCAGAGAATCAACAAGGAAACAAGAGCTTTGAATGATACGTTGGACCAGATGGACCTCATAGATATTTACAGAACATTCCACCCTAAAACAACAGAATACTCATTCTTCTCAAGCGCGCATGGAACTTTCTCCAGAATAGACCACATACTGGGTCACAAATCAGGTCTCAACCGATACCAAAAGACTGAGATTATTCCCTGCATATTCTCAGACCACAATGCTTTAAAACTGGAACTCAATCACAAGAAAAAATTTGGCAGAAATTCAAACACTTGGAAGCTAAAGACCACTCTGCTCAAGAATGTTTGGGTCAACCAGGAAATCAAAGAAGAACTTAAACAATTCATGGAAATCAATGAGAATGAAAACACATCGGTCCAAAACCTATGGGATACTGCAAAGGCGGTCCTAAGGGGGGAATACATAGCCATCCAAGCCTCACTCAAAAAAATAGAAAAATCCCGAATTCACCAACTAACTCTACACCTTAAAGAACTAGAGAAAAAACAACAAATGATGCCTAAGCCACACATTAGAAGAGAAATAATTAAAATTAGAGCAGAAATCAATGAATTAGAAACCAGAAACACAGTAGATCAGATCAACAAAACTAGAAGTTGGTTCTTTGAAAGAATTAATAAGATCGATAAACCACTGGCCAGACTTATCCAAAAGAAAAGAGAAAGGACCCAAATTAATAAAATTATGAATGAAAGGGGAGAGATCACGACTAACACCAAGGAAATAGAAACAATTATTAGAAATTATTATCAACAACTATATGCCAATAAACTGAGCAATCTGGATGAAATGGAGGCCTTCCTCGAAACCTATAAGCTGCCAAGACTGAAACAGGAAGAAATTGACAACCTGAATAGGCCAATAACCAGTAACAAGATTGAAGCAGTGATCAAAAACCTCCCGAAAAACAATAGTCCAGGACCTGATGGATTCCCTGGGGAATTCTACCAAACATTCAAAGAAGAAATAATACCTGTTCTCTCGAAGCTGTTTCAAAAAATAGAAACAGAAGGAAAACTTCCAAACTCATTCTATGAGGCCAGCATTACCTTAATCCCCAAACCAGGCAAAGACCCCATCAAAAAGGAGAATTTCAGACCGATATCCCTGATGAATATGGATTCCAAAATCCTCAACAAAATCCTAGCTAATAGGATCCAACAATACATTAAAAGGATCATCCACCATGACCAAGTGGGATTTATCCCCGGGATGCAAGGGTGGTTCAACATTCGCAAATCAGTGTGATAGAACACATTAATAAGAGGAGGGAGAAGAACCATATGGTCCTCTCAATTGCTGCAGAAAAAGCATTCGACAAAATACAACATCCTTTCCTGATTAAAACTCTCCAGAGTATAGGGATAGAGGGAACATTCCTCAAGTTCATAAAATCCATCTATGAAAAACCCACAGCGAATATCATCCTCAATGGGGAAAAGCTGAGAGCCTTTCCCTTAAGATCAGGAACACGTCAAGGATACCCACTCTCGCCACTACTGTTCAACATAGTACTAGAAGTCCTAGCAACAGCAATCAGACAACAAAAAGAAATAAAAGGTATTCAAATTGGCAAAGAAGAAGTCAAACTCTTTCTTTTCGCAGACGACATGATACTTTATGTGGAAAACCCAAAAGACTGCACCCCCAAATTACTAGAACTCATACAGCAATTCAGTAATGTGGCAGGATACAAAATCAATGCACAGAAATCAGCTGCTTTCTTATACACTAACAACGCAACTGTAGAAAGAGAAATTAGAGAAACGATTCCATTTACAATAGCACCAAAAACCATAAGATACCTTGGAATAAACCTAACCAAAGAGGTAAAGGATCTATACTCTAGGAACTACAAAACACTCATGGAAGAAATTGAAGAAGACACAAAAAGATGGAAAAATATTCCATGCTCATGGATTGGAAGAATAAACATGGTTAAAATGTCTATGCTACCCAGAGCAATCTATACCTTCAATGCCATCCCGATCAAAAGTCCAATGACATTTTTCAAAGTGCTGGAACAAACAATCCTAAAATTTGTATGGAATCAGAAAAGACCCGGAATCGCCAAGGAAATGTTGAAAAAGAAAAACAAAGCTGGGGGCATCACGTTGCCCGATTTCAAGCTATATTACAAAGCTGTGATCACCAAGACAGCATGGTACTGGCACAAAAACAGACATATAGACCAATGGAACAGAATAGAGAACCCAGATATGGACCCTCAACTCTATGGTCAAATAATCTTTGACAAAGCAGGAAAAAACATGCAATGGAAAAAAGACAGTATCTTCAATAAATGGTGCTGGGAAAATTGGACAGCCACATGCAGAAGAATGAAACTCGACCATTCTCTAACACCATTCACAAAGAAAAACTCAAAGTGGATGAAATACCTCAATGTGAGACAGGAATCCATCAAAATCCTAGAGGAGAACATAGGCAGTAACCTCTTTGACATCGCCCACAGCAACTTCTCACAAGATACATCTCCAAAAGCTAGTGAAACAAAAGCAAAAATGAACTTTTGGGACTTCATCAAGATAAAAAGCTTCCGCACAGCAAAGGAAACAGTCAACAAAACAAAGAGGCAACCCACAGAATGGGAGAAGATATTTGCAAATGACACTACAGATAAAGGGCTGCTATCCAAGATCTATAAAGAACTTCTCAAACTCAACACCCAAAAAACAAATAATCAAGTCATAAAGTGGGCAGAAGATATGAAAAGACACTTCTCTGAAGAAGACATACAAATGGCTAACAGACACATGAAAAACTGTTCATCATCATTAGCCATCAGGGAAATTCAAATCAAAACCACACTGAGATACCACCTTACACCAGTTAGAATGGCAAAAATGGACAGGGAGAGAAACAACAAATGTTGGAGAGGTTGTGGAGAAAGGGTAACCCTCTTGCACTGTTGGTGGGAATGCAAATTGGTACAGCCACTTTGGAAAACAGTGTGGAGGTTCCTCAAAAATTTAAAAATAGAGCTACCCTATGACCCAGCAATTGCACTACTGGGTATTTACCCCAAAGATACAGATGTAGTGAAAAGAAGGGCCATATGGACCCCAATGTTCATAGCAACAATGTCCGCAATAGCCAAACTGTGGAAAGAGCTGAGATGCCCTTCAACAGATGAATGGGTAAAGAAGATGTGGTCCATATATACAATGGAATATTACTCAGCCATCAGAAAGGATGAATACCCAACTTTTGCAACAACATAGATGGGACTGGAGGAGATTATGCTAAGTGAAATAAGTCAAGCAGAGAAAGTCAATTATCATATGGTTTCACTTATTTGTGCAACATAAGGAATAGCATGGAGGACATTAGGAGAAGGAAGGGAAAAATGAACGGGGGGGAATTGGAGGGAGAGATGAACCATGAGAGACTATGGACTCTGAGAAACAAACAGGGTTTTAGAGGGGAGGGGGTGGGGGGATTGTTTAGCCCAGTGATGGGTATTAAGGAGGGCACGTACTGCATGGAGCACTGGGTGTTATATGAAAATAATGGATCATGGATCACCACACCAAAAACCAATGATGTATTGTATGGTGACCAAAATAACATAATAAAATTTAAAAAAAGAAAAAAGAAAAAAATTCAGAACATCAAAAGTGACTAGATTCTAAAAGCTTCTATGGAGAAAAGACAAATCATGTACTAATGGATGGTAATTAAACTGATGGCTGACACCTCAACAGCAATAAAAAATTCCAGAAAGGAACAGAATAAAATGTCCAATGGAACAAGAGAGGGAGAAAAGGTAAACCTAAAATTCCATGTTAACAAATATATCTTTCAAGAACAACAGTGAAATATAGACAATTTGGACATAAACTAAGAAAAGTTTATCAACAAAAGATCCTCACTAAAAATATACCTCAAGCTGAAGAAAAATTTTCCCAGATGGAAAGTCTGAGAC
Source organism: Halichoerus grypus (assembly GCF_964656455.1). Lineage (NCBI taxonomy): Eukaryota > Metazoa > Chordata > Mammalia > Carnivora > Phocidae > Halichoerus > Halichoerus grypus. The sequence goes on along the minus strand of NC_135712.1, from coordinate 147,699,269 downwards.
ACATGAAAGGATGCTGAGTAAAAATATGTTAATATGGGGCCCAGCCGTCTTGTGAGAAGACTCAAGCGTGTGCTCTTGGCTCAGCACTGCCTGCTGCAATCTGTGGAGGAATGTGCCACTGAGCCACCATCATGCCTGGGCACTTACAGAAAGGCTTTGGCTGTATGGTCACCAACTGATTCAGCTGGTTACTTGATGATGAATCAGACCCCTTTGAGGTATTGAAGCAGCAGAGAACAAGAAAAAAGAAGCCAGCAGGGATGGTACTGGGGGCCCTGGGGCCAAGAGGGCAGCTGAACCCACAGCCCAGACCAACTCCAATGCAGCAGGCAAACAGCTGCCTAAAGAGTCCCAGAAAGACCACAAGAACCCACTGCCCCCCCAGTGTTGGCGTGGTTGGCAAGAAAGAGGAGACACAGTTGCCCATGGCGTTTAAGAAAGAAGGAATAAGAGGTGTTAGAAGAAGTCCTGATCAACAGCTGCACCATGAAGGGAGAATAATTAACAGGAAACCAGAAAGGTGACCACCTCATGAATGACGATTTGAAAAGCCACTTGAAGAAAAGGATGAAGGAGGAGACTTTTCAGTTGATGGACAGATTATTGACTGGCCTATCCGAGGCTGTGGTGGTGTTGGAAGAGGTTGAGGAGGCCGGGGACATGGAATTCATACCATTCACACCTAAAGACTGAATTTTATCTGTTTTGAAAATGAATTTCTCTCACTACACAGAAGTAACAATATGGTAGTCAGTTTTGGTTTAGAAATGTATTGGTAGCAGGGATATTTTCATAATTTTCAGAGATTATACACTCTTCATGAATACTTTTGTATTGCTGATTGCAAATATGCATATCCAAACTTGAAATACATGCATGAACAGTGTATCCCAGTTTAAAGCTTCCGTTTCACTTGTTATTTAATTAAGGATTTAGATGTTCTCCCAATTACAAACTGGTTTTAAATATTGGACATAATATCAGTTTTAATACCTCCTTTGCATTTTCATACATGGTCAATTGGGGGCTCATGTAAACTTTGATTTGTCAAATTTTATGCTGTGTGGAATACTAATACTACTTTAATACTACTTTAGTATTTTAACTTAGTTTTAATATTTTCATTTCTGGGGAAAATCTTTTTCACTTCTCATCATAGCTGTTATCTATGCTAAATCTTTATATACAGAAATATTAGTACTTGAACAAATTCAAAGCACATTGGTTTATTAACCCTTGCTCCTTCATGGTTCATTAAGTTCAAAATTATAATTGATTCACAATTTTAACTACATTTACTTTTAAAATGTGTGACTTTCCCATTTTAAAAACCAAACTAGACACTTTGTTGGTGAAAGTTTAAGCTACTTATTATCGATACACATCCTATCAAGTGAAGTAGTTTTATGGGTGTTGGGTTTTTTCCCCCCCAAAGGGTAGATGGAACCAGATGATTTGGCTACTGCATAATATTTAAATTGCAATGTAAAATAAGTGGCCACTCAGCATGACCTGTGTGTGTGGAAGGTCCCAAATCAAAATTGTTCTTCCGTGATCAACAACCCTTTAGCCCTTCCTTTTTCTAAAGAAACCAAAGGGCACTGGTTTGTATGGTAGGATGGGGGAGTATGTTAATTTTTGGAATTTGGAAAGCAGGCAGTCTTACTTTATAAGGCTGCACCATCCATGAAATATAAACCAAAAATCTTACTGTTTCCGAATTTCCTATTTTACTATTAATTTTGGTTTTAAGTTGATAGATGCCTGTTCCACAGAAAGTGGTAAGTAAGTATCTTTTACCTCTTCCTCCATTAGAAAATTAGGCTAATGGATTCCTTGAATGGGAGCATCACCACTTACGAAAACATACATGGAGAGAATTATCAACAAATAGATTTTCTAGGATCTTTTTTTTTAGCCTTATGCCACACTTATTGGTAAACAAGAAAGGAATCTCATGTACAGTTTTAAAGATCTTTTGTCACTCAGTATTTTCTACCTGTGTACGGTAAGATCCAGTTTTTAAAATACTGAAGATCTTAAATCATAAAATGTCTATTTAGCTGATTCATTCTCCCATATACTTCTAAAAGAGAAATTGTATAGTATAAGACTTACTCATTTGGATTAGATTAATTAATCTAGTTACCTGCTAGTTTGACATCTTAGGAAGGAAGTAATTGGTTTTTAATGATGGATAAACTTTTGTGCTGGTGTTTTAGAACTTATGATGCTGAGCATGTTCCACACTGATGTAAATGTCTACTATAATTTTATACTTACAAACATAAAAAAATATGTTTATATGTGGGTAAAGCTAAACAAATACTGTAATAATAACAGTAAACATGCAAAAAAATAACAATAAAAATGCTTAATTTGAGGGGTGAAAGGTAGGTTAGAAATAAAATACTGGATATCAGGGAGAGGGATTTAAGCATTCTTAGATCCTTGGATTGTAATTAAGTAGGATTAAAATGTTGATTAACATTAAACTAGTGTAGGCATGTTAAAATAACTTGCTAAGAAATAGACACAGAGTGCATAACTTGCAAACAAGTTGAGAAGAAAATTTTAGTAAGAAAAAGAAAAAAAGGCAAGGATGGAGATTGTTGGACATTATGCTAAGTGAAATAAGTCAATCACAAAAAGATTCCACAAACACAAGGTACCTAGAGTAGTGAATTCATAGAGACAGAAAGAAGAATGGCAGTTGCCAGGGGCTGGAGGGAGGGGAAAGTAGGGGGTTGTTGTTTAATGGATATAGAGTTTCAGTTTCACAAGATGAAAAGAGTTATGGAGATTGGTCTCATGACAATGTGAATGTACTTAACACTTGAACTGTATACTTAAGTAGTTGATGGTAAAATTTTATGCTATGTGTATTTTACCACAATTTTTTTAAAAAAGAAAAAAAAGAATAGAGACTGTTTTAACAAATTAGAAAAGAGTGCATTATAAAAAGAAAAAAATAAGGTAGTAGAAATATATCTTAGTATATCAGTAATCACTATAAAGGTTAATAGAACTCTCCAGTTTCAAACAATGTTGTCATATTTGATTTAAAATTAAAAATCCAGTTGTAGGCTTGTTATGAGACATAATTAAAACATAAGGAAACAAATACTGAAAGTCAAAGAACGAAAATACACATACTGTCACAAACCAAGTTTCCATATTTATGAGAATTGTTTCTCAGTTTTTTACACAATCAAAGCATCCACTCACACATCATATAAGACATTTTTGCATGCAGGGGACCTTACTGAAGGCCTGGGAGATGGTGGCAGGGCCTGTACATTACAGAAATACAAACCTCTTCAAATCAAAGATTGTACACTCCTGATCTGAACAGTTCTTTGGTCACCCCTCAAAGCCCCAGGCCTCATGTGACCTCACTGGCTTAATCCTTCTCCCTCCACCCCATCCCTCTTTTTGACAACCAGGGTCTCCAATTCTCCCTGCTCTTCATTCCAAGCAACTCCACTTTCTCCAGTCCCTCTGTCCAAACCCAGAGGAGCCTTCCTCCTCAAAAGGAATGATTTACGATTACATGTAGAATTAGAAGTATCTGGGGAAATAATTTAATATCCAATACTGCTCAGAGTGTGGATCCTTTGAGAGCAGTCGTTCCTAAACAGGGTTGAGAAGCAAACCCTCTAAAAATTTCCCTTCAGACCCTCTTAATCAGATGTCCTATGGTGGATTTGGATCCACGTGCATCTGCTAAAAAAAAAAAAAAGACAAAGAAAAAGAAAATGACGTGAATAAAATTATTATTGCTGAGTACATAGTGATTACTCAAAACAAAACAAAAAGAGTGGGTTTCTGCTTCACCGTGAATTTCTCCAGGCTAGTCCAGCTCTCATAGTTTGTCTGAAATGTTGCCACGGTTTCTTCCCTGGCCAGCCTGCCTCTAGTCCTCCTCCCCTCCATCTGCCCTACACATGCCAGTTCTGAGACCAGAGCTGCTCAGATGGCTTGGAGGACTCCCCGGTAGCTATTGAATAAGAGCTACACAAACTTGAACATGTCATGTAACCTCTCTGTGCCTCAGTTTCTTCATCTGTAAGTTATAGAAAACAATAACTCACATGAGGCATGAGGTTGATATAAGAACGAAGAGTTAGCATTTGTGAAGCATTTCAAATACTCCTGACACATCATAAGCACTCAACAAATGTCAGTCGTTACCACTGTTTATGTTATTTTTTTGTTCTGTCTTGTTTTGGTCACAACTGTCCACACTGCAGATAAAGCTGCACACTATGGCCCTACCCTCACCTGCCTTTCTAGACTCATTTCCCACTGTGACTCCACTCCCCCCCCCAAATATGCCTATGAGTTCCCATTTCTGTACTTTGCTCACTGTAATTTCCACTTGGATGCACAGTTTTTCTCTCTACATATTGGTTAATAGCAGATGAGTCATTTTTTAAAGGCATAACTCAAGTGTTACTCCAGTTCCCTAACTCAAGTTCTCTCCAGACTTCCTCTTCCTGCTACTATCCTATATCAAATCTGTATCATTTCCAGCCAGGAACATTTGAATAGTCAAACCATCTTCAGCTTCTTCCCACCAATATCACCATCCTTGATGCTTCCAAAAAAATTTCCTCCTCCTTAGAAGAACATTCTCTGATTACCTATGATGTGCCAAGCACTGTCAGAACCTTTTACAATATTTCATTACTCATTGCAAGCACCCACATAACACAGGTATTACCATCCCTATTTTACAGACAAGAAAACTGATACTCATTGCCAAGGTCACTGAGCTAGTGGTGGAGGACCAGGATTTCAAATCAGGTCTGTTTCCTCTAGCACCTATATTCATTCCACAAGAATTGTCTCTGAGCCATGTTTGCAATTGTTGCCAGTTCTGTTTACCACCTGTACAACCATTAACTTACTATTTTTACTTAAATCAAGTCAATTTTTAATCTTAAATATGTTCTTCCAAAAAATATGAATGTTACTACTATCCATTAAAAACTAATAACACTGGGGCACCTGGGTGGCTCAGTCGTTAAGCATCTGCCTTCAGCTCAGGTCATGATCCCAGGGTCCTGGGATTGAGCCCTGCATCGGGCTCCCTGCTCTGCGGGAAGCCTGCTTCTCCTTCTCCCACTCCCCCTGCTCGTGTTCCCTCTCTCGCTGTGTCTCTCTGTGTCAAATAAATACATAAAATCTTTAAAAACAAAAAAAAACTAATAACATTTGCCATAAATAGAAAGTAATCCTGAATAATAATACCATGAAGGTAACATTAGGTCTGACCTGTGCCTCCAGCCTTGGGTCCCTTCATTCTTCCCCTGCCCTTTCCACTCTGACCACAACAGTTTGCTTTCTGTCCTTACTGCTTACCATGCCTCCTGAAGCCACAGGGTATTTGCACATGCTGTTCTCCTGCTCAGAACACTCTTCCCTACCCTCATAGCTTATTTAAACTCCTTCTAGACTTTCAAATACCAGTGTAAGATATTTCCTTGGGAAAACCTTCACAGACCTCCTTAGTAGACCAAACCCCCTAATCTGGAGTCTCAGAGCACTGCAGGTCTCTCCTCAGCATTTCTCCCAGCCACACTTTTCCATTTGTTTACAGGATCCAATAAAATCTGTCTTTCTCCCTGGATTATGAAATTCCACCAGGGCTATGAACACGGTTGGTTCTGCTCACCACTGAATTTCTAGAATCAAGCATTGTTAATGGTATTTTCTGAATGAATGAATGAAAGAATGGTTCCTAGATTCCTAGATTTTTGAAATATCAAGTAGTAAAGTCTTGCAATTCCTTGTAGGTGTAAGTCTTCTCTTCCTTACTCAGCTTCTGTGTTTCAATTTGATAATGAGGCATGGGAGATACTGCAAGCTCTCTCCAATGAGGCTACAACTGCTTTCTGGGATCACGGAGGCAGAGCATGACCTGTTGCTCACAGGTTTTGAGAGTCAGAGCTTTCTGAACCTTCTGAATCCTCCAGATACTGCCATTACCATGTTCATTCTCTGCAGACCTGCTCCATGTCATTCAGATGAGCCTATGACAGGCAGGGAATTCAATATGTGAAATAAACACACAACTAATAAAGTTTAAAATGGACTTCCCTGAACCTTTAAACGTCACCCTTCCTAAAACTCTTCTCTGCCAAGTCTGCATGGTGCTTCTCCAAAACCTCTTCTGACTTGGTTTTCCCATCTCCACTGCCAATCTCTAAAGCATGCCCCCATCCTCTGGCATCTGGACCATTATAACACATCCCTCCAGCCCCTGTCTTCTTTAACCGATTCTCTAGACCGTCTAAAATTCATGTGAGCAGGCTGCCTCTCAGCTGAAAAAACCTAAATCTCCAGTTCCCTCCAAAATCTCAAAACTTCCCTGGCAAACAGTTAAAGTCCTCTTCAGCATGGCCCCAACCTTGCATTCAGCCTCTTTGCTCCACAAGGGAGAACGCTGTTCTGTGGTCACCCTGAGACTGAGCCAGGCCTGTAGCCTGCCTACAGTGCACACCACGTGCACTGCAGTGTCCCGCACTGGGGACCAGGCAGAAGGGGGCTGTGTGTGAGTCAGTGCCACACCTGAGGAGATGCTAAGAGAAACAGGCAGCACAGGCTGCTCAGGGCATGTAAGTGCTGGGGGCAGGCATCCTTTTCAGCTCGACTCTGGATGTGAATGAAAGGATCTCTTTCTGCTTTCTTTGAGGAAAAAAAATGACCAATTTACTTTGAAAGAATAGAACCATTTACTTCATATGGAGAAACCATGGAGCACTGCACTCAGAAGACTGAAGAAGAAGGGGCTCACTTCCAGATGCAAAGTGGTTTTTAAAACATCTTTCCAGGGGCACCTGGGTGGCTCAGTCGTTAAGCGTCTGCCTTCGGCTCAGGTCATGATCCCGGGATCCTAGGATCGAGCCCCGCATCGGGCTCCCTGCTCGGTGGGGAGCCTGCTTCTCCCTCTCCCACTCCCCCTGCTTGTGTTCCCTCTCTCCCTGTGGCTCTCTCTGTCAAATAAAGAAATAAAATCTTAAAAACAAACAAAACAAAAAACATCTTTCCAGGAAGGGAAATTAATGGGCGAGCAGTGCAACAAAAGACCCAGAACCACTGCAGGCAAGTATGGCATGGTGATCTTAGTCCTTAATGGGAGTTAGGGGTCACAGCTACCACATGTTCTCACTGCAGGAGCACAGACAGGTCACTACCCTCTCCAAGTCTGTACCATACAGATTGTAAACTGAATGCCATTGGAAAGGCAGGAGGACAAGGAGCAATGTGTGAGAGGGTGCTATAACTGTAACCAGGCTTCTGAGCCCAGGAGAGATTTGGGGGCCTTTTCAGAGTTTCTAGTAGGTGGTGGTGTCTAGCAGGGAGGATCTCACAGTTGGGCCAGCTCACACCCAGAATTTGGTCCTGAGCTTTGATGCATCAGAAACATTTCATTTATTTAATAAAACAGTTGTGACTGCTATCCTGGGCAGCCTCTTCCCAGCATCAGGATTCCAGGGAAGCCAAATTAGTAACCAGAAGTTTATTCACTGGGGGTGGAAGTGAGGCAAAGGGGACCAGACAGTTGTAGACACATTTTTTGTTTTGCTTTATACCCAAAACTTACACAGAGCCTAAAAATTTTGATGCAGTAGAGAATGGGTGTGCCTAAAACCCAGAATGCCAGACACAGTACCTCACTCCCTGGGCTGCAGCTGAATAAACCTTGATGTTGGTTTTCTCTGGTCTTCCTTTGTCTACTCCTCTGTAGACTTCCACCCTTCTGCCTGCGTCTTTCATTACCATGTCACTGTTTCCAAGGTGACAGTTTATTTGATGTGGCTCCTTATCTTCCTCAATAGGAAAAACCCTAATCTCAAATCAACCATGTGTTTACAAGCCTTCTCTAGAGTTGGGCTTCCCATCTATTAGGGAAATTCTTATTACCCAGAGGTGTCACTTCCTCACCTGATGGACAAATGCAAAGGGTGCAACTGTCTCCCCTTGCACCTTAATTACATTTCCAAGAAGTAGGTCATAAACTCAGACCTGGAAAATGGCTTTGAGTCAGTTCTAGTATGAATCAGAGCTCTGTCAGCTGAGAACTGAAAACCAAGGTGGCCAGTGCTTCCCAGGCCCAGACCTATGCGGGTGTCTTTAGGGATCAGTCTTGAGTCTCTCTTTCTGCATTCCCATCCACGGTCTTGGGAAAGGGCAGCAGGCCATCGACTTATGGCAGATTTTTGAAGTCAAGTGCCACAGTGGCCATCCTAAGGCAAAGAATGAGGTTAGCAACAGGGCAATCAACAGGAAAATTCCAGTTCAAAAAACCTGAGGGACAGGGAATGACCCCACTTGGCCTCAGACTTTCCAATGAGTGGGATGAATCTGACACAGAGTGCAAAGTGAGACAGCATTGACTCAGAACTATGGGAATGAATATAAGACAAAAGTAGGGACTAGGGTGAACACCAGGCCCTATTTAGAGCTGGGAGGGAGGGACAAAAAGCTGAGTACTCCAGAAGAAATGGTAGCCCTGCTGCCTGCTCTGTTGGGACCACACCTGGACCAGCTCAGGATGCAGAATTCCTGGAACTTTTAATGAATGTAAAGGGTATTTTCTACAGGGCAAGAGGAAATGAGCTTTACTCCCAACAAAGTGCACAAATCATCCTGGCCTGCTAAGCATCACTTTTCTTAATGGTTTAATGGGCCCTGGGTAAACAGTAGGTGAGCCCCTGATTTAAATGGAAAAGTCTAAGTTTATTGAATACAACCTCACAGAGCTAATAAAGTAGGGTGGGGAGCTACTTTAAAGCTGCTACTCCTATATGAACCTAAAGGGACATAAGAGAACGCTATGGACTGTTCTACTGGAATAAGCTTAAAGAACAGTTTCATCTATTAAGGGAAGGAGATTTCTGTGAAAGTAGGGAATCAACAGAAATACTGCATGAAAGGTACAACAGCAAAGCATTACCTGATTACCTGAAATGTGTCATTGCTGCATGATAAAGACGTTTGCTGGCTCAGGAAAGGGGTGGGGGCAGGAGAGGGAAGCCAAGAAGGAGGACCCTGGCCCAGGGTCAGGAGCCTGTGTTGTCATGTAACACCTACCACTAACTGTAATTTTGGGGGAGCCCCTTCTGGGCCTTGGTTTCCACATCTGTGAAGTTGCTGCAATAATAATAGCAATCGACACTTATTGAATGCTTCTTCCAAATGCTAGATACATGCTCCAAGCACCTCATGCAGGTTATTTCATTTAATTGTCACAGTGATCTGATGAGGTAGAAGAAGAACATTTCCGACTTCTCTGAAAAAAATCAGGAAGTCCGACAATGTTGGGCACCAGTCCAACATGGCAGAAAAAGTCAGAGCTGAGTAGAAGCCATGCTGTTTTAGATGAGACCATTAGCCACACCGTCACCATCACACTCCTATCATACTGTTTATTTTGTTTATGGTACCTGAATGGTTCTTGCAGCAAGTGGGCTTGTGGCCCCTGGATTCAATGGTCTTAATGATCCCTCCTCTACCCCTGAGAGTTGATGTTCTTTGTTCCATGTCAGCCTGCCCAGAGTGGTCAGGCCATTCCTCAACAGTCAGGCCTCAGATAGCAGGTGCTGGAAATTGTCCCCCCTTCAAGGACTCTTAGGAAGCAGGAGTGCTGGGGACTGAGAGCGGGTGCTACCGTGCCCTGTGAAATGGAGTTTCAATGGTCGCTGGGCTCTCTGCAGCTTGCCTTCCCCTGAGCCAGGAGCTTGATCTCATTTGAATGGGGAGAAGAAGTAGCAGAAGAATGAGCAAGGACATTCTGAAACCCCCAAGGACTGTGCTAGGATGAACAAGGACCTTCCTATCCTAAGGCAAGTTACTCAACCTCTCTGTGCCTTGGTTTCCTCGCCTGTATGTTAATAATAGTCCCTACCTGATAGGGAGGCTATAAGAAGCAGAGGAAGAACCTCTATGGGTTGCTAAAAACTCTGAAGTTTCTGGTCCCAGTCCTTTGGCCATCATGAGATACCTGTGGGTTCATAAAAGAATGATCTATCTCTAATAAAAAATAAAAATAAATAATAAATAATAAACCCTTTCTGCTTAACCTAGCTTGTATTGGGTTCTACCCACCAGGAAGTTAGAAACAGAAACTACTTAGAGATGAACTGACACATTACACATATTCAGGTCTGTGTGCTTTTTCCATTGCTCTCTTCCTAAATGGTCTCTGGTACAGATAATGAACAGTTTACTCATTTTTTCCCAGAAGAATGGGGCAAAATGAAGTCCTGCTCATCACATTTCTAATTCTTTTTAGTCCAATTGCTTTGGGAAGGTTTCTACAGCAGTCATCCTTCCCCAAGCTCTCTTTCTTTCTTCTCTGCTTCCCCTCCTCAACTACCGAGCCATAGGAGGAATCCTGGAGCAGTCTTGCTTTATGACCATTGGGTTCTTTTCACTAGCAGCTGTCCCAAACCACATTTCTCCAGTTGGGTTTACTCATTCTTCAACTGAGGCCCTTGTATTGGGGCAGGTACTCTATTCAGAAACTGCCTGTTCAGAGCGGCCCCATACCTGCTTCTTCCTGGCTCTTCAACACTGCCTTTAATCAAATGTGCGCCCCCTGGATTCTCATAATTGCTATTTTAGTTTAAATAGGAAAGAGTTGGGGCACCTGGATGGCTCAGTTGGTTAAGCATCCAACTCTTGACTTTGGCTCAGGTCATGATGTTAGGATTGTGAGATCGAGCTCCATATTGGGCATGGAGGTTGCTTAAGATTCCCTTTCTCCCACTCCCTCTGCCCCTTCCACCCCCCCCTAAAAAATAAAATTAAATTAAATTAAATTAAAAAAAAATAAAATAAAATAAAATAAATAGGAAAGAACTGGTTTTATTGCTTTCAACCCAAGAACCCTAGCTTCAATATGGTACCTCACTGGTGAGGGCAAGAGAGTAGATGGTGAAAGGGAGTTGGTTATATTGAATTGTCAAGAAAGGCCTTTCTAAGGAGGTGAAATTTCTGCTGAGCCTTCAATAAAGTATGCAAACAAGGTGGGCAAAGGATTGGGAAGAAGCATTCTAGGAAGGCAACAGTAAATGCAAAGACCTTGAGGGGGGAGCATCATCAAGGAGCAGCAAGGAGGCCATTGCAACTAGAGCCAAGTAAGTGAGCAAGAGAGTGGAAGGAGATGAGAACAGAGAGCTAGGCAGAACTTGGATCCTGAAGCGTCCCTAGGCTGCAGTGAGGGGTTTGGGTTTTATGATGTGGCAAGAGCCAATGAAGAGCTTGAAAAGAGTGACATACTCTGATTTAAAAAAAAAAAAATCTTTCTGGCTGGCTGTCTTGAGGACTTCCTGTGGAAGACAAATGTAGAAAGTGTAGTAAGACCAGTAAGGACACTATTTCAGGTGTCCAGGAAGATGTGACTGTGGCTTGGCTGCAAGTCAGAGTAGTGGAGATGGAGAAGAGTGAACAGATTTGCGATATGGTTTTAAGGAAAAGTTGCCTTAAAAAACTTGTTAATGGGGGCACCTAGGTGGCTCAGTTGGTTAAGCATCCAACTCTTGATTTTGTTTCAGGTCATGATTCAGGATCATGAGATCAAGCCCCGCTTTGGGCCTCATGCTGAACATGGCCCCTGCTTAAGATTTTCTCTCTCCCTCTCCCTCTGCTCCTCCCCCTCCCCCCTCTGCACGTGTGCTCTTTCTCTTTCTCTCTTAAAAAAAAATATAAACACTTGTTGATGTAGGGTATGAGGGGAAGAGAAGAATCAAGGTTTACTCTTAGATTTTGGACTGAACCAACTCCATAGTTGCCATTTGCTGGGATGGTAAAAACCATGGGAGAGACTTGTCATTGTATTAGTCATCTCCTACTACATAACAAATGACCACAAGATTTAGTGGCTTAAAATAACATTAAACTAAGAAAAAAAGAAGAAGAAGAATGTAGCAGGAGGGGAAGAATGAAGGGCGGGAAATCGGAGGGGGAGAAGAACCATGAGAGACAATGGACTCTGAAAAACAAACTGAGGGTTCTAGAGGGGAGGGGGTTGGGAGGATGGGTTAGCCTGGTGATGGGTATTGAGGAGGGCACGTTCTGCATGGAGCACTGGGTGTTATGCACAAACAATGAATCATGGAACACTATACCTAAAACTAATGATGTAATGTATGGAGATTAACATAACAATAAAAAAATTTAAAAAAAAATAACATTAAACTGTCATTATCTCACTGTTTCTGTGGGTCAAGAATTCAGGAGTGGGGCACCTGGGTGGCTCAGTCATTAAGCGTCTGCCTTAGGCTCAGGTCATGATCCCAGGGTCCTGGGATCGAGTCCCACATTGGGCTCCCTGCTTGGCAGGAAGCCTGCTTCTCCCTCTCCCACTCCCCCTGCTTGTGTTCCTGCTCTCACTATCTCTCTCTCTGTCAAATAAATAAATAAAATCTAAAAAAAAAAAAAAAAGAAAAGAGTTCAGGAGTGGCCAGCTGGGTGCTTCTGACTCATGTTCTCTCATGAGGCTATAGTCAAGCTGTTGGCTGGGGCCACATTACCTGAAGTCTTGGTTGGGGCTGATATGCTTTACAGGTGGTTCACTCACTGGCCAGCACACTGTGCTGGCCATTGGTAGGAAACTTCCATTACTGACTACCTGGACCCTTCCACAATCTACTTGAGTGTCCTTACAACAGGGCAGCTGCCTTACTCCAGGCAAGTGATGTTAAGATCTCTTATGACCTAGCCTCAGCAGTCACACTCTGTTATTCCCACAATATCCTGTTGGTTATAGGCCAGCCCTATTCAGTGTGAGAGGGGCATGATCCCAGGAGGCAAGAATCACTAGGGGCTGTCTTGATGACTGGTTCCTACACTGTCCACACAGATGCCAGAACCAGTGTAGACAGAGCCAGTCAGGGTATCAGAGAGGCCCAGCTGGAAGAAGGGACCTGGAGAATGGGCAGGGCTAGAGCAGAACAGTTAGATTCTAGAGACATAAATGAGTCAAAGGGAGTGATTCCAGATGTGTGGAATGGACTTCAGTGGAGCCAGATGTTCCCCCATTGAAGGGGAAGCTGGGCTGGAGAGACACAAAGCCCTATTTGCTAAAAAACCTCATGGATTCCTGTTTGGGTTTCAGAATATATGGAGGAGCCCATAAGAGTTAATGAATTGTGATATGGGGAGGTAACCATATCTGTTGAAGGAAGAGGAAACCTGGAGCTGAAGATGTAAAAGATATCAACTGAGGCAACTGGTCAGTGTTAAGAAGCAAGCATCCTCCCCACACACTCACCCCTCTCTTGTTTTACAGGAATCACTGTGACCTCATAGGGCTAGCTAAAGGCACAGGCATGCCTGACCCATATTCCTAATTTATGCCTTCCGCCACAGGTGACAGGATCTCTCCCAGTGCCTGAAATTTCTCCTTGACTCCCCAAGGAATGTGGGTTGAGTACTGAGGAAGGTATTAATCTCCCAAGACACTCTGAGACCCAAGAGTTGGCTCCTAAGAGCAGGCTGCACAGGAAGGAGAAAGCTATCCACCCCTGTGAGCTGAAGGGCTGTAACTTGAGTCCCAAAGTAGTCAACCTGTGAAAACTATCAAACTCACTCTGGGCACTGACACTTCTGTGAATGCTAACTGATCAGATTTATTGAATATTACTTTAAAAATGCAAAGAACAGGCTCTGTAAAGACCCAGGTCTGCTTGTGAGAGCAGGTGCTCTCTTGTCCCAGGCCTGTCCTTATGGAAGAGTTCTCTTAATAAGGGACCGTGCTTATGTATGCCCATCTAGCTTCACCAGCAACAGGACATTTCTCCATCTGTCCCCATCTTCAGCCTCCATCCACAGAAGCACATACCTCAACTTTGCTATCCCATGAGGTATTTGGGCACAAATTCTGCAGCTGAGTCTCAGGACTAAGCCTGAAGGCAACAGCCAAACTGCCCTGCCTGCAGGATCGGGTACATAATTTGCAGTGCCCAGTGCAAATGGAACTGTGAGACTCCTTGTTCATAAATTATTAAGAATTTCAAAATGGTGACAGCAGAGCATTAAACCAAGTCCAAGGCCTTTCTAAGTGCAAGGCTCTGTGTGGCAGTACAAGGTTGCACACACACCAAACCAGCCCTGCCTACCTGTTACTTCCCCTGAGTCCACAGCTTTGATGCCTGCCATTGACATTCATCCAACCAGTCTTCATATGTGCCCCCTCCAGCCCTGGGCTGAGCCACACAGGACCCTGAAGGAGAAATACTCTTTCCTCTATTTATTATCCATCCCTTACTCTCTGAGCCACAGCAATTTCATCTTCTCACCTTCCTGGCCACGTACATATCCTGTGGTTTCCATCATCAAAGTTTCTGGACTATCCCATCCCTCCTTCTTACAATGTTCTTCCTGTCTTGGGCAGCAGTGGCAGCCCTGCAGCCCACAGCTGTCCTCTTGGATCACCTTCCACTTTCTTCCTGTCTCAGGTGGTTCCACACATGCCTCTCACCTCTCTCCAGGTCCACTCCATTTCCCCATTGCTCTCAACACCCTCTCCCCATTTCTCCATTGTTACCAAGCCTCTGCCCAACAAAAGAGTTCTGCCTACAGTTTGGGAATACTCCACTCCTTTCCAATAATACTGTTTAGAGTTTTTTTTAGGATGGCTACATTTTAAAGATATTTTATAAGTGATAAAAGATATCTAAAAGTGTATTTATTTTATAATAAATGATTTTTTAAATGAGAAAACAGAAACATGGGTTAGGGTAACTTGTCCAAGGTCACACAGCTAGTTAGTGGCAAAGCCAAGGCAGGATTTCTGCACCTGCTGACTCCAACTACAATTTCTAACTAATTAGGAATTAGTGGGGTCATAACAAAAAAATAAAGGAATAAGAACATAAAGAAACAAGACAATATGGTGTTTTTTAAAAAAATGGCTGCATGTTCTTTGGCACTATTAAGAGGTGGGGGTCTGTGTCCCTTCCTTTGAGTCTGGGCAGGCTTGTGACTGCTTTGATCAATAGAATGGGGTAGACGTGATGCTAGATCAAAAAAGGTCTGCCTGGTTCTCCTGGGATGCTCACTCTAGGGAAAGCCACCCCCCATATAAAAGCACCAAATATCTTGAGACTGCCATGCTACAGGGGCCATATGTAGTGTGGTGCTTTAATCAACAGCCCCAGCTGAGCTCCCAGTTGACAGCCAGCATCAACTTCCAGCCATGTGATGAGCAATGCTAAACATCCAGCCAGTTGGACCCTTAGAAGATTTTAGCCTCAGCTGTCAATGACCCCCACAGGTAAGTCTTCACAGCTGGTGCCACAGACATCATGAAGCAGACACACCTCACACCACATCCTCATTGTTGCCTTGCCCGAATTCCTGAGCCACACAACCTGTGAATATAATAAAATGGTTTTTGGAAGACCATCAGTTTTGGGGTGACTTGTTATGCAGCAGTAACTGGAAGAGACATGGGCAAGCCATGCATCTGCCCACTAATGTTTAAGTCATAAATTTCACATGACTTCCTCTAACAGCTTTCCAGAATTCCCTTAACAGGCAACAAAAAGGTGCCTCTTGTGGAGGATGTGCTTAGAGAGAGCAGGGCTTCCCCCCTCCTCATTCACACTCCTCACTCCAGCCGGGTCTGCTTTCTAGAAAGAAGCAGACAGACTAGGGTTTCAAGTCCAGTGCTGTATTAACCTCTCTGAACCTCAGTTCCTCCTCTATAAAATGAGAGATGGGGCATGATTCTCACTTGGTGGATCTGGCGGGGTGGCCAGGAAAGCAAGGGCATAAACTGGCTCTGAGAACTCTTCAGTACACTCTAGGGATAATCATAGAGGCCACCTACCATCTGTTTCCTGCCCTGCCCACTCCACAGCCCCCTCGCCTTGATGCCTGGGAGATACAGCCTGACTCAGTGGAAACAACGTTCCCAGCCCAAGCCATTAGCTCAAGAGCCTCACATAGCTGCCATCCTTCCCCTCTAGTTTGCACCTTTCCAATAAAAGCATAGCCTCTTCTGATTACAGGAGAAATCTCTACTCTAATTGACTTCCAGGCATTAAAGTTTTACTGAGATGATCTCAGAAGCTCCCTGGGGACAGGAGAAATGCTGAGCAGTGCCGCCCTTAGGGCCCTGTGCTAGGGAAGAGTTTCTAAAACTGTTTGCTCTAAATTTTGGCAGGGCACCTTCTGGAGAATATAAAGAGCAGCTCAAAACAAGAAAAGCACTCAATTTCCCTCTCACCCCAAGCCCTGAAGAAGAGGGGCAGCTGGGTCCCAGGCTCCTTGTGGCAGCTCACTGATCTCTGAGACAGGGGGCAGAGTAGGACACAGACGTGGAGGCCCTGGCACCTGCATTCCTGCCCTAACTCTGTTCATGAAGTGCCTCAACAGAAACACAAAGAAGTAAGAGGTGTGGTGCCTGTCTCGACAGGTCAGCAGTACATGTGCACATTGACAGACTGTGAGACAGTATGAGGCAATATACCTGGGTGCCAAATTAGGTGGCATGATTAGCACTAAAAGAGGGAAACTGAAGAGGGGCAGAGGAGCAGGGATTAGGGATAATTGAGGAAGGTTTCTTAGTGGAAAGGAAATAAGTGATAGGCTTTTGAGAACAATAATAATAGTAAACACTTATATACCACTTGCTTTGTGCCAAATCCTGCCCCAAGCCCTTTATACACTTTAACATATTTATTCCTCATAACAACCCTTTGAGATAGATTCTGCTTTTAACCCCCTTTTACAGATAAGAAAATCATAGCATGAAAAAGTTGAGTAGCAGCTAGAGCCAGAGCTAGCAAGTGGTAGAGCAGATGTGGAGCCAGAAAGTCTGACTCAGGATCTGTGTTCTTTACCATCACACTGTGCTGCTTTTCAAGGTACCAATGCAAGCAGGTGAGGGGGCAAGGAAAGGAGGAGACTCTACAGGTGCATAGGCACAGAGGTGGGACTGTGCCCTTCATTCAATGGCCAATGGCACCTTTCCTCTGACTCTTGGGGGGAAAATGAATGATGTATATGGCTTTATATGCTTAGCAAATTTCTGGAATGATACATACAAAAACATAAAATCGGTTATTACCTCTTAGAAATGGAAGTTTAAAAATGAAAAAAAAAAGAAATGGAAATGGAAGGGAGTGGAGTGAAGGGAAAGGAGCTCTTACTTTTTATTTTATACTCTTCAAATGTGAGAAAATTTTGCCTTGAATCACTTTTACAATTCAATATTGTTTGGTAAAAGATGAGCAAAGGAAAGACTCTCCTGCCCCTGTCCCTACCATTCCCTTAAGGGATGCAGCTGTCAGGAGGGCGAAGCAGACCAACTCAGTGCTTGGGCTACAGGAGTATGCAGGGAAGATGAGCCTCTGCATCCTGGCCTCTGCCCAGAGTGAGCTGGGGACCCACCATCCTGCCAATCAGAAAGCCCATCCTTCAGTCCCAGGATCCCAGACTCACCCCCACCCTCTCTTCTCTCAGAGCCCCCCACCTTTCCACTCACCATCACGTGTTTGCAGAGATCACGAAGAGAGCTCCAGACCCATGTTTGGCAATTTTTTAAATTAGCTGAGAACTTACAGAAATTGAGAGGGACGCCTGGGTGGCTCAGTTATTAAGTGGCTGCCTTTGGCTCAGGTCATGGTCCCAGGGTCCTGGGATGGAGCCCTGCATCGGGGTCCTGCATCCCTCTCCCTCTGCCTGCTGCTCCCCCTGCTCATATTCTCAAGCTCTCTTGCTCTCTCTCTCTCTCTCTGGCAAATAAATAAACAAATAAAAAATCTTAAAAAAAATTGAGAAATTCCATATAAACATCTGGATTTCTTACTTCTTTTGACCAAACCAGAAGACTTGGCAATTATCGGCCTGCATTCTTAACGCGGCCACTTGAAGCCAAGCTGAGGCTCTTGGCCCTTTCAATAGGACACATGTTCTGCTTGCCTCTGTCTTTAACACTCCCTATATTTTCATACTAAGGCCAAATGCCATTGATATTGCATCTGTGCACTTGTTTTTCTTACAAATGGCCTGCTTCCTCAGATACATCACCTGCCGGGTCCTGGTAAATAGCTGAATTTTCAGTTTGTGGTTTAGATTGCAAATAGTTTCCAGTTGTTTCATAAATCTGTTCTCCCCAAGATCCTGGAGTGCAGGAGCAAAGTTCAACACATCCTTTGCATTCCGCACATCCTCTATCAGTGAAGCTTTTCACTGAAGGCCTGATGAATTGATCCATCAAGGTTAATTACAGAGTACAGATCTCGATTTCAATCTATCCAGGACTGGCTAGGGCTAAATCATCCATGCAGCTCAATGCTCAATCCTCCTCAAGAACGCTACGTGCTTTTATGCCTCAAAACATTAATAGACAATATTGCTCTCCCCTAGGCCCATAGTTTTATTAAATATAACTGCTGATTTCTGTTATCTGTCTTTACAGACAACCTGCATCCCTTTGGCTGATCTATCTTTTTCCCATAGACAGTCAACTTCCCATTACCTCTGTCTCCTGCTCATGCATATTATATAAATGACTCATGTATCAACAAAAAGAGGAATCCCCTTACCTTCTACTTGACTCGTTTTAAATAGTAAAAATGTCCTTACAGTTACTATGTTTTGCTAATATTCTTTCACACCTTTGATCTCACTTAACTCTTACAGCAACCCCATCAGAGTTGCATAGCTTAAATAAGTGAATAGCTTAAGTGAATAGTTTATTCACTTAATTCACTTAATTCACGCTAATTCACTTAAATAAGTGAATAGCTTAAATAGCGAATAAAATTCACTATTTTAGAGATTAGGAAACCAATGTACAAATAGGTTAAGTGACTTGCCAAGCATCACACTGTCCAGATGGGACCTGACTCTAATCCAGTGCTTTTTCTTGATTTTCAAGGACAGGTAGAGTTGGCTGATTCTCAGGAGAAGTGGTTAAAAATACTGCACTTGGCCCACTCAGCCCCAGAGAATGAGTTGCAATGAGAAGAGCAAAGGAAAATTTGATTCTCCCAACACACTTCTCTGTCACAGGTCAGCTGTGACTGGTTGTTTGGGGTGACTGTGACTCCCAAGTGTTTGGGGATCCACCTGGACTTCTCTGGGGTACCCATGAGAGAAGGAACCTTTCTAAAGGGCCTCCAGAGGGGCAACAGATCCCAGACCTGGGGCACTCCTGGGAGTCTCACTCATTGAAGAATCTAAGATCAAGTTTACACGAATCAGCAAAAAGAGAGCCCTGCCAAAAATGAATCTCCAGTACTACTTAGAGGCACTAAACCAAAACCATGTCTTGCCTTTTCTCAGCCAGGTCACCCCATATTTGGGTGTCTCAAAATTATACTGACTGTCTTAATTATCTCAGGCTGCTATAACAAATACCATAACTGGATGGCTTAAGCAAATATTTCTCACAGTTCTGGAGGCTAGGAAGCCCAAGATCAAGGTGCTGACAGATTCAGAGTCTGGTGAGAGCCCATTTCCTGGTTTACAGATGGCCACCTTATTGTTGTGCCCTCACATGATGAAGAGAGATAGCGGAGCATGAGCTCTGGTCTCTTCTTATAAGGGCACTAATCCCATCATGAGTGCCCCCTCCTCATGATTTCACCTAAACCTAATTACCTCCCAAAGTCCCCACCTCCTAATACCATCATATTGGGGGTTAGGGCTTCAGTATACTAACATTCAGTCCATAAAACTGACCTTAGCTCCTTTTCCTCCCTCTAAAATTATTAGTTTCCAACCAAATACATTTATACTAAACAAGAGAGGGATTAAGTTTACTACAAGAAACAAATTATGCATTGATCATAAAACCAGGCCAATAGAAGCTTCTAGTCACTGAATGAGATTTCATAAAATTACAGGGAGACACTGTAAATCCAGAAGAAACAGAGGTCTGAAAAAATCTAAACATTCAAAGAAAGAAAAACCCAAGTTAAATACCTCTCAGAACGCTGGTAGTTAAACTAATAAGATTTAACAGGTAAAGGTTGGGATGAAATATATTTGAAAAGTCAAAATGTCTCTCAGGACCACAGCAGCAAGAACAGAAGTCCACTGCAACCTCATTGATAACATATGTAGTAGAGAGTAGGTAAAGGGGCTGGTCCACAGAGAAAATACAGTCAAAGAGCAGAGTACAGTGGTGCCCACATAGTATTATCCACAATGGGGAGTGCCTAGCAGATGGGATATTTCAATTGGCTTGAGAAGTCTGTCCTTTTCAAGGATGGGTACATCTTGCTGTCAAGCTCCATGACATCAGTCATCAATTATCCAATTAGCCCCTTTTGCAGAAATCCCAGGCTTCATAGTTAGGTGGCTTCCATGAAACATTTCCCTAAAGGAGGACCCTAGGCCATAAAGACCTAGTTCTCTAAGCAGTTTTGTTGTTCACTGTAAATGAATAAATCAACATCAGCCTGGTGTGAGCTTTGAACTTGAGACCTTACCTTTGAGAAAACTGAAGCATTTAGAAGAGAATTCCCCAGAATCCTACAATTATATCTGCTCACCTATTGGTATCTGCATCCATATTCATTGCCTTCCCTCCTGTAGCAAATTGCAAAAATGGCCACAAATGCTTCCGTTTCCTGAATCCATATCATTGCAATGTAATTATGCAGCTTCTTTTATCAGGAAGTAGAATCTATCTCTCTAACTTTTGAGTCTGGGCTTGGCCATATGGCTTGCTTTAGCCAGAAGGGCATTAGTCAATGTGATGCAAATAGAGGCTTGAGAAATATTTGCACATTGGGGTTTGCCTTCCCTTGCTGAGCTTGGAAATCTGAGACTACCATGTGAACAAATTCAAGTAAGCCTCCCAGCAGAGTGGTGGCCATGTGGAAAACAACTGAGGCACTCCAGTTGATAGCCGATTGCCAGATATATGAGTGGCACATGAGTGTCAAACAATGATCTAGATCACCCAACTTCTAGCCAACCTACCAGCTGACCCACAGCAAGCCCAGGAAAGATCAATCAAGCTAGCCCAGACAAAAAGAACCACTCCACTGATCTGCTAATCCACCAAGCGGTTTTAAGTGGTTTGTTATGCCACAAAAGCTAACCAATACACTCCCTGTTACTTTGGATGGACTCTCTGTGACCTTTCTAAAGCCAGCCCCTCTACTTGCGCATCTGTCTCATCCCCTCTTGTAAATCTAGAGACATAGTTTCATCATTTCTCCCTTCTCTTTTCTGCATCAAAAATGTTTCCCACTTTAAGGAATCATTCCTACCAGCTTACAAACATGCTATTTCCCCCACACTAAAAAATAAATCAAAACCTTCTCTTGACCCCACTTCCCCTACCAGTTTCTGCCCCAATCCTCTACTTCCTTTTGCTCTAAGCCGCCTCAAAACGGTTGTCTATTCTTGCTGTCTCCAGTTCTTTTCCTCTTGTCCTCTCTGAATCCCATTCTAATCAGGCTTTTGCCTCTATCCCTATAACAAAACTTCTCATGTCAAGGTCACCACTGAAACCCAAGTTGCTAAACCCGATGATTAGTTTCAGCCATTTAGTGACATATGACACAGTTGGCCATTCTCTCCTTTTATATATACTTTCTTCCTTTGGTTTCCAGGTCACCATACTCCCCTGGTTCTCCTCTGGCAGCTCCTTCTCAGTCTTCAGTTTGGGGCCCTCCTATTCTTCCCAACACCTTTACATGTTAGTGCCTGGGAAATCCATCCTGGGCCCCTTTTCTTCTTTACTACCCCTGGTGACCTCATCTATCAATGTGACTTTAACTATCATCTATCTATTAATAATAATAGATAGATGTTTATATCTCAAGTTTATATCTCCAGGCTATTCCACTCTCCTAATCTCTAAACTTTTATTTTCAACTGCCTATTTAATATCACCACTGGGATGGCTAGTAGACATGTCAAACTTCACATATCCAAAGCTAAACTGCTAAGATTTTCTCATGCTCAAACCAGTCTTCCCTGTCAGCTGATGTAAACTCAATCCTTCCAGTAACGAGGAAACTTAGAATCATCCTTTGCTTCTCTCGCATCACATATCCAATGTACCAGGATAAATGGTGGGTCTACCTTCAAAGCCAGCCAGATCTGAACACTTTCTTTGCCTCTATGTCAGTTTAAGTGACCATCAGTTCCTGGTCGGTTATTGCAGGGGCCTCCTAACTGACCTCCCCACTTTCACTCTTGTCACACAATTTAAAAAAGAGATACACTGGAGCACCTGTGTGGCTCAGCTGGTTAAGCGTCTGCCTTCAGCTCAGGTCATGATCCCAGGGTCCTGGGATAAAGCCCTAGATAGGGCTCCCTGCTCAGTGGGGTCTGCTTCTCCCTCTCCCTCTGCTGCTCCCACTGCTTATGCTCTCTCTCTGTCAAATAAATAAATAAAATCTTTTTAAAAATAAATAAAAATTAAAAAAAGATATACTTAATATCTATAAATTAGGGATGGGGGAAGGATTTTCATAAAATCCCCTTCTGAAAAAGGAGGGATTCTTTGCTTTAACAACCTCCTACTATAACAGGGGGATTCTCTGTTTTTTTAAATATGGACTTCCCCCCTCCCATAGAATTGACTCACTTGATAAATATTTTACTTACATGTATCACCTTTTAAGAAATGTAGCTACGGGGGGGGGGGGGGGCGGAGCAAGATGGCGGAGGAGTAGGAGACCTGGATTTCGTCTCCTCTCAGGAATTCAGCTGGATAGGGATCAAACCATTCTGAACACCTACAAACTCAACAGGAGATCGAAGAAAAGAATAGCAACAACTCTCTGAACAGAAAAGCGACCACTTCCTAGAAGGTAGGACGTGCGGAGAAGTGAATCCGAGGCGATATTCGGGAGGATAGACGGCAGGGGAGGGGCCTCCGTCAGCCGCTTCTGGCAAGTGATAGAGCCGCGGAGCACAAAATCGGAACTTTTAGAAGTCTGCTCCACTGAGGGACGTCACTCCGGTGGCTAAGTGCGGGGTGGAACCCTCGTGGGACAGTGTGGTCTCAGGACCCTCGGGGTCACAGAAAGACTGGGGGTGCCTGAGTGCGGTGGAGCTCCCAGGTGTCAGAGCAGGGAAGCCAGCTGCAGAGACGGAGCCCAGGCGCGGGCTCTCGGCTAGGGGTTGCCATAAACCGTGATCCGCGGCACAGTCGGGCCACTGCTCCTCCAGCAGGGACCCAACAAGCGGCAGATCCAGGGAGACTCCCCTTCCTCCCCCAGGAGGAGCAGCGCAGGAGTGCACCACAGGGATCTGTGGGGTTTGGAGACTCCACCCGGGGTCGGGTGCCAGAGAGAAACATGCGGTCACAGGCTGGGTGAGCATGGAGTGAGGCTGGAGACCGGGGAGACGGGAGTGACTGACGGCTTTTCTCTGGGGGCTCACTGAAGAGCGGGGCCCCGAGTTCTCGGCTCCTCCGAGGCGGAGATTGGGAGGCCGCCATTTTCACTCTCGGCCTCCAGAGCTGTACGGAAAGCTTGCAGGGAACAAAAGCTCCAGAGAGCAAACCCGAGCAGATTACTTAGCCTGGACCAGGCAAGGGCGGGGCAATTCTGCCTCCAGCAAAGACATTTGGGAACCACGGCAACAGGCCCCTCCCCCAGAAGATCAGCGAGAACAGCCAGCCAAGACCAAGTTTACCGATCAACGAGAACGGCAGAACTCCAGCGCTAGGGGAATACTGCACATAGAATTCATGGCTTTATTACCATGATTCTTTTGTCTTTCAAAGTTAATTTTTTTTTTAACTGTCTTTTTTTTTTTTTTGAATTTTTCTTTTTCCCTTTTTCAACCAACATCTTATCAATCCCTTTTTTAAAAAACATTTTTATTTTTCATTTTTAGAGTCATATTCTATCCCTTCATAGTAGTTACCCGTATTTTTGGCATATATATATAAGTTGTTCTCTCTTTAAAATTTTGAGATAGTTTCTTCTAATAGATCAAAATATACCCTAAATCTCTAGTGTATGGTTTTTTTCTACTCCCCTGCCTGATCACATTCTCTCCCTTTTTTTCTTTTTTTTAAAAATCCTCTTCTTTCTTTTTTCAAACAACTTATCAATTCCTTTTATAAAATTTTTTATAATTTCCATCTTTACAGTCATATTCCATCCCTTCATCATATCAACCCTTATTTTTGTACATATATAAGTTTTTCTTTCTTTAAAATTTTGGGAGGCACTTTCTTCTAACAGACCAAAACACACCCAAAATCTAGTGTGTGGCACTGATCTATATACCAGCCTGATCATATTTGATCACATTCTGTTTTTTTGTTTTGTTCTGTTTTTGTTTGTTTTTATCTTTATCTTTTTCTTTTTCTTTTTTTTCTTTTTCTTTTTTCTCTCTTTCCCTTTCTTTTCCCACTGCCTCAGGTCTTTTCTGATTTGTTTAGAGTATATTTTCTGGGGACGTTGTTACCCTGCTAGCATTTTGTTCTCTCATTAATCTATTCTCCTCTGCACAAAATGACAAGACGGAAAAAATCACCTCAACAAAAAGAACAAGAGGTAGTACCAACTGCCAGGGACCTACTCAATACGGATATTAGTACGATGTCAGATCTAGAGTTCAGAATCATCACTTTAAAGATACTAGCTGGGCTTGAAAAAAGCATGGAAGTTATTAGAGAAACCCTTTCTGGAGAAGTAAAAGAACTAAAATCTAACCAAGTTGAAATCAAAAAGGCTATTAATGAGGTGCAATCAAATATGGGGGCGCTAACTGCTAGGATAAATGAGGCAGAAGAAAGGATCAGTGATATAGAAGACCAAATGATGGAAAATAAAGAAGCTGAGAAAAAGAGAGATAAACAACTACTGGATCACAAGGGCAGAATTCGAGAGATAAGCGATACTATAAGACGAAACAACATTAGAATAATTGGGATCCCAGAAGAAGAAGAAAGAGAGGGGCAGAAGGTATAATGGAGCAAATTATAGCAGAGAACTTCCCTAATTTGGGGAAGGAAACAGGCATCAAAATCCAGGAAGCACAGAGAACCCCTCTCAAAATCAATAAAAATAGGTCAACACCCCGACATCTAATAGTAAAACTTACAAGTCTCAGAGACAAAGAGAAAATCCTGAAAGCAGCTCGGGACAAGAGATATGTACCCTACAATGGTAGAAACATTAGATTGGCAACAGACCTGTCCACAGAGACCTGGCAGGCCAGAAAGGACTGGCAGGATATATTCAGAGCACTAAATGAGAAAAATATGCAGCCAAGAATACTATATCCAGCTAGGCTGTCATTGAAAATTGAAGGAGAGATAAAAAGTTTCCAGGACAAACAAAAACTAAAGGAATTTGCAAACACGAAACCAGCCCTACAAGAAATCTTGAAAGGGGTCCTCTAAGCAAAGAGAGAGCCTAAAAGCAACATAGACCAGAAAGGAACACAGACAATATACAGTAACAGTCACCTTACAGGCAATACAATGGCACTAAATTCCTATCTTTCAATAGTTACCCTGAATGTAAATGGGCTAAATGCCCCAATCAAAAGACACAGGCTATCAGATTGGATTAAAAAACAAGACCCATTGATATGCTGTCTGCAAGAGACTCATTTTAGACCCAAAGACACCCCCAGGTTGAAAGTGAGGGGGTGGAAAACCATTTACCATGCTAATGGACACCAAAAGAAAGCTGGGGTGGCAATCCTTATATCAGACAAATTAGATTTTAAACCAAAGACTGTAATAAGAGATGAGGAAGGACACTATATCCTACTTAAAGGGTCTATCCAACAAGAAGATCCAACAATTGTAAGTATCTATGCCCCTAACATGGGAGCAGCCAATTACATAAGGCAATTAATAACAAAAGCAAAGAAACACATGGACAACAATACAATAATAGTGGGGGACTTTAACACCGCCCTCACTGAAATGGACAGATCATCTAAGCAAAAGATCAACAAGGAAATAAAGACTTTAAATGACACATTGGACCAAATGGACTTCACAGACCTATTCAGAACATTCCATCCCAAAGCAACGGAATACACATTCTTCTCTAGTGCCCACGGAACATTCTCCAGAATCGATCACATCCTAGGTCATAAATCAGGTCTCAACTGGTACCAAAAGACTGGGATCATTCCCTGCCTATTTTCAGACCACAATGCTTTGAAACTAGAACTCAATCACAAGAGGAAAGTCGGAAAGAACTCAAATACATGGAGGCTAAAGAGCATCCTACTGAAGAATGAATGGGTCAACCAGGAAATTAAAGAAGAATTAAAAAAATTCATGGAAACCAATGAAAATGAAAACACAACTATTCAAAATCTTTGGGATGCAGCAAAGGCAGTCCTAAGAGGAAAGTATATAGCAATACAAGCCTTTCTCAAGAAACAAGAAAGGTCTCAAGTACACAACCTAACCCTACACCTCAAGGAGCTGGAGAAAGAACAGCAAATAAAGCCTAAACCCAGCAGGAGAAGAGAAATAATAAAGATCAGAGCAGAAATCAATGAAATAGAAACTAAAAGAACAGTAGAACACATCAACGAAACTAGGAGCTGGTTCTTTGAAAGAATTAACAAGATTGATAAACCCCTGGCCAGACTTATCAAAAAGAAAAGAGAAATGACCCAAATCAACAAAATCATGAATGAAAGAGGAGAGATCACAACCAACACCAAAGAAATACAAACAATTATAAGAACATATTATGAGCAACTCTATGCCAGCAAATTAGATAACCTGGAAGAAATGGATGCATTCCTAGAGATGTATCAACTACCAAAACTGAACCAGGAAGAAATAGAAAACCTGAACAGACCTATAACCACTAAGGAAATTGAAGCAGTCATCAAAAATCTCCCAACAAACAAAAGCCCAGGGCCAGATGGCTTCCCAGGGGAATTCTACCAAACATTTAAAGAAGAATTAATACCTATTCTTCTGAAACTGTTCCAAAAAATAGAAATGGAAGGAAAACTTCCAAACTCGTTTTATGAGGCCAGCATTACCTTGATCCCAAAACCAGACAAAGACCCCATCAAAAAGGAGAATTACAGACCAATATCCCTGATGAACATGGATGCAAAAATTCTCACCAAAATACTAGCCAATAGGATCCAACAGTACATTAAAAGGATTATTCACCACGACCAAGTGGGATTTATCCCTGGGCTGCAAGGGTGGTTCAACATCCACAAATCAATCAACGTGATACAATACATTAACAAAAGAAAGAACAAGAATCATATGATCCTCTCAATAGATGCAGAAAAAGCATTTGACAAAGTACAGCATCCTTTCTTGATCAAAACTCTTCAGAGTATAGGCATAGAGGGTACATACCTCAATATCATAAAAGCCATCTATGAAAAACCTACAGTGAATATCATTCTCAATGGGGAAAAACTGAGAGCTTTCCCCCTAAGGTCAGGAACGCGGCAGGGATGTCCACTATCACCACTGCTATTCAACATAGTATTGAAGTCCTAGCCACAGCAATCAGACAACAGAAAGAAAGAAAAGGCATTCAAATCGGCAAAGAAGAAGTCAAACTCTCACTCTTTGCAGATGATATGATACTTTATGTGGAAAACCCCAAAGACTCCACCCCAAAGCTGCTAGAACTCATACAGGAATTCAGTCAAGTGGCAGGATATAAAATCAATGCACAGAAATCAGTGGCATTCCTATACACCAACAACAAGACAGAAGAAAGAGAAATTAAGGAGTCGATCCCATTTACAATTGCACCCAAAACCATAAGATACCTAGGAATAAATCTAACCAAAGAGGCAAAGGATCTGTACTCAGAAAACTATAAAATACTCGTGAAAGAAATTGAGGAAGACACAAAGAAATGGAAAAACGTTCCATGCTCATGGATTGGAAGAACAAATATTGTGAAGATGTCAATGCTACCTAGAGCAATCTACACATTCAATGCAATCCCCATCAAAATACCATCCACTTTTTTCAAAGAAATGGAACAAATAATCCTAAAATTTGTATGGAACTAGAAAAGACCCTGCATAGCCAAAGGAATGTTGAAAAAGAAAAGCAAAGCTGGTGGCATCACAATTCCGGACTTCCAGCTCTATTACAAAGCTGTCATCATCAAGACAGTATGGTACTGGCACAAAAACAGGCACATAGATCAATGGAACAGAATAGAGCCCAGAAATGGACCCTCAACTCTATGTTCAACTAATCTTCGACAATGCAGGAAAGAATGTCCAATGGAAAAAAGACAGTCTCTTCAACAAATATTGTTGGGAAAATTGGATAGCCACATGCAGAAGAATGAAACTGGACCATTTCCTTACACCACACACAAAAATAGACTCCAAATGGTTGAAAGACCTCAATGTGAGACAGGAGTCCATCAAAATCCTAGAGGAGAACATAGGCAGCAACCTCTTCGACCTCAGCTGCAGCAACTTCTTCCTAGAAACATCGCCAAAGGCAAGGGAAGCAAGGGCAAAAATGAAGTATTGGGACTTCATCAAGATAAAAAGCTTTTGCACAGCAAAAGAAACAGTCAACAAAACCAAAAGACAACCGACAGAATGGGAGAAGATATTTGCAAATGACATATCAGATAAAGGGCTAGTATCCAAAATCTATAAAGAACTCATCAAACTCAACACCCAAAGAACAAAGAATCCAATCAAGAAATGGGCAAAAGACATGAACAGACATTTTTCCAAAGAAGACATCCAAATGGCCAACAGACACATGAAAAAGTGCTCAATATCGCTTGGCATCAGGGAAATCCAAATCAAAACCTCAATGAGATACCACCTCACACCAGTCAGAATGGCTAAAATTAACAAGTCAGGAAATGACAGATGTTGGCGGGGATGCGGAGAAAGGGGAACCCTCCTACACTGTTGGTGGGAATGCAAGCTGGTGCAGCCACTCTGGAAAACAGTATGGACGTTCCTCAAAAAGTTGAAAATAGAGCTACCATATGATCCAGCAATTGCACTCCTGGGTATTTACCCCAAAGATACAAAAGTAGGGATCCAAAAGGCTCCATGCACCCCGATGTTTATAGCAGCAATGTCCGCAATAGCCAAACTGTGGAAAGAGCCAAGATGTCCATCGACAGATGAATGGATAAAGAAGATATGGTATATATATACAATGGAATATTATGCAGCCATCAAAAGGAATGAGATCTTGCCATTTGCAACGATGTGGATGGAACTGGAGGGTATTATGCTGAGCGAAATAAGTCAAACAGAGAAAGACATGTATCATATGACTTCACTGATATGAGGAATTCTTAATCTCAGGAAACAAACTGAGGGTTGCTGGAGTGGGGGGTGGGGTGGGAGGGATGGGTGACTGGGTGATGGACACTGGGGAGGGTATGTGTTCTGGTAAGCGCTGTGAATTGTGCAAGACTGTTGAATCTCAGATCTGTACCTCTGAAACAAATAATGTAATATATGTTAAGAAAAAAAAAAAAGAAGAAGGTAGCAGGAGGGGAAGAATGAAGGGGGGGAAATCGGAGAGGTAGACGAACCATGAGAGACGATGGACTCTGAAAAACAAACTGAGGGTTCTAGAGGGGAGGGGGGTGGGAGGATGGGTTAGCCTGGTGATGGGTATTGAGGAGGGCACGTTCTGCATGGAGCACTGGGTGTTATGCACAAACAATGAATCATGGAACACTACATCTAAAACTAATGATGTAATGTATGGGGATTAACATAACAATAAAAAATAAAAAAAAAAAAAAAGAAATGTAGCTACAGCATTAAAGGAAGGAAGAACAGCCAGTTATATCAGCAGCTGAATTTCTCACAAAGCCCAGAGAGCAGCTTCTATGAGCCAGATCAACATCCTCATGATTCAGATCTGGGGCAAACTGATGCAGTTATCATAGGGAAACCTCACTCCTCTTGGGGGAAGGAGCTGGGCCAGTGATCTGGAACCAGATCTGCAATTTCCACTAATCAACACAGGGCACAATCTAAAATGTTCTTATGCCTAGTGGGCCCTAGGCTCTTGCAGGTTAAATTAAGGCATTCCCTAGGGGGAAAAAAAAAGGTTTTTGAGGATAATTGGTCCTGGCAAAAGGTGACTTTAAGCAAACCCACTTAAATGGGAAGCAATATTTTATAGCAAATGATAGGGGTGAGGGGGAGTGTAAATTAGAGGTTTATCTCAAAAGGAATTTAAAATTATGATAGTAAATTTATTTTATACTTAGCCACATTTTGATTATAACTGCAACTATGGACTAATTTTTGGAACAGAAAAATGAATTAAGACCTGTTTGGGGCATACTTTTTTCTGAAAAAAGAAATTGTTAAGATAGCAAAATATGGCATCCATCACTTCTCATTGGATCTTCACAGTGAAGTTTTAAAGAAAGTAAATTTTGCAAAATAGTCAAGGGCTTTATCACTTTTCTACCACTTTACTCCTCTAATTTTTGAATTTCTATTCATCCCCTTCTGAAGCCTCCATTATGCCATCATCATTGTTGATTTTCTCTTTTTCAGTTGTGACCAGATTAACTCTGCCAGACCCTCATTTCTTGGAGGCTTCAGTAATAATAATTACTGAATCAGTCATCTACCAAAACTTCCATTATCTTAGTGAAATTCTACATCTTTTGCAAGACTGGCAATTTCACTTTGCAATTGTTTGACATAATAATCACAGTGAAAACATCTGCCATTAATGTTGGGTGGGAGTAGATGTCAGTGTTAAGCCAGAGGGAGATGCGAAGGGGGACTGGCTTTATAAGGATTTGTTAGTGAACATTTCATGTTGGGAGGACCTTTGCTTCCCAACGTATAATTATGGGTACTCCAATAATAAACACTCTGATAATGCAGTTTCCTTTGCACTCAAAACCAGGAATTAGCACTGCAGTTTCTGGGTGAAAGGACTCCACTGGGAGAAATGTGAGGAGTCCACCGTGGGTAAAGGTGGTCAGTTAGAACCTAAGTGATCCTGGCAGAGAGGCTGACTAAGGTCCCTCCAGGGTCTGGCTTCCAGACTCGGTATGTTTAAGCCTTTAGGCTGTGGTCAACACCTATAGCTAAAATCCCCGGGGGCGGGGCACACAAATATCTGCTTTGTGAACACTGCCACCTACTGAAAATAGCTTCATTTCCGATTTTACTGTTGTAGACAATATAAAGGACTCTAGGGGTCAATGCATTGAAGTCTATGCCTTACATAGATTAGTTTAGGTCTGGCAAGGCTTAAAACCCCATCCTCCTAACGGGAGTCTGTTGAGAGATTCTGGGTTTGTGTCTGGTTTGGTCTGGACTGGGTTGAGTTTGGCTATACGAGTCTTCAAGGTTTGCATAGTAATAGGGAAATTCATTCTTGGAATATGGCTCATTCTTTCATATCTGGCTTTGCACATGTTCTTTGTACCACTGGCCCACTCAGCAAACTGTTCTTCAAGATCAAGTTCAAATGTCCCCTCTGCAAAGACTTTCTCAAGTCTTCCAAAGTTGTTCTCCCTTTCCTCTGTGCTTCAAACAAGTTTTACTCAGTTCTGTTACAACACTTACCACAGGCAACCTAATTAAATAATCCATCTCCTCCTCTAGACTCAAGTTTTTGAGTATAGCTGTCATGACTTAATTTTATTAGCATGCATTCCACTACCTAGAACATTTAAGACACTCACTTAACATTTATTAAATGAATGAATAAATACTGTGATCATGCCAAACAGTCCAAGGTTACATCAGCCTCCTGAACTCTGTATTTTTAAATGAGGTAAAATTCATATAACATAAAATTCAATATTTAAGTCATTTTAAAGAGTATAATCAATGGTTTTTAGTATATTCACAATGTTGCACACTAGGTATAGCCATCCTAGTGGGTATGAAGTGGTAACATACTGTAATTTTGATTTGCATTTCTTTAATGACTAATGATGTTAAACATCTTTTCATGTGCTTGTTGGCTATTTGTATGTTAGGGCTCAGGATATATCACCCCAAATTTTGTCATTTGGCATATTGATTATTTTGAATTAAACTTGAGAAACAGCCAGTGCAAGACAGACACTCTGGTCTGCCTTTGTCCCTGTGAAAGCAGGAGATAAATCTCCCATGTGATAGGTACCCTCCCTGTGCCAGGAGGGTAGGAAGTATCCTTATCGCTAGAGACTGGGAATTTAGGGTCAAAAAGGATGTATAAACAAACCTTGTTTCTTCTTTACCATTTTACTACCCTTAGTCCAAACCCCTTTACTAGTCAATTCTTCAGAAATTTATAATTTCTTTGCCTAAAAGGTATAAAACCTTCCTATTTTGGTCACTTCTTTGAGTCTCATATCTTTGTGGGGCTCCTGCACATACATACATACATACATAATTAAATTTGTTTTCTCCTGTTTCTTATTATAGGGGGATCTCTAGAACCTAGAAGGGTACAGGGAAAACTATTCTTACTCCCCTACATGTATATCTTCTTAGAAGAAATGTCTATCGGGTTATTTGTCTCTTTGTTGTTCAGATGTAAGAATTCTATGTTCTGGGTGAGGTCCTTATCAGATCCTATGATTTGCAAATATTTTCCCCATTCTGTGAGTTGCCTTTTCTCTTTCTTGATAGTATCCTTTGATGCACAAAAGTTTTAATTTTGATGAAGTCTAATTTATTTAATTTTTCCCTTTGTTCCTTGTGTTTTTGGTGTCATATTTAAGAAACCATTACCTTGGGTGCCTGGGTGGCTCAGTTGGTTAAGAGGATGGCCTTCGGCACAGGTCATGATCCTGAAGTCCCAGGATCGATTCCCACATCGGGCTCCCTGCTCAGCAGGGAGTCTGCTTCTCCCTCTGACCCTCCCCTCTCTCATGTTCTCTCTCTCTCAAATAAATAAATAAATAAATCTTAAAAAAAAAAAAAAAAAAGAAACCATTACCTTACCCAAGATCATGAAGGTTTATACCTATATTAGCTCCTAAGAGTTTTACTTTCAGTCCTTACATTTAGGTCTTCGATTAATTTTGAGTTAATTTTTGTATATGGTGTGAGGTAAGGGGTCCAACTTCATTCTGTGGCTATCCAGTTGTCCCAGCACCATTTGTTGAAAAGGTGCTTTCCTTCCCCCAATGAATGGTTTTTGCATCCTTGTAAAAATCAGTTGACCAGAGATATGTGGGTTTATCTGTGAACTTTCAATTCTATTCCATTCATCTACATGGTTATGCCAGTACCACGATGTTTTGATTACTGTAGTTTATAGTAAGTTTTGAAATCTCACCAATGATTCTTAACCAATAAGGTATTAAGAAGTCTAAATGAGATACAAAGACTATGAGAGCAGGAACTTGTAAGTTTATTTTGTCCATAATATGCCCCATGACCAGTGCTATAATAAAATCTCTTTACTCACAGATGTTTTGTATGAATGGAATATGTTTACGAAGTAAAAAAGAGAGCTGAGTTTCACCATTTGGGATGAGTCATATAAACAAAAGCACAGAGGCAAAAGAGATCATGAAAACTTGGAAGCAAATGAGAGGTCCTTTAGTCAGTGAATGGATGAAAAAAAACTACAGTACATCAACAATGGAATATTATTTAGTACTAAAAAGAAATGAGCTATCAAGACATGAAAAGAGACAGAGGAATCTTAAATGCATACTACTAAATGAAAGAAGACAATCTGAAAAGGCTAGATATGGTATGATTCCAATAATATGATATTCTGAAAAAGGCAAAACTATGAGGACAGTAAAAAGACCAATGGTTGCCAGGGGTTAGGGGTGAAGGAGGGAATGAGTAGGTCCAGCACAGAGTACTTTTAGTACTCTGTGACTGGTTGAAACTATTTGATATGACACTATAGTGGTGGATACATGACATTATATTTTTGTCAAAACCCATAGAATGTATAACATCAAGAGTGAACCCTAATGTTAACTATGGACTTTGGGTGATAATGATGTGTCAATATAGGTTCTTTGACTATAAAAAATGTACCACTCTGGTTTGGTATGTTGGTAGTGGGGGAGGGTATACATGAGTGGCAGCAGAAAGTTTTTAGGAAATCTTTATACCTTCCACTTAATTTTGCTATGAACATAAAATTGATCTAAAAAATAAAGTATATTTAAAACTTTAAAAAGATTTGGAGGGTTCTAGGTGGACTAACAATGTCTGCAACAGGAACCATCTTGAAATTAGGAAGACTGAGTGCTAAGATGCCCAGTGCTCTTCCTTCACAGTGTTCCATAACACTGGTGGCCAAACCTGTATATACTCTTGTGAGATTGCAATTTTTAATAATAAATATATACATTTGGTCTTTGTCCCATTCCTGGAACAGAGTTCCTAAAATATCTTAAAGGATAAAGAGTGATGGGAACATCTTTTGCTATAATATTTGGTCTTTTGTCCTTGGTTCCTAAAAGAGCTCAAGAGTGATAAAGGTTTTATCATTCATAACAAGCCCCTTTCAACCACACCTGAGTTTACGTTAATGATGTAATTTTTTTAAAGTCCCTAGATAGACTCAGGATGGGGAGCTGGTTGCCAGGAGCACCAACCATGTGATTAGAGGATTGGTACTAATAGTCCCACCCCCTGACCTCCAGATAGAGGACAGGGACTAGATTAAGTTAATCACTAATGGCCAATGATTCAATCAGTTGAACCTACATAATGAAGCCTCCATAAAAACCCAAAAGGACAAGGTTCAGAGAGCTTCCAGGGTGTCACCAACCTGGAGGTCCTGGGAAGGCACTGTACCTGGAGAGAGCATGGAAACTCCACACCTCTTCCCCCATACCTTGCCCTATGCATCTCTTCTATCTGATTGTATCCTTTTAATAAATGGAAGATAGTAGTAAACTTTTCTTAAGTTCTGTGAAGTGCCCTAGCAAATTAATCAAACATGAGGAAAGGCTCATAGGAACCTTCAATTCATAGCTTGTCGGAAGCACAGTTAACAGCCTGGACTTGTGATTGGCGTCCAAAATAGGGCAAGGCCTTGTGGGACTGAACCCTCAACCTGTGAGACCTTATGCTATCTCCAGGTAGGTAGCATCAGAATTGAATTAAATCATAGGATACCCAGTCAGGTCCACCAGAGTGTTGGAGAATTGCTTGATGTGGGAAAAATCCACACATTTTAGTGACCAAAATTGACAACAGTATAGGAAAAAGAGGAGTATCTTAGTTTGTTCAAGCTTCCATAACAAAATACCAGTCTAGGTGGTTTTTAAACAACATAAATTTATTTCTTACAGTTGTGGAAGTGGAGATCAGAGTACCAGCATGGTTAGACCCTGGTGAGAGCCCTCTTCCAGGTCACAGACTTTTCATTGTATTCTCACATGGCAGAAGGGACAGCAGAGCTCTGCTGGGCCTCTTTTTTAAGGGCATTAATCTCATTTATGACAGCTCTGCCCTTGTGACCTAATCACCTCCCAAAGACCCTACTTCCTAATACCATCACATTGGGCAATAAGAATTCAACATTTGAATTTGGGGGGACACAGACATTCAGACTATAGTAAGGAATATTTTTCTTTTACAGCCTTCTAAGCAGGAGATTGAAAGGGCCTTCTCTGGGGAATCTGACTCACACGGGAAAAAAGACCTAGTGATACTGACATTAAAGTTTCCTTTATGTGACCAGCCAGTCAATCCTACGGTGATACTGACATTAAAGTTTCCTTTATGTGACCAGCCAGTCAATCCTACGGTGAAGCCCACATTTGATATGTCCAATCAGGGGATTCCTGCTCTACCACTACATATCCAACCAAGAATGCCAGGCATCTAGGGAGATGCCAGGGAGAACTTTTAACATGAAAGATGGAGACTAGCAAACTTACAGATAAAAGCAAACTAGAAGAAACAGATTCTCAAAGGAGAAGAAAACAGAAAAAAAAATGTCATTAATATCCTCAGAATACTAGGAAAAGATGTTACAGGCATGGAACAAGATAAAGACACTATTTTATTTTTTTTCAAGTTTTTAAAAAAATTCCAGTTAGTTAACATACAGTGTAATATTAGTTTCAGGTATATGATATGGCGATTCAATACTTCCATACATCACCCAGTGCTCATCATGACAAGTGCACTCCTTAATTCTTATCACCTATTTGAACCATTCCCCACCCACCACCCCTCTGGTAACCAAAATTTGTTCTCTATAGTTAAGAGTCTGTTCCTGGGGGGAGCACCTGGGTGGTACAGTCAGTTAAGTGTCTGCCTTCAGCTCAGGTCATGATCCCAGGGTCCTGGGATTGAGCCCCATGTCAGGCTCCCAGCTCAGTAGGGAGTCTGCTTGTCCCTCTCCCTCTGCCCCTTTCCCCCCACTCATATGTCCACACTCTCTCTCTCTCAAATAAATAAATAAAAACTTAAAAAAAAAAAACAGGCTGTTCCTTGATCTTCCTCCCTCTTTTTCCCCCATGTTCATTTGTTTTGTTTCTTAAATTCCACATATGAGTGAAATCATATGGTATTTCTCTTTCTCTGACCGACTTATTTCGTGTAATACTCTCTAGCTCCGTCCATATCGTCGCAAATAGCAAGATTTCATTCTTTTTTATGGCTGAGTAATATTCCTGTATGTGTGTATGTGTGTGTGTGTGTGTGTGTATACCACATCTTCTTTATCCATTCATCAGTCAATGGACGTTTGGGCCCTTTCCATAATTTAGTTCTTGTAGACAATGCTGTTATAAACACTGGGGTGCATGAATCCCTTTGAATTAGTATTTTGTATAAAGACACTATTTTAAAAAGGAACATTCAGAGGACTGAAATGCTATTACAAGAAATTATGAAAAATTCAATAGAAGGGGCACCTGGGTGGCTCATTCAGTTGGGCATCTGCCTTCAACTCAGGTCATGATCCCAGGGTCCTGGGATGAAGCCCCACTTCAGGCTCCCTGTTCAGCAGAGAGCCTGCTTCTCCCTCTCCCTCTGCTGCTCCCCCTGCTTGTGCTAGCTCTCTTTTTCTCTCTGTCAGATAAATAGATAAAATCTTAAAAAAACTAAGTAAATAAATAAAATTCAATAGAATTGGAAAATAAAATTGAGAATATCACAGAAGTAGAGCAAAAATAAATCAGACATAGAGAAAAAGGGAGCAGGAATTACAGGACAAGTCCAGAAGCCCCAACATTTGAATAATAGTTCCAGAAAGAGAAAAGAAAAAATATTTAAATGAGAATATCATCAAAGCAGGAATTCAAGGAAATTTCACAGGATGGAAAGTAAAAGGAAAACTGTTTTTCCCTACTTAAAACACTTCTGACACCAAATGTATAGGTTTTTTCCCCACCAAGCAATTCTGACACTAACTACTTAGAGTTAGTGCAGACCCCATGAGCTAAGGACTCAATGCCACAAGACTTCCCCCCACTTCAGCCACCAATCACAAGTCATAGGTCTTCAGGTTACCCACCCTCCTGTCTGATTTGGTTACAAATTGGAGGTTCCTACAACTCTCTCCTCAGGTTTAATAGTTTGCAATAATGGCTCACAGAACTCAGGAAAACTGAGTTTCTCAATATCACCGATGTATTATAAAGCATACAAATAAACAGCCAGATGAAGAGGTACACAGGGCAAAGTTGGAAGGGTCCCAAGCACAGGAGCTTCTGTTCCCATGGAGTTTGGGGGGCACCACCCTCTCAGCTTCACCAAACAAGGAGCTCTCCAAACCCCTTCATGTAAGGTTTTTATGGAGGTTCCATTATGCAGGCATGATTAATTAAATAATTGGCCAAAGGTGATTAACTCAATTCCCAGTCCTTCTTCCCTCCCCCCACTCCTGACACCCCAGAAGTCAGGGGGTGAAGCTAAAAGTTCCAACCCTCTAATCACATGGTTGCTTCCTCTGGCAACCAGCCCCCAACCTTCAAGAGTCACTTCATTTGCCTCTTTTTCGTGGCCCTCAGAGGTGGTAGGCTGCTTCAAGATGAAGCTAAACATCTCTTTCCCAGCTACTAGCTGCCAGAAACTCATTGAAGTGGACGATGAACACAAACTTCGCACCTTTTATGAGAAGCGTATGGCCACAGAAGTTGCTGCTGATGCTCTGGGTGAAGAATGGAAGGGTTATGTGGTCCGAATCAGTGATGGCAATGAAAAACAAAGCTTCCCCATGAAGCAGGGTGTCTTGACTCATGGCCGTGTCCGCCTGCTGCTGAGTAAGGGGCATTCCTGCTATAGACCAAGGAGGACTGGAGAGAGAAAGCACAAATCTGTTCTGGGTTGCATTGT
Source organism: Halichoerus grypus (assembly GCF_964656455.1). Lineage (NCBI taxonomy): Eukaryota > Metazoa > Chordata > Mammalia > Carnivora > Phocidae > Halichoerus > Halichoerus grypus. Next base: position 147,661,058 of record NC_135712.1, on the reverse strand, counting down.
GGATGCCAATCTCCGTGTTCTCAACTTGGTCATTGTAAAAAAAGGGGAGAAGGATATTCCTGGACTCACTGATACTACTGTGCCTCATCGCCTGGGGCCCAAAAGAGCCAGGAGAATCTGCAAACTTTTCAATCTCTCTAAAGAAGATGATGTCTGCCAGTATGTTGTGAGAAAGCCCCTAACAAAGAAGGTAAGAAACCTAGAACCAAAGCACCTAAGATTCAGCGTATTGTTACTCCACGTGTCCTCCAGCACAAACAGTGGCGTATTGCTTTGAAGAAGCAGCACACTAAGAAAAATAAGGAAGAGCTGCAGAATATGCTAAACTTTTGGCCAAGAGAATGAAGGAGGCCAAAGAAAAACGCCAGGAACAGATTGCCAAGAGACGGAGGCTGTCCTCTCTGAGAGCTTCTACCTCTAAGTCTGAGTCCAGTTAAAAATGAGATTTTCCTAAGAGTGACAGATAAATAAGATCAGACATCAAATCCCCTTTATTTTCATTGATGACAAAACATAGATAAATGGAGAGAAAACTGAGATAGATAAGGGAATATCATACATAGCAATATGATGGTGGATAAAGTGTGCAAGAGATACTTGAAAGTGATACCTTCAAGGTGAGAGGCTGAGACCATACTGTAACAGTGGGAGAGATGGTCAGTACAGGGTTTCTTTTGAGATGGGTGGGTGGCTCAGGAAAGGATTCTGAGCATAAGGTACCTATTGCTTTTTCAGCAAGACATGGAACAATTTGGGGGAAATAAAAGGACTAGGACTATTAAAAAAAAAAAAAGAGTCACTTCATTAACATAAACTCAGGTATGGTTGAAAGGGGGTTGTTATAATTAACAAAAGATTCTCCTCTCACTCTTACCACTCAGGAAATTCCAAGGGTTTTACAAGCTCTGTGCCAGGAATCAGGGATGAAGACAAAATATATATTTCTTATTATATCACAGTATCACAAAGAGATGCATTTCCAAATTGAAAGCGCCCAGGAAATGCCAGCACAATAGGCTCACACCAAGATATATCACTGTGAAATTTCAGAACACTGGGAACAAAGAGAAAATACTAAAAGTTCCCTGAGGGTAAAATACCAGGATCAGGAATCACAATGGCTTTTGATTTATCAATAGCAATATAGGAAGCTAAAAGACAATGGAGAGTAATGCATTCAAAATAATGATGGAAAGATAATTTCCAAGTTATTATAAATTCAGCCAAATTCTCAAAGGAATATGAAGGTAAAATATTTTTGGGTATGCAAGGTCTAGGAAAATGTGTTTCCCATGCATCATTTCAAAGAAAGCTACTGCAGGATATACTCCACCAAAACAAGAAAGAGGAAGCCTTGAGATGTATGAAACAAGGCCTGGTTTCCTTTGGAGAGAAGTTAAGGTAGATCCCAGGATAACAGCTGAGCACTGGATGTAGAGGGAAACCAGGCCATATTGGAGCAGTCAGAAGGATCCAGAAACAATTTCATTTTAAAAGATTAAATTGTTGGAACACTTGTTGCATCTGAATATATTTAGACCAGTAATTCTCAAAGTGAGGTCCAGTGACCCTAGGGGTCCTCAAGACCCTGTCAGGAAATTTGCAAGGTCAAGCTATTTTCACATGAGTATACAGTGGAGTTTTCCGGAGGCTACTTAACATACAACATACATACAACAGATTGAATGCAGAAGTAGAAATGAGAAGCCATCTGTCTACTAATAAACCCAACATTAAAGAGACTTGAAAATATGTAAAATACCACTCTTTTTATTAAGTTTATTTTGTTTTGAAAAATAGTTTCATAAAAAATGTTACTTATATTTATATGAAATAGATTTATTAATGCTTTTGAATGTATATATAAATATTTTTTCAGTTTTGATTTCTAATATGGTACATGTCAGTGGATATGACCTACATAAACAAGAACTGTTTGGGATCCTCCATAATATTATGAGTGAAAGGGGGTCCTGAGACCAAAAAGTTTGAGAACTGCTGATTTACACAGCTAGTGGAGTGTTTGAATTACATTAGTGTTAAGTAGACCTAAGCAAACAAACAACCATAAACTCCAGAGAAAAGAGAAAATCAAACAGAAAAGGAAGGTATCCATAGCATACTGCATGGCTCAGCTGAGAAAAGCATTTACATGTAAACTGATACTGTCTAATCAAAAGTATGACATAACTATATTAGGGGCTGGGGGCAGGACCAGGGGGCTAAAAGGAAGGTAGGCAAAAGAGAGCTAACTCTGTATCTCCCACAGTAGAAAGTCAATAGATAATAACATAGTAAATTGGGGATTTTAAATTGTGATTTGAGAGGTGGAAGATGGTAATATGCTGATTTTCAGCTGAAGAAGGGGACATAAGAGAATCAAAAGAGCGGGAATGCTAAGGCGGGATAGGTGTGATCTGAAGACTAAACCACTGTTTGAGAACCACTAATATTTATAGGAAGCAGTGAAGGTAGAGTCAAGAGAATGGTTTGTGGTTCTGCTCTGCCACTTACTCACCTAACCAAGTCACTTGGTCTCAATTTCCTGTTAAATTAGAGGGCTGCCCTTAACAGTTACTAAGATTACAATTAAGTCTAAAAATTATTGTATGTTCTACCAATAATATTCTGAACAGCAAAGGCAGGTCAGTCAGATTGATCTAGACAAGGAAACTCCTTTTTTCTTTTTTTTTTTAAAGATTTTATTTATTTGACAGAGAGAGAGATAGCAAGAGCAGGAACACAAGCAAGGAGAGTAGGAGAGGGAGAAGCAGGCTTCCCACGGAGCAGGGAGCCCGATGCGGGGCTCGATCCCAGGACCCTGGGATCATGACCTGAGCCGAAGGCAGATGCTTAACGACTGAGCCACCCAGGCACCCTGACAAGGAAACTCTTTTATCTTTAAGATAGAAATAAAAACATTTTAAAGAAGAAAATAATATTTGATTTGGGCTTTGAGATTTACAAATTAAATAATCCATAATTCTATTCATTGAATAAAATTAGCGTTCTGGATACAGTTCCATTACATGCAAAACACCCATGGTGTTTTTATCTAGGCTCCTTGTCAACAGCTTCTCTGCTTCGTAAATTCTATTTAAGATGATGTTTTCTCTTCCTGATCTCTAGGTGGCTAGAAAAAAGGAATTATGCTTAAGTAATAAGTGATGATACTCATCTCTTACTCTTTCTTATGTTCATTTCTATGGTTTCTACTGCAATTATGTTTCTTTACAGAGGATGGCTAAAAATGTACCTGCAGCAAGAGCTTGTAAATGCAAGGTAAATGCTTGATTAGCTGCAATTAGGGGCTCAAATCAAAATACCAGGTGACAGTTTGCACTCTTCATCAGAGTATTAACAGAGGTGAGAGGGGGCATACTTTTTTTTCTTTTTTTAAAAATAACCAAATGAAGAAAAGTCACCAATAATGCTCACTTAAAGAAAACCACCTTCAATAGATTGTATCATTAATAGTGTCTTCCAGGGGGCAGCTGGGTGGCTCAGTTGGTCAAGTGTCTGACTCTTGATTTCAGCTCAGGTCATGATCTCAGGGTTGTGAGATCAAGCCTGTGTCAGGCTCCACACTCAGCACAGAATCTGCTTAGGATTGTCTCTCTCCTTCTCCCTCGGCTCCTTCCCCTGCTCACATGTGTGTGAGTGTGTGTGCGCTCTTTCTCTCTAAATAAGTAAATAAATAAATAAATAAAATCTTTTTTCAAAAAATAGTGTTTTCCAATCCTTTTTCTTGGCAGATCTAGGAAACACAGTGGTCCAGAGACAGATTTCAAAGGCACATTTGAAAAGTGCACACACACTGTCACATACAGGAAAGTTTGTACATGCCATAGCTGGTCTATGGAGGAGACATGGCCCCTGCCAGAGATGATGCCCAGAACAGAGAGGAAGAGGAAGAAATTCCCTGGCTTCCTCCTTTCTTTTCCTTTCTGGTTCCCAGTAGTGCCAAACCCAGCCAGAAGCCAGTGGACACGAGGTTCTGGAAAGTGCAGTGGGCAGGCCCCCGTCAATCAGAGAAGGGACAGGGTGAGGCATAAACAAGAGCCACATCAGCACAGTCCACCCCTTTTGCTACTCAGCATTCATTCCCATCTTCCCACCCATACTTAACTCTCTAAAACAACTTCATGCTTCTACCTAACAAAACTGCAGTGTAAGCGCCTGGCATTAAGCTTTTGATTGCTGAGGCATCCATTTCAAAAAACATCCATCTTGAATAAACATTTTGCCAGTTGTATGGCACAGCTACTAGCAAAACCACCAGATAAGGAATGAAGCCACCACTATCCATGAAGTTTCCTCTTTCAGAAAGCCCTGGGTAACCTAGACAACTGACCACTCGAATGAACCCACTTCTCCCTTCCCATGCCCTAATTCCCACTCTTAAGCTTTAGATTAGCCAATGAGGAATGAACCAATGAAACCCCAGATACCCCACCCTTGGACCCTAATAAAGGCAGAACCCTAGGTCCTTTCTCTCTCCCTTTACCCCCCTCTCCCTTTACCCTTGACCTCACTATATGGCCCTCCAGCATGCTGTGTATCCTCCAGGACCTGTGAGTAATAAATCTTGTTCCTCAAATTTCTCTGATAATTTCTTGCTAAAATACATCCAAAATCATAATAAAAATCACAGGGGTTAATCCAGCCACCACACTGGCCCTGGTGAGGAAATGTCTGTGGGGTCTTGCTAAGAGTAATACAGGTCTGGACAAGTGCCTCAGGCATTCCTAGCCAATAGCATCACTATGAATAGGCTGAGACCAACACAATAAAATGTCAGGCAGAAGATGTATCCTACAAATGAAGATGCTCTCACCCTCTCCCCAACAAGGGGAAACACAATTCCGTTTACCATGTTGTCCATATCAAGTCTAGGATCTCCAAGGGATATGCAGCACCAACGAGTCTGAGTGTGACTCCTCATAACCTGGTTGCCATGTAATTAAATTATAAAGTTAAGTGCTGCCAAAACTCTTTATGCAAAATGAGAGGGAAAGAAAGGAGGTGTTGAAATCACTCATTAAAATATACATAATATAGCAGCCTTAGTTCTCAACTTCGTAACTGATCACAAGGCCATAACTGATATTTATCATATCCTTCTCCCTCTACCTATTCCATGTTACTCTTGACTTCATTCAGAATCTTGGCTGCTTGGAATTCTATACCTAGTGAGGGGACACCGACTTTCATTCTTAATGGGCTTTAGTCCTTAATCATCCTGCCTTTTGGGGTTGCTATTATCCCTTTCCCCCATACTGACTTTTCCTATTGAACATGCAAGTATTAAGAAGCATCCCAATGAGGGGAGCCTGGGTGGCTCAGTTGGCTAAGTTTCCAACCCTTAACTCAGCTTAGGTCTCAGTCTCATGGTTGTGGGTTCAAGCCCTGTGTTGGGCTCCATACTGGGCATGGAGCTTACTTAAAAAAAAAAAAGAAGAAAAAGAAGAAGCATCCCAATGAATCACAATTCCAGACATAGTCTTATCTGTCTCCACTGTGTAGATACCTTCACATCAATGGAACCATTGTTGTGTATCCTAGTGGAAACATTCTACTCTTGGGAATTAAGACTTCTAGATGAGAAGAGCTAAGTTTACAGAAATGAGAAGCCAAACTCTTGCAAGTGTTATTAGTTGTGAGAAGCTCCTCTCAACCAGTGTGCTCTTGCCATGAAAGAAAATGCAACATGTATTAACAGTTGGTTCAAATCATAACCCACAAAACAACACTCCAATTTGGTAAGGTGCTGTCTCCCAGCTGGTACCATAATTGAGTCTTCAGCAGACCATTCCAACATTTTGTAAGACCAGCTGCTTCTGGATTTGGGGACACATGATAAGACTAGTTGAATCTCTTGCTGCTTATACTTATGGTAAAATGTGTTCCTTGATTGGAAGCAATGTTGTATGGAATACCTTGAGGGTGAATAGGAATGCCATAAATCCATGGGCAAGGGTGCTGGCAGAAGCTAATGGGCAGAGAGAAATAATCCATATTCAGAAAACAATCAGTGAGGACAAATTGGTTCCTACTTAATGATGGGAGGGCTCCAATGTAACCGACCTACCACCAGGTGGGGCTGGCTGGTCCCTCAAGGGAATGATGCCATATGAGGGGCTCAGCACTGCTGTTGGCATATTGTGTGCTCAACAATAGCAATAGCCAGATTAATCTTAGTGTGAAAATGTCCATGTTGTTAAGCTGTGGTATGGCCTGCATTTCTGATGTTCATGGCCACTTTATTCATGAACCCCTGAGTGAGCAGCAGGGCGGATGAAAAAAGAGAACTCACTTATATCGACAGGATAGTTATCTCATCCACTTCATTGTTGTAAGGCTCCCCTAACATGGAGCCCTTTTGGTCAGTATTTACATTGGGTACAAATATCTTTATACTCTCTGCCTCTCCTAAATCAGGTTCCCCAGAATAGAGCCTGAGACAGAGGTTCATATGTATGTGATTTATTTTTCAAGCACTCTCAGGAGAATCTGATAAGGGAATGAGGGAAGCAGAGTAGGGAAGGGAAAAGAAGTAAGCAAGAATGGGGTTTCAGGTGAAGTCCAGCTTCATTCTGATCCCACAGGGAGATCTGGAGGACAGAATGTGTCCCACCTTGAGCCAAGTGCTTCTGCATCCCCACCTCAGTCAGTTATTGACTATGCGCTGCCAAGACAGAGAAGCAGCATAACTCCCAGGCACCTCTGGTTAAGATAACCTCAGTTGGGGGTGCCCGGGTGGCTCAGTTGTTAAGCGTCTGCCTTCGTCTCAGGTCATGATCCCGGGGTCCTGGCATTGAGCCCTGCATTGGGCTCCCTGCTCAGTGGGAAGCCTGCTTCTCCCTCTCCCACTTCTCCTGCTTGTGTTCCCTCTCTTGCTGTCTCTCTCTGTCAAATAAATAAATAAATCTTAAAAAAAAAAAAAAGATAACCTCAGTTGTTCAAGGATAATCCTCCTGAGAAAACTGCAAGTATGAGGCATTGCCTGTGCATCCACTCAGCTCAGAGATATGCATACAAATTAAGCATTAAAAGGATCCCATTTCAGGGTGCCTGGCTAGCTCAGTTGATAGAGCATGTGACTCTTGATCTCAGGGGTGTGACTTTGAACCCCACACTGGGCATGGAGCCTACTTAAAAAAAAAAAAAAAAAGGATCCCATATCTAGTAGTCTTTATTCCCTTGTATAGATCCAGATTTCTATCTGGCATCATTTTCCTCCTGCCTGAAGGACATCCTTTAATATCTCCTATTGTGTGTGATGTCATAGGGATTAATTCTTTCAGCCTTTGTTAAGTCTAACAACATCTTTCACCTTATTTCACCTTCATTTTTGAAAGATATACTTATTGGGTATAGAATTCTAGTTTGACAGGGTTTTTTTTTTTCTTTTAGTACTTTAAAGATATTGCTCTATTATCTTCTCACTTGCATTGTTTACAACAAGAAATCTGAAGTCATCCTTAATCTTGTTCCTCCATTCATAGCATGCCTTTTTTCTCAGGCTATTTTTAAGATTCTCTCTTTATCACTGGTTTTAATGAATTTGATTATGATGGGCCTCTATGTTGTTTTCTTCACACTTCTTATGCTTGAGTATTTGTGAAGTTTCATATACATATACATGTGTATATATGTATGTATGTATTTATTTATTTATAGTTTCCATCAAGTTTGGGAAATTTTCTTTTTTTTCCTTTTTTTTTTTTAGATTTCATTTATTTATTGACAGAGAGAGAGAGAACACAAGCAGGGGGAGTGGCAGAGGGAGAGAGAGAAGCAGGCCCCCCCACTGAGCAGGGAACCCGACATGGGGCTCCATCCCAGGACCCAGGGATTATGACCTGAGCCGAAGGCAGATGCTTAACCCACTGAGCCACCCAGGCACCCATCTCAGGTTGTTTCCTTATGTGCATTCACTGACCTGTATTCTGCGGAATACTTGAGAGCGCTCTACAGGTCTCTGGGTTTCTCTCCATGTGTAGTTCTCTCAGCTCATCCTGAGAACTCCAGCTTTCTTATTCTCCTCCAGACTCTCAGCTCCTCCTCAACTAATGGAGTCTGCTGGGCTCTGCCTGGGTTCCCCTTCCTGCACCAAGGCCTGGAAACTCTCTCAAGGTGGGGCTCACCTTGTTTCTTGTCAGAGATCACTAGTCCTTTGTTGCCTGATATTGAGTGTCTTGACAATCCCTGTTTTACATGTTCTGCTTTTTGGTTGTCCAGGGGGGAGGGTACATCCAATTCCTGTTACTCCATCTTGAGCTGAATTGGAAGTCCTCTCTATTGTTATTTTTATTAGCTCCTTACATATCCAACATTGATTTATTCTTTTCCTAACCTTTTGCATAGAATGTTTAATTCATATAATGTCACTCTTACTTATAATGATATTCTTTTTCCCCCATCACAGCTTTAACCAGAACTCATAAATTTGGCCATACAGGGTTTTTCTTATTGGTGCTTTCATTTTCTCTATACAGAAATTTTTTAAATCCCCAAATGATGGGAGTATTTATTGTTGGATCATTATAACCATTGTTTTTTCTAACATTAACTAGCATTTCTAATATTATTCTAACATAACTAACTTGTAGTTTTCCCACATTATGATTAAAGGCTGTGAGGAAGCATACCCCATAGTGGTTAGCAGCTGCATTCTTGAGTCAGAAAGCTAAGATTTAAACTCCTGCTCTGTCTTTCCTGGCTATATGACCCTGGGCAGAGTATTTAAACTAAGGCTCAATTTTTTTCATTTGTAAAATTGAGATAATAATCATACCTATTTCAGGTGTTTGTCCTGAGAGTTAAATTAAGGTAATACATGTAAATCCTTTAGCACATAGTAAGTATTCAATAAATCTTAGTTAAAATTTCTATTTGGGAAACTTACAGGGAATTTCTGTGGTCAACTTTTGCTGTTCAATTGGCACTTGCAAGAAATGAAAAAGGGTATTCTCTTTAGGTATAGAGTTCAATACAGTAGCACATGCTCTTGATCCCAGCTCCATATCGCCTTGGGTTCCCTCTGAGTTTGCCTGCAGCTGCAAGGGACAATGTGCTGACAGTCCCCTCAAAAACATATACATCTCTTCTCTGCTTGAAGGTGGCCAGCAACGTTTGGGACTTAAAACCCTTGGAGACAATTCTCAACCAGTGAAGGAGAGGGGAAAATAGGTAAATACCCCAGCTTTGCTATCCCTATAGAGGTCATATCTAAGATACATTCTACATGTTCCTCAAAGAATCTCCCAGAGGAACTGAGCTTTGGTTACCCACAGGTGAAACCTGCCCATTATGCATTGTAGACGGGGCTTTCCTCCTTCCTGGCTCACTGTCCCTGCTCTTTTTCTTGTGCTTCCTGAGATTACCTCCTAAATAAACTATCTGCACAAGACCTCACCTCAGAATCTGTTTTCTGGAGGAACACAGACTAACACAGATATATATGTATTAGATTATCCTAGTAATTGTACGGTTTACATCCACTAAGCAGTGGTTCTCAAATCTCATTTCATATTATAATCAACTGGAGATAAATACATCAAAATTTCTAGGCATTGTCAAATAAAAAACAAATCCAGATTTAGTAAGAAGAGACTATTGGAAAAGATTAATGCAAAGCAGGTGAGAGGGACTGCTGCTGCAAAGAGAAGCTCTGACCATAAGATCTCGAAGGTTAGACAAGAAGAGTTTTTCTTTTATAGAGAAGAGTAAACAAGACTAGAAGTGGGGGGGGGGCGGGGACTAGGTGTGGGGAAGTGGGATGAAAGAGTGACCTAATGGAAGAGTAGATCAGAGAATGTTTCCCCCTGAGCCGGAATTCTCTGCCTTTAGTGCCCGCAGTTCTTGGTCACGCCACTTCGAAGAATGAAGAGGTAGACCAGAAGAGTGGTGGGCAGCAGAGCAAAGTTTACTGAGCAATAGTACAAAGCTCCCGGAGGGGGAGTGGGGCCCAAATGGGTTGCCCCTGGAGTTTCTAAGTTTAGGGGTTTTTATGAGCTCTTTTGTGGAACTATCTTAAGCAATCAAGGTGTACTGAGTCAGGCTAATCAGGGCTTTGGTCACATATCTACCTATTAGGTTAATGTCATCATGCTGATGGTTTTTTTTGCTGACATCTGGGGGCTTATGTCTTAACTGTCCCTTGCCCGTGATAGTGACAAACACTTTGTGGGTTATTGCCTTATTTTAGGATGTTTTGCAGAAGTCATTTCTGCAAAGGCTGCAAAGCAGAATGCTGGTGCGCTCCTATCTAAGCTACAAAACAGGATGTTAGTGCTGTTTTATTTTAGCTGTCCTGACTCCATATTTTCTTGTTGGGGACCCTGGCCCTGACTACCTAACTGTCCAACTAACTCCTAACAAGGAGAGATTGTTAAGGAGGAGTTATGTGTTGGTTCAGGCTGGGGGTGGGTCAAAGCTCAGGGACTTGGGAGAAGGAAAGAATCTTAACCAAAGTTTGGTTAACAAGAATTTTTTTCTGATTGGTCAGTGGGAACAAGCAGTTCAGCTTATCACTTATGAGGCCACGGGTGGGAACTTAGAGGGTCTATGCTTAGTCTTGCCATAGGTAAACATGTCTCGCCATGTGAGTCTTACCTAAGTCATATGGGAAAGGATGGTTCTTTGCAGTAATTCTTTTCCAGAACACAAAAGAGGTTCTGTGTGTGTGTGTGTGTGTTTCTAAACTGTCACTGTTTTCCAGGAGCATAGGGCTCAGGTAAAATTCAACACTGTCAGGATGAAGCCTGGACAACAATAGTTTCTAGAAGACACCCCCCACACACAAGATAATGTATAGATTACAATAAAAGACTTGAGAGACACATCAACTAATCAAAATGTGTAAACCTTATTCAGGTCCTAATTCAAACAAAACTTGTTTTTTTTAATGCCATTTATAAAACAATGAGAGATTTTAACACTGAATCTTTGATGAAGTTAAAGAATTGCTGTTTATTTTTCAGGTGTGACAATGATATTGTGCTTATGAATTTTTAATTTTAAAAAAGTGATGATGGTATTGTGGTTATGTTTTTAAAAGAGTCCTTATATTTTAGAGCTACTTACTGGACAAAATGTTTATATATTAAAGGATATGGTTTCTGGGATTGCTTCAATATAATATGGAAAGGGGGAAAGGGGGTAGAGACTTAGCTGGCCATGACTTGGTAAAATTGTCAATGCTGGGGTGGCGGGTCCCCTGGGTTCATTAGGCCAGTCTGTTTACTTTTGCATAGGTTTGAAATAAAAAAGCTTTTCTAAAGAAACCCCCTAATTGTTCTTAATATGCAATCCATGTTGAAAACTGCTTTTCATAGCTTTATTTTTTGTCTGCTCAATGAACAAAACCTGAAAGAGGTTTGTGAAGGGCTCCCCTCCCTTGATTATTACATTTCTATCCATTTCTCCTTGTATTTCCTGTGATGCTTGATTTATAGATGCCATTGCTTTATTATTTGTTTATGAAAGATTGCCTTGGAAAAATAATACATGCTCCTGGCAAAAGTAAAGAAAAAAAAATCAAGCAATATATAAAGGAGTATAGTGAAAAAAGATTTTTTTCACCTCAAATTCCTAACTTTCAATCCCTCTCCTGAGTGTCAGCCACAATTACCAATTTCTTCTGTCTCCATTGAGGAATATATATATATTTTTAATATATATAATATATACACATGTGCATATATATACACATATGCATATACCTGAATGTCTTTTTTTTAATATAATTGGGACCCCAGTTTTACACTCTGTTTTACACTTTGTTAGACTCCTTGCATTTATCATTTAAATCACTTAAATCTTGTAGAGAAAATAGCTACAGTGGAAACTGTGCTGTTTCTGAGAGCTATTTTACAACTCTGTAAATTACAGATAACAATGCAAAGTAGGGCGCCTGGGTGGCTCAGTCGTTAAGTGCCTGCCTTTGGCTCAGGTCATGATCCCAGGGTCCTGGGATCGAGTCCCACATCGGGCTCCCTGCTCAGTAGGAAGCCTGCTTCTCCCTCTCCCACTCCCCCTGCTTGTGTTCCTGCTCTCACTGTGTCTCTCTCTGTCAAATAAATAAATAATAAAATCTTTAAAAAAAAAAAAAAACAATGTGAAGTAATTCCTGTCTATCAACATGCAAATCAATTCCAGCAAGTGCAGGGACAAGCTCCCCTACCCGTGGAAAAACCAGTTTTGCCCCCATTTTGCTCATTCATTTCAACATTCCTTTACTCCACAGGAATTTGTCCTTCTCTGACTTCTCCTTTGATCCAGTAATGAGATCTGCCTAGTTCCTTCATTATGAGCAAATAAAATCTGCAGCACGTGTTCATTTTATATCTGCACGAGAGTCATGATTTTTATTTTTTTGAGAATTATCCTTTAACAGTGTTTAGCCAATTGGTTGAACATACAACTCATGGGATGTGAGGAAAATCCAACTTTATTTTTATCTCTCATTGCCCTGTGTGAGTAACTGTCTGGATGTATCAGTAACTCATTTAATCTGTTCCAGTCATTTGCTTCAATAAGGCTTTGATAAATATGCTTTTACTTGTGTTTTTAAGTCAAATGTAATTACACTTGTAGGATGACTTTCTAGAAGGACTAAATCACTCTCTGAAGAAATTATACAATTTATCCTCCCACTAAGAGTGTATAAAATGATGGTTTTTCATATTCTCTGAACACAACACATTATCAAACCTTTAGATCTTTTCCAGTCTGGTACGTGAAAAATGGAATCTTACTTAAATATGTATTTCTTTCATTATGAATTAGATTGGCATATTTTCATACAATGTAAGCCATCAATTTTCTTTCTCTGTAAGCTGCCTATTTGTCCTTTGCCCATTTGTTTCTATTGTTTTGGTATTGTTCATATTAACTTGTAAGCTCTCTTTGGATATTAAGGAAATTGGCCCTCTGTCATGGGTGTTGCAAACATCTTTTCCCACAGTGGGGCTAGGGCCACGGTGAAGAGATGGGGCCAGGCAAGTAGTACAACTCAGTGGGTTCAGAATGTACCTGCATCTAGAAAGGCTGTGTCTCTCACACCTCCTGCCCCCCAGATGTGACTGAGTCCTCACCTTCTCATTCACAGTCCCTCAGCAATGAAGATCTAATTGAAGTGCAAGAAAAAGGGTGCATTGAAAAGTCACCATGGAAACTGCCCCTCCCACAGCATTTACCATTCAAAGGCTTCTACAGGCATTCATGTACAACAAATTAGCAAAGAAAGATTTCCAGACTCACCACCCTAATTTTGAATGCAGTCTGAAGGTGCTTAGAGGCATGAAGAATGCCTGTGGTTTCCATAGGGAGATTACTAGGAAAAGAATTATCTCCAGTGCCAGCTTCTGTGGAGGATAATTTGTTAAGACATTAGACTGCATTTTGTTTTTGCTGCAATTTTCCATTCTCCCCTACCTTCTGCTGATGGTTGCCAGTTCACAGTGCTTAGTGGGCCTTAAGCCTAAAGACTATCTCCGGTCTTTCCTTTAGTGAAAGTCTGGACTCACTGAAGAGGTTAAACTTGGTGGGAAAGGGTGTACAGAGGAAAAATCCATTCTCTTTGGAGGGTAGAGAAGTCAATGAAATCAGGAGAAGAGGTTCTGCCAGGGGTGACGACCTACGGCCACTGTTAAAAGCATCCAGGACGGTGACTGCAGGGGAGCAAAATCTGCCACCCCAAAATGTGTCTCTTTGGCATGTGGATTATTTTAGGCTGATTACTTTTTAAGAAACAAAAGGCTCAGGAAGAAGCTTTGCCCTTCCCCCTGACTGCCTATAAGAATTTACACAGAGGACCTGCTCCAGGAAGGGAGTAATCACCGTAGATAACTACAGCATAATATGAATTAGGGGTGGTAGGGCAAAAGGTAGCAAAGTCTGTTTGCGTAAATTCTATGTCCGTTGTTTCTGGATGGTCCAGCAAACATTTATCTTTTTCATCTTCCTATGATTTATCTTCCTTCCTCATGAAGTCCCAGACTACTACCCCCTTCTCCTTAGCTCTAGATAAGCCTCAATTGCCTGACTGACTGTGGGTCTCATATTCTTATGAGTCCACCTATGTATGTAACAAATTTAATTTTTTCCTGTTAATCTGCCGCATGTCAATTGAATTCAGCCAGCCAAAAGAATCTTGAAGGGTAAAGGAAAATTTTTCCTCTGAACAGTGACAGAAACTGATCAATGATGGCTAGTGATCTTAGGGAGGCAGGGATTGAGGCACTGGGATTTCCAACTGTAACAAAAAAATCCCAGTCCCAGTGCAGGAAAAGACCAGAGGCCTGGTCACTTTCAAATGACACTGGGCATCTCAGCCCTAACCACTCTGGCCTGGGACTACTGATGCCTCTGGGTATCTATGGGTGACTCCCAAAATCTATGGGTGACTTATCATGGATCAGGGTGGCTAGGGGAGTCTAAGCAATGACTGAGGTAGACTTTACCATCATTTTGGCTGGCTGAGGGCTCAAAATTATACTTAATATAATTTTAATAATCTCATATGATATATTTATATATATCACATATAAGAGTAAGATTCATACCCAAAGTACTTTTTAGGACTAGCATTTTGGGAAGTTTCAGCCAGTCAGCTAATGTACAAAAGTCCCACCACAAAAAAAGGACATTTGTGATGTAGTTTTAATTTTGTTCTTCCACTTAGTAGGGCTTGTAAATGCATAACTTTTGCTATATTTTCTTTTATTTTCATAATCAATTATGGCTGTTTATGGGAACAAATAGATTTCCTAAAAATGTACTTTGATTATGACATTTTAGCAGTAGGAAATCCATTTTAAGGTTTGATTTTGTCACCTTACAGCCAGTGAGGGCCAAAATCAGGGATGATCTGGATGATTCTCTACTGCCCTCCAGTGGGAAGCTGGATGGAGGTGGAATGTATATGGGAAGCTGGATGGAGACTGGTGTATATTTCTAACATTGGCATGTACAAAATATAGACAGAAAGAAATAAAAAGAACCAAAGGCTGTTTTTCCCCCAGTGTGTTCAGAAATAAGTGAACTGTTGAATGATGAGTCATTTAGTACCACGCCTTCTAAGGCCACATTTAAACCCGAGGAGTTACTGACAAGACATAAAATAGCACACAATTTTTGATGTAAACATCTTAAGCATTCTGAGTCTCTATATTTACTTATATAAAATTGATTTACTTATGCATACTTATGTAGTTATGATGTGGTACTCTATTATATATCAAACATTCTTCTTAGTAGAGAATCATTAAAGAGTTATAAGAAAATGCATGCAGCTCAATTTCTCCATGTTTCTGATTGGTATCATGGCAGATTTACATTAACAAGTTTATTTAGCACATCTGCGTGAGGCTTAAAATTTGACACTTTTTAAATTGTTTTTAAGGATTTTACTTATTTATTTGAGAGAGAGCCTGAGCGAGAGCGCACAAGCAGGGGGAGTGGCAGAGGGAGAGGGAGAAGCAGACTCCCCGCTGAGCACAGAGCCTGATGCAGGACTCTATCCCAGGATCAGGGATCATGCATGACCTGAGCTGAAGACACACACGCTCAACCGACTGAGCCACCCAGGCACCCCAATTTGATACTTTTTAAAATTCATCTTTCAAATATCCAAATTAATGCATTAGGTACTAGCAAATGGTAGTAGTTGCAAACCAAGTCTCCATAGGGTTTCATGTTTGTAAACAAATTTTCAAAACTTATTAATTCCTCTTAAACAACTAAGACAAAAAACATGACAACATTTATGTCTCCCCCTGGTGATGGCAAATCTGGGGTATGGTACAAAAATATACCTGGTGACCTTCACTTTGTTCAATAAATGGATTGATCATTGAGCCGGAAAACATGCATTTAAGCATGAGGATAAACTGTAAAAAGGCCTTATCATTTCACAGATCTTTTTCCAGGCCGTTCAGAACAAGAGAGGAGGCAAGACCAAAAGGTATGAAATTTCAAGTTGGTTTCAAAACTTTGAAAGGTGATAGAGCCTACATTACATAAAACTTCTGAGATAATCTACCCTAGGAAAATATAGCACCTCGGCAATGTTCCCTGAGCAAGGTGATGATTAAAAATGATACCTAAAATATACTGAACAGTTCCTACATACGAGCTACTGTGCTAAGATTATCTCATTTACCTTCATAAGAACCACATGAGATAGGTACCCTTGTTATTCCATTGCACAAATAAAGAAACTGAATATGAGTAACTGGAAGGATCAACCTCCAGAGAAAGACTAAATAAGAACATATCTGGTTTATTTGGAAGTAGAAGTCTTCTAGAACTCTAATTTGCTTTTTATATTTACTGCATTTTTATTTAATATGTGTGTGGATTTTTTTTCAGGATTCTAAAGGCAGAGGTCTCAAAATCTGAGAACAATATAATAGGTGTCAAGCCTTCTTACGTTTTGAATAAAGATGCCAATCTGCCCATGCAGGAAGTGCTAAGAGATTGATGAAGGAATTCTGCCAGGATAAGCCTCCTGGCAGTTATACCAGAGAAGACAAAGAATGAAAGAGCAATTGCAGAGGCTGAGGGTGAGAATATCTTTGCAGAGCTATGAAGATGCTGTGACATTTCCCCTCCTTATGGAGGAGAGAAGGTTGTATCAGTTATCTATTACTGTGTAACAAATCATCCCAAAAAGAAGGTACCTAAAACAATAAACACTTACTATCTCACACAGTTTCTGTAGATCGGGAATTTGGGAACAGTTTAATTGAATGTGCTGGCTCAGAGTTTCTCATTAAGTTGCAGTTCAAGATGTCATTTCATTGAGCAAGCTGAGGTCACATGCCTACACTCCCGCTGTAAGAAGGCTAGAAAAAGTGAGTTGCTGTCTTTCTCATTTTCTGTAAGCAGTGCTCATCACCACCAAGACACATGGTGGGTAATTCCCCAAACACAGAAAGAGAACTCAAATGGTGGACAACAGAAAATAAAACCACAAAAATGTCTAACTCAGGGGCGCCTGGGTGGCTCAGGCGTCAAGCATCTGCCTTTGGCTCAGGTCATGATCCCAGGGTCCTGGGATAGAGCCCTGTATCGGGCTCCCTGCTCAGCGGGAAGCCTGCTTCTCCCTCTCCCACTACCCCTGCTTGTGTTCCCTCTCTCACTGTCTGTCTTTCTGTCAAATAAACAAATAAAATCTTTTATTTTTTATTTTTTATTTTTTTAAGATTTTATTTATTTATTTGACAGAGACACAGCGAGAGAGGGAACACAAGCAGGGGGAGCGTGAGAGGGAGAAGCAGGCTTCCCATAGAGCAGGGAGCCCGATGTGGGGCTCAATCCCAGGACCCTGGGATCATGACCTGAGCTGAAGGCAGACGCTTAACGACTGAGCCACCCAGGCGCCCCTAAATAAAATCTTTAAAAAAAAAAAAATGTCTAACTCAAAGTCATCCCTTTGGCTGCCCAACACTGATACAACCACTGCTTTCAATGCTTATACTTCAAAAAAAGTTGCCACTTAAAATGTTGCAAATAGCCTTCATACAAAGATGCACTCACTCTATCACCCTCCAAGAAAGTCAGCCAATGTTTCATCAGTTACCACATCCATCTATCCATTTCTAAGTCCAGAACCTCTAGTTGATATCCAGTCCTTTGCAATTTATAGGCTAACTAATGAAGTTCACCAAGAGTAGCACACCCCACATACAATAGTGAAGTAGAGGGCAAAGAAAGAAAACAAAAATTAAAACACATAAAAGTGCACATGATACTCTTCAAGAAAGGAGATACAAGTAAAGATGCCAGCTCTCATTTCTTCCCCTGATCATGAGGACTGCACCACTCTTAGTGACTTCCTTTCTCCACCAGCCAATCTGTGTTCCCTTTACCTTCAGCCAGTACCTTCATTGCTAAGGGATCTGTGTATTTGATAGAACTATCTGTTTAAAGGTATAATCGCAAACCTATTTCTGCTTGATGATCAGGTGAATCACTCCAGCCAGTACCATAACCTTGCTCTTCTCCTTTTCCTTCTCTTGCCTACCCAGTGACTCAAGACACACAAAATGGTTAGATGGCAGTCTCATCCCCAAATCAATGGAACCATTCCTCAGCTTTTGTTGGGAGAATTCCTTTCTTTGGTAACAGACCTCTAAACAATCAAAACCCAGAATCTCAAAGACTGGCAGTTAAAAAAATTTAATAGCCCTTTGTTCCTAAATCCATTATTTTTGGATATGGAAGCCTGATGGTTTAAAAACATATCCAGAAATTCTCTGACCCTTCTCCCATTAAGAAAAGGAGTCTCTGGTTGCTGGAGGGGATGGGGGTGGAGGCATGGTGTAACTGGGTGATGGACACTGGGGAGGGCATGTGTTGTAATGAGCACAGGGTATTATATAAGACTGATGAATTGCAGTCCTGTACCCCTGAAACAAATAATACATTATATGCTAATTAATTGAATTTAAATAAGTTTTTTTAAAAAGAAAGAAAAGGAGTCTCCTTTGATATAACCAGCCTTAGTGACTAAGTCCTAATGAACTGAATGTAGTTTTGAAGTGACACTGAAGGACTTCCATTGTTGGTTTAAAAAGGCATTACAGTTTCCATCCAGATTTCTCTCTCTGGGGATGTTTTGCCCTTGGCACCCAGCTACTATGCTGTGAGGAACCAAATAGCACTGTGAAAAGGCCACGGGTAGGTGTTCTGGCCACAGACTCAGCATCAGTCCCCAGACATGTGAAAGAGCGAAACTTCAGATGATTTTAGCCCCCAACTTTTTGGCTGCCCCAGCTGGCATCAAGTGGAAAGTGGAAAATAGATAAACTGTCCTCACTGAGTCCTGCACAAGTTATGGATTTGTAAGCAAAGTAAATGTTGTAGTTGTTCTAAACCATTAAGTTTTGGAGGTGGTAATACAACAATAGACAGCAAGGACATGAAGGAAAAGTACTAAATATTGGACACTAGTTCAAGCATATGCTGCAAAAAGGGTTATCTCCCAGAAGGCACCATAACTAAGTCTTCAATAAGACATGTGCTTCTTGGTGATAGACAATACAATTAGATCAATGAATTCTATGGGCAATAGCCCATTGCATTATTTCTTTCATTACAGAGTGAGTTTCATGGTCAGAAGCTATATGGTGTCAGACACAGTGATTGTGTATAAAACATTCAATAAATCCCCAGATGGTGGCACTGACAGTGGCACAGCAAGCAGGGAAGCAAATCGAAATCTACAGTAAGCAATTTCAGAGAGAAAAACAACTATTCTCTCGCAGTGACTGGGTAGGGCCAAAGGAATTGACTTGCCTCTGAGTGGCTGGCTGGTCCTCCTGGAGAAGGGGGTATCTCATCAACTCAGAACTGGTCATTGCTGCTGGCAACCTGAACACTCAACGGTGGTTTGGTGATCCTAGGCATAGCTCCAATCCTGCTATCATTTCCATTTCATTCATGAGTCCACTGAGCAAGCAGTGAGCCTGGAAAAGGAGGCTGAGTTTCCTCCACAGAGCAGTTCATTTCATCCTTATGATTCATAAGATTCATTGTGCTAGGTCCATCAGCATAACCCTCCCAAATATTCCTTGTCACCAGTTCTCCAATCTTGCTCTTTCCGATGTTCTTGACCACCTGGTCAAACAATTAGCTTTGCACCATGAATTATTACCCAAGACCAACACTCCTTTCAGGCAAAGTGAAATTCTGGACATCCTGCTGGACATTCTGCTCATTAAAAGGACTTCATGACTTCAATGCTCTTCGGATCCAAAGTGGAATGCCAACAATCTCACAATGCATTTCTCGCAGGTACCACCATATTGTGCAGAGCAACAAACCTGAACAATGCCTGGCACATCATGGGTACTCAACAGACATTTGTTGAATCATTCTTTAAAAATGCAGATCATAGGGGCGCCTGGGTGGCCCAGTCGTTAAGCATCTGCCTTCGGCTCAGGTCATGATCCCGGGGTCCTGGGATCGAGCCCCACATCGGGCTCCCTGCTCCATGGGAAGCCTGCTTCTCCCTCTCCCACTCCCCCTACTTGTGTTCCCTCTCTCACTGTGTCTCTCTCTGTCAAATAAATAAATAAAATCTTTAAAAAAAATAAAAAATAAAAATGCAGATCATAACTAACTAGAATTTAAATAAACATTTGGAAGAAAAAAAAATGCAGATCATTTCCCTCCCTCCCCTGTTTAAACTCCTTCAACAGCTTCCTATTGCTCTAGAAGATCCTGTTGGGTGTAGTCTCTGCCTTTTCCTTCCCCTTGTTCTCTGAACTCTAAACATTCGTCCTCAATTCTTGGAATGTTCCATGCTCCCTCCTGCCACAAGACCTTTGCTCAGACTGTACCCTCTCCTTGCCAAATTAACTCCATTCTCAGATCTTGACTCAAGGATTCCTTCCTGTCTTTTTTTTTTCTTTCCTGTCTCATAACTATTTTTCTTCACTATACTTAACTCCATATTTATTTATGTGTTTAATTAATTCCTGCCTTACCATGGGACTCTAAGTACTATGATTATGTGCACTCACCACTGGATCCCTAGCACCTAATATATTGCCTGGCATTTAACTAAATAATATTTTGCTGAATGAACACATGAATAAATGAATGAATGTGTCTATAATAAAATGTAGTATATGTAATTTATCTCCAAGTTATCACTGCCAGTTTTGCTTAAGAAGCTTTCTGCTATCAGTTCCTACTCCTCGAATTCACATTTCTTTATTAATTTAAAAAGGCATTTGTCTAGACAAGAACTTTCCTAAGCATCGTTCTACACTAGCACTATGCAACAGAAATATATGAGCTACATATGTAACTTCAAATATACTACCAGTCACATTATAAAAACTAAAAAGAAATCATCTTACTATGTTATTTAACCAGTATTTCTGAGACATCATTTCAATGTGAGATTGATAAAAAATATTGATGAAATATTTCATATTCTTTTCTTTATCCTGTCTTTGAAATTTGAGTATTTCAGTTTCATCATACCTCAGTTTGAACTAGCCATATTTCAAGTGCTCAGGAACCACACGTGCCTAGTGGATACTGTATGGGACAGTGCAGTTCTATAGAAATCACTTTCACAAGGAGTCTGACCATCCTCAGCACCTAAAATCAGTGCCAGGAAAGCATTCTTAAGTCAAACTTTCATCCAGAAGATCTAGTTAGATCTTCCCAGTATAAGAGATGATTTAAACCAGATAAAAGAGTGAGCCCCAACTCCTTCAGGATTCATTAACTTAGAAAGTTGTCTCTGGGAACAATTTAATGTTCATCTTCCTATAACATACTTTATCTCTTATTTAAATAGAAACTTTGCTCCTCCTTAAGGTATGGGCCACCTTCTTTGCCAGCCATTCTATTTCTCCTCCTTCAAAGCCAATTTATAATTCTCCATTTTAAGGTACTTCATGGCAAATCTGTCCGTTCCCTTGGCTGCCTAGGAAAGTTGGGGGGCGGGGTCTGTCCAAGCCTCCCATGTCCAGTATACATTCTTTCAGTCTTCGTTATGCCTGCTTGGACCTCTGGAGGAGGCACCCCGGAGAGCAGCGCAAGTCATGGTTTAAGGCCCAGAGCTGGAGTCGGACTGCTCCTTCAGTCCAGAAAGTGGCCCTCTCTCTGCCAGCACTATACGCACGCAACGGTTTTTAGGTGCTTCAACCTCACCCGAGAGCCACTGCCCACAGCGACAAACAGCATTAGGTGAGCACAAGACAAGCCCGACCTCGGCTTCACCACCTGCCCTTGGATAAAGGGCAAGAGGCGGGATATCCGCCCGGTCGGGAACACTTCCGGAAGTGACGTAGCAGTGTCAACATGCAAGATGGCGGCCCATCACCGGCAGAACACGGCAGGGCGGAGGAAAGTGCAGGTATGGGAGTCCCGCTCCTCGACCTCCTGGACGTGGCCTGCGGCCCCGGGCCCACCTGCAGCAAGCAGATGCCTCGGGCCGCGGTCGTCCAGAGTAGCGGCTTGGGGAGAGCGGGACAGGGCGCGGCCGGCGGTGAGGGGTGGGGCCGCGGCGCTAACGGCTTGAGGAAGGGGCGGGGGGCGGCTGGCTGGGCCGGCCTGGGCCCAGTCCCGGGACCTTAGGGTGCGGGGTTTGGAGCTAGGGCTTGCCGGACTCCAGCTCTTTCGTAGGCTTGGGCTTGCGGGATCTGGATGGGCTCGTTTCCCGCCCACCTGCCTCCCCCTTCCCTTGCTTTTCACCAAAACGCTCTGCCCTATCCGCGTCTGAGACGAGGCCTGCGGGCACTTCCCCGGCGGCGGCGGAATGGGCCTGTGCGGGGGCGTGGCGGGGCGCAGATGGCTCTGCGGGGTTTCTGCGGAGGATTCTGCACAGGGGAGCCCTCTGCCTTTTATTTATTTTTTTTCTTTTTGCGGAAGCTTTGTCCCTTGTGAGGTGGAAACGACGTGGAAGTGTGCTGGTGTTAGTGGGGAAATTATCATTTTTATTAATTTTCTTCATCTTCATTGTGCATCCTTGATTCTTTCCTGTTTCTAATGATTTATGATCCAAGGGTAAAGAGTTATCTAATCCTTTCGTGTTTCTTTATGCCTTCATGAATCCACTTTTATTTTGGGTACGATTAAGGGTTATCGCTACCTAGTATTTTCAGCTGTGCAAGGAGTAAAAGCCCTATTACAAGTGTTTACCTGCAAGTAAATTGTATATAGAGTGACGGTTTATGTGCTTATTCATTAAACGTTTACCGAGCACTTAGTTTAGTCCCAAAGATGTGCAAAGAATTGAGACAGTATGGGAATAAGTAATACCCAGGATCTCTTTATGAAACACATTATATGTAGTTCTGCAGATTGAAATCGATTGTTTAATAGGTAAACAGGACAAAGTGATCCTTCAGTAAGGTAACCCCAGCAGTGGCTGTAGGCCATTGTCTTCTGGGCAGTTTACTTATTTGTTTTATTGATCTCATTGATCACTGAGCGTTCACTAGATGTCTCTGAATTGAGTGAAATTAATAAGAATCTAAAATAGCTTACCCTGTTAGGTGATTTTTAAATGCATCAGTAACAGGATTTAAGTAACCCCAGCATCCAAGCCAGGTGGGTGAGAATATGTGCTGTGGACTAAAATGTAACTCAAAATTGTCTTAATTGTCTTCTAGACACTAGAGTGGTACACTTCTTAGGGTAGTAAGGAGAGTTAATCAGGCATCTGTTACTTGCATTTAAATTTAAAGGCCATATAAAAGTACAAGATGAGGAAATGTAAATTCACCACAGGGTGTATGGAAAAATTGAGTGTTTTAATAAGCTGAATGTGAGCCATCACATGTTGAATGAGGGAGATAATTCCATTCTTTGCTGGTCATAGTACAAAACTACAGTTTGGGGTTCAGCACTTAGTACCTTGTTCTTGATAGGTCTAGCAATCAGATTGGTGAAGTAACCTGAAACTATTTCCTGTGAAGAGCATCAAAAGAACCAATATTAGCCTGCTGAAGATAGTTGCTTTCAGAATTTGTCCCCAAGGTATAGAACCAATGTGAGAAGCTACAGAGATTGATTGTATCTCAGCGTGAGGGAGAACTTTTGTTTATGGAAGTGTTTCAAAAAACCCCACAAACAATACAAAGGTATAAATGGTAATTGTCCTCTACTCTTCAAAGAATGCTACTGTGGACGGTGTGATATATAACCCTAGACCAGTTTTTTGTATTTTGTTTTACTCTGAGCACTGTTGGCATGTTGGGCTGCATGATTTTTTATTCTTTATGGGGGGGTCGGGAGGGGGTTCTATGCATTATAAGTTGTTCTGCATCATCCTGGCTTCTGTCTACTAGATGTTAGCATCTATCCAGTGTTGACAACCAAAAATAACTAGATACTTTCAAATGTTTGCGGGAGGGTAAAATTGCCCCTGGTTGAAAACCAATGTTCTATACCTCTTTGTGCATGTGTACCCAACTTACGTGATTTTTTTTTAACTCTAAACAAAGTCATAGTATTTATTGTTCAGTGTCTTGCTGTTTGTCAAAATTTTAAATACACATTCCCATTGATCCAGCAATTCCTCGTCTAAAAAATTGTTTTACAAAAGTGCAAATGAGGGGCGCCTGGGTGGCTCAGTTGGTTAAGCGTCTGCCTTAGGCTCAGGTCATGATCCCAGGGTCCCTGGGATTGAGCCCTGCATCAGGGCTCCTTGCTCAGTGGGGAGTCTGCTTCTCTTTCTCCCTCTGCCCCTCCCCCAGCTCATGTCTCTCTTGCTCTCACTTAGATTAGGTTAATTTTAAAAAGTTTAAAAAGTGCATATGCATATATCTCTCTAGTTGTACAAGAGTGTTTATTTTAGGAATGCTGTCATTGTGAAAAAAATCTCGATGTCCAACAGTAGTCACTTAGCAGATAAATACACTTACCTAGTGGATTAATTTGCAGTTGTTAAAAAGATAAGCTTGATCTGTATTATTAAAAAGGAATGGTGTCCAGAAGTCAAAAAAACAAGTCAACATAGCATAGTCCCATTTCTACAAAGGAAATAATGTGTTTTAAACGTCTGGAAGGCAATTACAGTGATAGTCTCTATGTATTAGATTATGTGATTATGGGTAAGGCAGGAAATGGGATATCTTTTATTTTAAAATATATATTAACTTTTATATTTTTGAGCTTTTTACAACATTCTTTGTTTTTATAAATAAAATCTTTCCATTTTGGAGAAAGTGTATATGGCTACCTAAATATATTTTGCCTCTTGGCTGTCTTGTACCAAGAGGCAGTAGCCCTGAGCTTCATTATTAAATTGTAGGCCAAAAAGAACCCTTGAGATTTATAATATTGATAAATAACCAGTGGAGAGGGGTCCAAACATACTGCTTATTAATTATAGACATAATGAAGAATGAGCACATGTCCTACCATCTTCAACTTCTCAGCAGCCTGGAGGTGAGTATGAGGGGGAGGGGTGAATTTGTGATTGGCAGAAACATGATCAGACAATCAAATGTATGAATTCAGATAGATGATGCAGATTTTTTCCTGGTAATCAAGATATCAAAACAAGTCTCTTCACTCCCTGGTGGTCCCTTACTGTTATTATTTTCCAATAACCACAGTCTATTGGTTGACTCACTCTCTTTCTCTCTCTCTCTCTCTCCTACTTCCTCCCTCTCCTTCTCTTGCTCTCTCCATCTTTCCTTCAACTTGCTTCAGAATTCTTGGAATGAGGTTGTCACTGCTATTCCTGGTTTAGGAGCAACAACCATGCCCTAGTATCCAGTGATGTTTCAAGTATATACATACTTGGCCTTCCATAACAGGATTCTTTTCCTTGGAAATGACCCCAAATCCAGCTTAACCAGGCTTACGTAATAAAAGACATGTATTGGCTCAGGTAAATGAGAAGTCAAGAGGTGGTGCTGGTTTCATGCAAATCTTGAACCAGCAGGCTCACTGTGACTCTCTAACCTAAGAAGTGCTGTAAAGTCAGCTTTACCATTGGGCTGCTGATGAGTTATCTTCTATTCCCAAACTCTCAGCTCTAGGCCTTCCCTCTTGGTCGCTGTCCCATCCCAGTCCTCATGTCTGTTCACACAGTATTCAAGGCTACAGTCTCTTAAGTAGCTCCTGTACATTTTCTCTAGGATTTGCTTGCCTTGAGGAGCAGAAATGGGTAATGGAGAGGCAACCAACAAAGGTCTCTTTTATCAGTACTTACCTTTTTTCTCTGCCGAATATTTAGTTATTCCAGACCTATTCAGAACTCAGTATGGGTCTTATTTCTGATTCTGAGTCCAAGTTCTGGGTTGGTTGTTTAATCTTTGAGACTTTTTTTTTTTTTAAAGGAAGTAGAATGATGCCAAATCCTGACTTCTCAAGGAAAGACCCTTACAAATTAGCTGTATGTTCAAGATGAGTTACTTTTTATGTAGGATGGGTAGTAAAACAAATTATACCAATATGTCATCCATTGGAACAGAGGTCAGTAAACTTTTTCTCTAAGGGGTCAGATGGTAAGTATTTTAGGCTTTGCAGGCCATTTTACTATGTCATAACTCCTCAACTCTGCTATGATAACGTGAAAGCAGCCATAGACAATACCTAAATGAATAGATGTGGCTGTGTTCCAATAAAACTTTGTTTACAGAAACAGCCTCTGGCCTGGATTAGGACTATGGGTGGTTTTTTACTAGCCCCTGGAGGAGTTTTACTAATGCCCCCTGACCAGGAGAAGTCAAGCTAGAATTTGTCGTATTTTTATCTGCAAGACTGCTTTTTAGAATAGTTTTTAAAATCAGCACTCTTGAAATTAGGTACAAGTAGAAAGTAATGGTCCACAGGATTGAACAGATGTGAGAATTACTGCTATCCGGCCAATATTTTCTTGGCCAAATTTAGCCTGATTTAGCCTGATAGCTGGAAGTAGCCTTACACTAAAGAGCTGTGTGATTCCACTTATAGAATGTTACAGAACAGACAGAACTAATCTGTGGTGAAAAAAGTCAGATCTAGATTGCCTAGGAATGGGGTGTAGAGGTTGGGAAGCAGAGGAGGGAACTTTCTAGGGTGGTAATAATGTTCTTTATGTCTTGGTAGGGGTTTATATTAAACAGATCCATACATCTGTTAGAAGTATTTGTGTACACATAAGATTTCTACATTTCATTGTATGTAAATTTTACCTTAAAAGAAGGAGCCATTTTAAAAAAAAAAAAAGGGAGCCACAAATAAATAATGAACTCTAAATGATGATATACATGTTGGAGTGCTTAGGGGGAAGTGGTATTGATGACGTGCAACTTATTTTGAAAGGCATTGAAAATAACAGGTCAAGTGGTTGGATGGGTATGAGATAAAGCAAATCTAAACAGTGTTAATTGTAGAATAGTTGTGGGTATATGGATATTTGCTGTGTAACTCTTTCAACTTTTGTATGTGTTTGAAATTTTTGTAATATAATATTGGGGGAAAATAAGCTTTAAAGGTTAAAAAATGGTTAGTGATAAGCAGCAGGAGGAGGGGGATATTTTAGTTGTGGTGGCCAGAGAAGGCCTTGCTGAGAAGCTGACTTTTGAGTAAGGATCTGAAGGAAATGAGATTGCCATCTGGAAGAGCATTCCAGTGAGAATATCAGATGCAAAAGTCCTGTTTGGGAATGCGCCTGGCTTATTTGTGGAACGCTAATGATGCCTTTGTGGCTGGTGTGGAGTGAGCGAGGGAAGAGGAGCAGGAGATGAAATCAGAGCGATAACTGCAGGCCAGATCTTTTAGAGCACTACAGGTCATAGGAAGGGCTTTGGCTTTTGCTCTTGAGTGAGATGGAAAGCAGTTGGTGAATTTGGAGCGGAGGAATATACACAATATATGTGGGTTTTAATGGGACCAGCCTGGCTGCTGTATTTGGAACAAACTGAAGGTGAGCAAGGGCAGAGCAGGGGGACCAGTAGCTATTTAAGAAATCCAGGTGATAGTGCTCCATGCAGGGTAGTGAGATTTTGGAAGACTAGATGAGACAAATTGAAGTAATGATGGCATCAAGGTTTTTGGCCTGAGTGACTGGAAGAATGGAGTTGCCATTAACGCCCATCAGTGAGGGAGACCACAGGAAAAGCTAGTTTGGAGAGGGCTATTGGGAGCTTGGTTTGGGCAATGCCACAATTAAGATACCTGTTAGACAACCAAGTGGAGGTGAGTCAGTGCACATGGTGGGGGGGCAGGGCTGGGGAAATAGCCCAGAGTGCCTCCTTTGTGAGCCTGAAATGCTTTATTTGTTTTTTTTAAGATTTTATTTATTTGATGGAGAGAGAGAGAGAGAGCACACAAGCAGGGGGACTGGTAGGCTTCCTGCTGAGCAGGGGGCCTGATGAGGGCTAGATCCCAGGCTCAGTCCCAGAACTCTGGGATCATGACCTGAGCGGAAGGCAGGTGCTTAACCAACTGAGCCACCCAGGCACCCCGAGCCTGAAATGCTTTGAAGTATCCCTTCTTTTCTTAAAAAGATGGTGAATTTTGTACTTATTCTATGATATATCCGTATTTGTTTTCATATAAAAAATTACTACTGTGATAAGCAGAATTCCCCCTCCGCCCCCCAGCAAATGCCCATGCCGTAATCCCTGAAACTTGTGAATATGTTATATTGCATGATAAAAAGGACTTTGCAGATGTAATTAAGGTTACAAACCTTAAAGGGGGGATTATCCTGCATTATCCCAGTAGGCCCAATTTAATCATGTGAGCCCTTAAAAGCAGAGAATGTGGGGTGCCTGGGTGGCTCAGTCGTTAAGCGTCTGCTTTCAGCTCAGGTCATGATCCCAGGGTCCTGGGATCAAGCCTGGCATCGGGCTCCCTGCTTAGCAGGGAGCCTGCTTCTCCCTCTCCCACTCCCGCTGCTTGTGTTCCTTCTCTCGCTGTGTCTCTCTCTGTCAAATAAATAAAAGTCTTAAAAAAAAAAAAAACCGCAGAGAATGTTCTTCCAGTGGACACAGAAGTCAGAGAGATTTGAGGCACTAGAGGGACCCTTTTCTGTAGGAGAGGGCACATAGAAAGTATGAGAAGGACTACAGGCAGCCTGTAGGAGCAAGGATGGAACCTTGGCTGATAGCCGGCAAGGAAACAGGACCTTCAGGCCTACAACTTGAATGAGCTTGGAGGCCAACTCTCCTAGAGCCTCTGGGAAGGAACACAGAGCCATCAGTCAACTCTTGTCTATATTGGTCTGTGAGAGCAGAGGACCCATCCAAGCTCTGTGTGGACTTCTGACCTTCAGAATTGTGAAATAATAAATGGGAGTTGTTTGAAGCCACTAAATTTGTGGTAATTTATTATGTCAGCTACAGAAAACTAATCTGATTATCATGAAATTAAAATAATCAAGGATAGTTTCTGTCCTGATTGCCTCTACTGTAGCCTCTGGCACATTACCAATAACTCTAGGGGTATTTAAGCTTCAGATGCAGAGACAGATCACATGAAGTTTAGTGGATCGTCCCCATTGTCTGATTTCTTTACTTTGGGTCCCAGACAGTTGCTGGGGAAATTAATCAAACAGTGCTTACTAAGCCAGCTACAAATACTAAAGAGTGTAACCTAACCGGGTACTTGGTGCTGGGGCACTGCCATATTCTTCTCCTTGTTTGTCCCTTTACATGTTTCTTCCAAAATGCATAGCTCCTACCAAAGGTCTGGCTTCCCGTCCCTTGCAGAGTTCTTAAAGTACCCTCTGCTCTTCCCCCTGCCCACTTTTTTTAAGCAAATTAAAATGGTCAGATATGAGTCTTCATCTCTGCTTTTGCCTGTATTCTTGACTGTTTAATGAGGTTTTTCCAGGACTTTGCTCACTCATTCATTGCTACTATCTCCAGCACCTTCTGCTTTTCTTTTTCTTTTACTTCCATCTCTTCTGCCTACAAAGCTTACCTATATCTTGGGGGGCTGGTGGCAGCAAACTTTATTTAACTTACTGTGACTTCTCTTATATTCTTTCTCCACTAGAATGAAAGCTCCTGGGTTGCCTGGGTGGCTCTTTTGGTTAAGGGTCTGCCTTCAGCTGAGATCATGATCTCAGGGTCTTAGGATTGAGCCACGTGTCAGGCTCCCTGCTCAGTCGGGAGTCTGCTTCTCCCTCTACTCTTCCCCCCCTGCTCATGTGCTCACGTACTCTCTCTCAAATAAATAAATAAATATCTTTAAAAAAAAAATAGAAGAATGAAAGCTCCAGGAGGACTATTGTGCCCACTCACAAAATCCTCAGTGTTTAGAATTGAGCCTGGCCACTGGTGGATGCTTCATCAATATTTGTTGAAAGAACTGCATTCTGTTTTTATCTACGGCCATTTATTTTATTTTATTTTATTTATTTATTTGAGAGAGAGAGTGAGTGAGAGAGAGGGCACATGAGCAGGGGCAGAGGAAGAGGGAGAAGCAGACTCCCCTGCCAAGCAGGGAGCCCGACTTGGGGCTTGGTTCCAAGACCCTGGGGTTATGACCTGAGCGAAAGGCAGACGCTTAACCGACTGAGCCACCCAGGTGCCCCAATTTTTTTTTCTTTAACAATAGGTTTTTGGGGGTGCCTGGGTGGCTCAGTAGGTTAGGTGTCTGGCTCAGGTCATAATCTCAGGTCATATGAGATCAAGCCCCTCATTGGACTCCATGTTGGGCATGGAGCCTACTTGGAATTCTCTCTCTTCCTTTGCCTCTGCTCCTCCCCTCCCCCTTGCTCTCTCTCTCTCAATAAGTTCTTAATGTGATATGTCTTGGAATATATCAGCGTATACAGTTCATTTTCTTATATTTTGTAAGATTTTATGTATTTGAAAGAGCATGCACGAGAGAGAGGACAAGCAGGGGGTGCGGCAGAGGGAGAGGGAGAAGCAGGCCCCTGGCCGAGTAGGGAGCCGACACGGTGGTCAATCCCAGGACCCCGGGATCATGACCCAAGCCGAAGGCAGACGCTCAGCCAACTGAGCTGCTCAGGTGCCCCTCATCTTCATTCTTTAATGACCACTTAGAATGGATAATTAATCTGGTCGTTTCCTTTTTGAAGATACTATTGCTGTTTTGTCCATCATACTAAAATTTACTAAAAAAAATTAATAGCAGTTAAAAAATAGTAAAGGAGGTCTTAGAAAAGTAAACAAAAGGACAAAGATCCATAATATAGAAAGCATAAAAGATGAAGGATCAGTTTGAAAGTTCCAACATCTGACTGATGGGGGTTTAAGAAGGAGCAGAGAAAACATTATTAATGACTTAATAGAAGAAAGTTTTTCAGAGCTGAAGTGCCACAAGCTTCTAGGTTGAAAGGGCTTTCTCAGTGCATAGCAAAATTAATTGATAAGGACCAAAAACTAAGTAAATAAAGCAGCAAGAAAATAGAGAAGATCCTACACACTTAGGAGTGAGGGGAGTGGGCAGGTGGCGGTACAGGAAAGAATGAAAATGAGATCATTTTAGAATGGAATGAAACAGAATGGCATTGAATTCAGTGGCAACACTGGGTGCTGGATTGGAAGTTGGAGCAGTGCCTTCAGAAGCAGAGGGGTTTTTCTACATGGACTTCTTCACCCAGCCAAATCCAGTGTAGAGGTAAAGACCTTTTCAGGCTTGTGAGGGCTAAAATCACCTCCCGTGCACCTTTTCCTGTGTTAGTTTCTTGAGGTCCTGGGAATGTGCTTCAGCAAAACTGGGGAGTGAACACAGAAAGGAGGAGATGTTGGAATTCAGGAAACAGTGGCTCAAACCCAGCCCAGAAGAGCAGTAAAGGGAAGCATCAAAGGTGACAGCTGTGCCAGCAGACAGAGAAGGCAGGTGGCCTGGACCAGAGTGAGAAGATGTGTGTTTCTGAGAGAAGACTTTTGGGCAAAGTGGGGTGGTCCGGGCTCTTGCTAGAATATCTCATGTGGTGCTACAATGAAGGGGAGTTGAAGTTAAAGTAGAGGAAAGCATTGAAGAAGGAAAAAAAGGGAGAATGCCAGGGAAAACAAAAAGCTCTCTAAGAAAGGAAATGTATTCATGATATAGTTCTTGGCTAGTCAGTAGACAGCAATTACAAAGTCAAACAGTGGAGCTAGTACTGGTGATTTATTCACCCGAAAATCGAAAATCGTGGTATATCTGTATCAGAAGAGTAGAGGGAGGAGTTACTGAGAGTAGTCCAGAGCTAGATCCCAGTCTACCATAGCCTGAGTAAATAGATAATGTCTAAAATGGAAGGTTGTAGGATAAGCACAGTATTTTTGAGAAATGGAGTAACTCTTCAGAAACAACCGAGAGTTGAAATTTGTTACCCCTAGGAATTAAGACTGGGTATGGGGAGTCTTACCCAGACAACAGGGAGATGGTTTTTCATTAGTCTTTCTTTTTTTTTTTTTTTTTTTTTTAAGATTTTATTTATTTGACAGAGAGATACACAGCGAGAGAGGGAACACAAGCAGGGGGAGTGGGAGAGGGAGAAGCAGGCTTCCCGCTAAACAGGGAGCCTGATGCAGAGCTTGATCCCAGGACCCTGGGATCATGACCTGAGCTGAAGGCAGACACTTAACAACTGAGCCAACAGACGCCCCTCATTAGAGTCTTTTCAGTATTACGGTATTTGATCTTCTGAATACAGGCAAGAATTACTTGGGCAGAAATTAAATTATAAATTCAAAAAACTAACTAATACATGTCTTATTGTAAAACATTCATACCATATAAAAAAGGCACAAGTGAGTGACAATCACCATAATTCCATCACTCAGGAATAACTACTGATAGTTTTATGTATGTATATCCTTCCAAACTTATGTAGTTGTTTTAAAATACACATTTAAAATTCTGCAACATTTTTGTAATATTTATTATTCACTACTGTATTGGACATATTTCACTTCAAAAAAACACATCATGGCTTTCTTCCCATGTTGGTCAGTCTAGATCTACATCACCTTTTTTTTTTTAAAGATTTTATTTATTTATTTGACAGAGACACAGCGAGAGAGGGAACACAAGCAGGGGGAGTGGGAGAGGGAGAAGCAGGCTTCCCGCTGATCAGGGAGCCCGATGTGGGGCTCGATCCCAGGACCGTGGGATCATGACCTGAGCCGAAGGCAGGTGCTTAACGACTTGAGTCACCCAGGCGCCCCTACATCAACATTTTTAATGATTAAGTAGCATTCTCTTTTATAAGGTGTGTGCCAAGATTTACCCAACTAGGATACTTCTAATTCTTTGCCATTTTTAATCACACATCTGTAGTAGATACCCTTGAAGAGGTAGGCCTGGATTTGTTTTGCTAAGAATTACTTTCCACCTGGAATTAGGACCTGGCAATCATGTTGTTATTCTCTGACCCTTTCCCACTGGACCAATCACATAATCTGCCAGAAATTTGAACATTAAGATTCCTATTTGCAACATAGTCTCCACTATGAAATGTACTGAGAGAAGCAGATAAGGGGTCTTGAAGCCCCAGAGAAAAAGAGATTGAGAGAGATTGAAATTGACATTGAAGCCATCTTGGTTCCGATGGTTTTCCAGTGTCTGATTCATGCAATAATATTTATTGTGTGTCTTTTATGTGTCAGACACTCTAATGAGGCACAGTGATAGAAGGAACAAGGCTGACAAGTTCCTTACCCTCTTGAAGCTTTTATTCTGAAGGAGAAGATACAACAAAAAAGAGAAATACGGAGGGTGGTAAGAACTGTGCAAGAAATTAATAGGGTAAGTGATGGAGGAAGGAGATCAGGGGATTCCCTTCAGAAGAAGTGACTTTTCTGCTAAGACCTGAAGGGCCAGGATGAGCCAGACAAGATAAAAGCCAGGGGGAGGATATTCCTGTGGGGATCGTAGAGGAGGGGGATGTTTTTGGCACAGGGAACAGTAAATACTGAAGCCCTGGTGTGGGTGGGAAAGAGCTTGATGTGTTTGAGGAACAGAACAGAGTTTGGGGTGACTCTCATGAAAGAAGCTAGGGGGAGTTAGTTTGAGGTGAGTGTGAAGATGCAGGATAGATCCAAAGCATGTGAGGAATTTGGACTTTTAAATGCAGTGAAAAACCTTTGGAAGACTTCAGCAGAGAAGTGCCATGATTTTATTTTAAAAATGTCTCTTATGAATCATGACCATATTTCCTGCCCTTGGACTCTGATAGATATCCTTGTATTTTTTTGTTAAATTCCCTCCCTCTCTCTTTAATTTAAGCTGATTTGAGTATTACAGTTAGTTGCACCCAAAAGACTAGGCCAAAAACAACAGTCTTGTCTTTGTGCGTATAACCCTGGCCCTTTTCATGTCTTTATTTATGTGTTTGTTGGCATTTTCTTTTCTTTTTAAAAAATTTCCTCTTGGTGATCTTTATTTCTCTGTCAGAGTTTGATGACTTCTTACTGTTTTGTATGGACTCTTTGTAGGTTCTCAAGAGTTTTATCTTTCATATTTATTTCATTATTTTCCCAGATTTTAGATGTTTGCCTTTTAACCTTGCTCATCTTATTTTTTGACGTTCAGAGTTTTGTTTGGTTTTCCCTGAATAACAGCATTATTGAGATAAAATTTATGTGAACTCAACCTGTTAAAGTATACGATTCAGGGCTTTTTCGTAAATTCATAATGTTGTACATTGATCACCTAATTCAGAGACTTTTGTCACCCCAGAAATAAACCTCATACCCATTAGTATTCACCCCCATTTCCCTCTCCTCCAAGTCCCTGGCAACCACTAATGTACTTTCTCTTTCTGTAGATTTACCTGTTGTGGACATTTCTTGGAAGTATACTCCTAAAATAGGTGGCCTTTTCTAACTGGTCTCTTTAACTTAGCAGAATGTTTTTAAGATTCTGTCGATGTTGGAGCCTGTGTCAGTACTTCACTGCTTTTTATGGCTGACTGAGATTCCATTGCACAGACAGACCACATTTTGTCTATCTGTTCATCAGTTGGTGGGCAGTTGAGTTGTTTCCACTTTTTGGCGGTTGTGAATAATGCTGCTGTGAGCAGTTGTGTACATCTGGAAGGTTTTGACTTGTGTTGGTCAAAGCAGCATTGGTCTTTTTCTTTGAAAAGATTACCCTGTTTCTTGTCATATTAGCAGAACCTTCTCTATGTAGAGATTATACATATTTGCCTGTCTTTTAAAAAGTATTTTTATGATTAAATTGTTAAATTTCAATCTTTAGTTCATATGCAAATTCATTTTGGTTTAAGATCTGGAGAAAGGATATAATTTTTCCCAGTGGAATCACTAGATGCTCCTAGATAACTTATTAAAGAGGTTATCATGCCCTCATTGATTTGAAACACTACGTTTATATCAAAATTAAAAATTTGTAGTAGGAAAATATGTGTCCAAATTTTGTTTTATTCTACTGATCCTTTTTTTCTATATTCCTGTTGTGGTACTCCATTGTAATTCTCGTAGCTTTACCTTTTAAAACCTTTAAAGAATATCCTTTCATTTTTAAAAAATGACTAGGTATTACCCTGGAGACATTGTACTGTATGTATTTTGTCAGCTTCTAGAAAGAATTCTGATAGGACTCTGACCAAAGTTGGGTTAAATTCACAGATTTAGGAAAGAATTATTTATTTTGAATCTTCCTGTGCTACAGTATGGCATGTCTCCTTTATTCAGGTTGTTCTTTTATGTATCTTGTGCTGTTGGTTATGTATCTTCCTTGCAAAATATGTTTCTAGTACTTACTCTTGTTCCTATTGTAAATCATCTCTCCCCCCCCCCCCCCCAGTTTTTTCTTAACTAGTTATTTCGTTAGATTAGAAACATTCTGCTTTGGGGCACCTGGGTGGCTCAGTCGGTTAAGTGTCTGCCTTTGGCTCAGGCCATGATCCCGGGGTCCTGGGCTCCCTGCTCAGAAGGGGGTCATCTTCTCCCTCTCCCTCTCCCTCTGCCCCTGCTCACTCTCTCTTTCTCTCTCTCTCTCCAATGAATAAATAAAATCTTTAAAAAAAAAAAAAAAAGAAAAGAAAGAAACATTTTGCTTTGGGCTGCCTTTTTCTTACTTATAGTTGCTTTTGGTTGATTTTCTTGGGTTTTCACTTGGAGCAGACAGGTTACCAACAGCAAAGTAGAGGAAAACGCTCTGAAGGAAATGGTTAGCGTATTATAGGAACACAAAACTTCATTTTGTGTGGCAGGTCAGATGAGGCCTTTTTGAGGAAGCATTGTTTAAACACATCTAAAGACTGCAGCAGAGTGGGGGGGAAGAGCTTCCACACAGGGGGCCAGTGCATGCGATGGTCCGGAGGTGCAGTGTGCCCAAATGGCGAGCAGCGTGTGCAAAGATGAGTGGCAGAAGTGCGCAGGGCACTTGAGGCCAGTCAAAGCTTTCAGATCAAATCATGAGTTTAGGAGAGTAAGCAGCCCAAGAGGTTTTTGAGCAGAGGAGAGACACAGTCCAATTTACATTTTTAAAAGATTCCCCAGCTGCTTTGTGGAAAATGGATTCAAGACGGACAAGAGTGGGGAGGAGTCTGGTTAGGAAGCTGTTGTAGTAAGTTAGCTTTATACCTGCTGATCCTGGACTAGGCTGAGCCTGACATCATGAATGTCGTCATTCTCCACTTCTCAGTGTTTCAGTGTCTACAGAATAAAATGACATGTTTATTGGGTTGAAAAATAAGTTTTATATTGGAAAACATGGGATTTTGAATTTCAGATTGGCTACTAGTAGGCTACATTTTATTATTGCATGTCTTACAACTTCATAAAAAGCAAATCTGGACGTATTTATCAGGTTTCATATGTTATTCGAGATGAAGTGGAGAAGTACAACCGAAATGGAGTTAATGCCCTGCAGCTGGATCCAGCACTGAACAGACTTTTCACGGCCGGTCGAGACTCAATCATAAGAATATGGAGTGTCAATCAGCACAAGGTAAGGCAGGGATTGAGTTTTATACTCAGTAAATGTTAGTCTGTCTAATATGGCACCTTTCACAGTTTCAGATTTAATCTCTGAGCAATGAGTTATTTGGTGCACTGCAACCAGAATTCTGTAAGCCTCTGAGAAAAACACCCCAGGGGAGTATTCAAAACTGCTTTAGCTAAGGACTCCATAAACTTAGGTGTGTGATAAGAGATCTCTGCTACAAAGAAACAAAGAGATTGGTCTGGTGGGAGGATTACTTTCAACAATTTATATTTTCCTGTTCTTGGCAGCCCTTTTCAGTGCTTTAAAAAAAAAAAAAAAGTTGAATACACTTTTTTACATTTATAATTAATAATTAATCTGGAGGAAACATTTGATTTCTTTCTTTAAAAGTGATTAGGGTACCCAAAAAATCCATAAGGCCTTATTAGATACTATAAGGTTGATATAAAAATAGAAAGACAACATGGTCGACTTCTTCAGGAGATTTAAAGTCTGTTTTCTTAAACAGGGAAAGGACTTAAATCTATGTAAAAATAAATCCCCAGTCAAATGGAAAGGAACTCTTTTTGTATTTTGTTTGAATGCCTGTATTGTGAATGACATAGGAAGGAAGATTCAGGGAAGGAGAAAGAGCATTTATTGAGCTCCTAGCTATGTATCAGATACACTCTTAGTCCTTTCCTATCCAGTGTGGTTTTAATTCTCACAACAACCCTTCAAGGCAGCTGATAATGATTCATTTCCATAGATGGGAAGACGGGCTCAGAGAAACCCATGGTTAAATAGCTGGTAAGTGACAGAGAATTAGGTCCCAGTCTAACTTCAGAACGCTGGTGCTTGACCTTGTAATTTTAAAAGTCTCTGTCTCTCTAGCAAGTTGTGCAAGTCTGATGTTCAGTCTGAAAAAGAGCCACTATTCTGCACAGTTGCTGGATGATGTTTCTTCAAATGGACTTTGGTCCAGTGGGCTTTAAATTTTTTAACCAATGGAAATAGTGGTGGGCCCAGTATCAAAAAAATGGAAACTAAGAATACTATGGCTTTGAAATACTTCTTGGAACTCACATTTGAATTGGAATGTCACCTTCTAGGAGTTAACAGTATTTCAAATAAATTAAGGAAAACACTCACAAGAACTTAAGCCTGAAAGAATCTAGAAAGCTACCTATCCTTCCCTTAGACATCTTTTTTCCGGTCTTCATTTCATGACAAGACTAAGTAGCATCATTTCTCAAATAAACTTGTAGAGAGAGCTGTTCTCTTCAGCCTTGAAGAGTCTTGAACTTGCCTGTGTTCGGTGTAGGATATAACTAAATGCTCTTTAAAAGGCCTCTCCTGGTAATTAAGCCAAGAGAGAAGAATGGAAGAATCTCAAGTTACTGAATCGATACGGTGGCAGGGCTAGTACTCCTTTAACTTTGGGCTTCCAGTTCTTCTCGGAAGGACTGTAGATATCATGAGGAAAACATTTAGTTCAGAAGGTAAAAACCTTAGTAGGAGGTTAAGAGCAAAAATGTTCATCTCCTTCTGCAGTCAGGCTGGGCTCCTCACTACTCTCGTTCAGCCACATCTTCATTTCTGGGTCTCCTGTCTGCTGTGAGCCTTTACCACCCCCGATCCAAATCCCTCAAGCCTGCAGATCTGCTCACATCCTGTCCTTCCTAGGAAACCCCTGCCTGCAGCACTCTGTGTCATATGCAATGCCTCGCCCAGATCTTGTTGTCTTTGCTAACTTAAGACAAAAATTAAGCATTTGTCCTAGAAACCTAGGCTTTCATCAGTAATAAAACTCCTAAAACAAAACTTCTGTTTACATCTGTTATATGGAAGCACCAACTGTTTGATGAAATTCTACTCTGGGGGTGCCTGGGTGGCTCAGTCGGTTAAGCATCGGACTCTTGATTTGGGCTCAGGTCATCATCTCAGGGTTGTGAGATCAAGCCCCACATTGGGCTCTGCTATGTGCGTGGAGTCTGCTTAAGACTCTCTCTCTGCCCCTTCCCACTCGCTCAGTATGCATTCATACACATGGGCGCGTGCGCATTCTCTCTCTCTTAAATAAATTCATTCATTCTACTCTGAATTCAGTTGTCAGTTTTAAGACCTGAGAGCAGTGTGTCACATTAATTGAAGAATGTAGACATATCTATAATTTGTAATGTATTTCATTCTCTAATGTAAACTAATGACCTTACAATTTTTCTTTTAATTTTAGCAAGATCCATATATAGCATCTATGGAACACCATACCGATTGGGTAAACGACATTGTACTTTGTTGTAATGGGAAAACATGTAAGTACTTCTTTGGATCATTGGGCTTCTGGAAGTTTTTTATTCAATTTGATATGCTTTTCATTTTTTGTGTACTTTTTTTTAATTGAAGTTTGGCATACAAACAAAAGCACACACACCTAGAGAACACAGCTTAGTAAGTTTTATAAGGTGAACACCCATGTCTACGTACAGATTACAAGAAGCCCCCTTGGACTGTCCTTTCAGTCACTCCCTTATGCCCCAAGATAACTGCTTTCCTGTCTTCTAAACACTGTAGATTAGTTTTGCCTGCATTCGAACTATATATAAATAGACTCATCACAATATGTATTCTTTTAGCTTTATTAATGTCTTTTTTCGTTCTTATTATGGTAAGATCCATTTCTTGGTTTTGCAGTGTGTGTTAGAGAAATTTTTCTCCATCAGATTAGTTGCTCCTTCAACTGGAACATTAAAAAAAGTTTGCTCTGCCTATTTAAAAAAATATTTGAGGGGCGCCTGGGTGGCTCAGTTGGTTAAGCGTCTGCCTTTGGCTCAGGTCATGATCCCAGGGTCCTGGGATCAAGCCCCGAGTCAGGCTCCCAGCCCAGCAGGGAGTCTGCTTCTCCCTCTGCACCTCCCCCTGCTCGTGCTCTCTCTCTCTCTCTCTCTCAAATAAATAAAAATAAAATCTAAATAAATAAATAAATATTTGAGACAAAGTACAATAGGTTCTAGGAAAACCTTTTAGATTGTGTGTGTGTGTGTGTGTGTGTGTGTGTGTGTGTGTAAACATTAACAGATACTTAATGTTAAGAATACTATAAATATTCAAGAATATATGTGTGTCTATGAACATTAGTTTGAAAGTATGTTGCATTGTTATAAGTCTTTAAAATGGTGAAGTCTTAACTACTCGAGTTTGTTTATTCTTTGCATCTTCTAGTAATATCTGCTTCTTCTGACACAACAGTGAAAGTGTGGAATGCACATAAGGGATTTTGCATGTCAACACTAAGGACACATAAGGTAAAACAACAAACATAATTTTTGGTGTCTCTAGTATAATATTGAGATCTCGCTACTTTATGTGGCTCATTTTCTTACTGATCTAGTAGATCATTGTATGTGTGTTCTGTTACAGGATTATGTAAAGGCCTTAGCATATGCCAAGGATAAAGAACTGGTAGCTTCGGCTGGGTTGGACAGACAAATATTCCTTTGGGATGTGAATACTTTAACAGCATTGACTGCCTCAAATAACACTGTCACAAGTAAGGTGTTTGAAAAAAATTTCTTTAAAAGTAATTCAGGTTGATATAAATAAAGAATGGTTTATGAAACATCTTTGATAGGTTTGCATCGAGGCAGTGCTTCATATTTTGAGAGTGCTTCTACCTACACTGTTCTAGCCCCCAAGAGTATGATTGAACAACAAGGAGCTAGTTCGTCACTGCAGTCTAAAAATGGTAACTTCTTCAGGTGTAACCTGGTTATTTTTGTCCGTGTGCATGTCTTAGCTCCCTAGCTAAAGTGTAAGTTCCTTCAGGGCAGAGGAATCTGTCTTATCACCACTTTGTACCTCCCACAGCATTGCCTGGCCCAAAGCCACAGTTTCAGCAGATACTGTCGATAGAAGTGGTGATTACCTGACAAAGCAGGCAGTTTCTGACTCTTAAAAGTGTTACTATGTCTTATGAGCCCTTGAGTTGATGGCCAAGATGGAGAATACCCAAAGGAAAGACAGAAAAGTCCTCCAATACCGATTTTGTGGGACCCTTTCAGAGCCGCCCTAAACAATCCAGCCAGTTTCAAAAGAGTTCAGAGAGATTGGGTGCCTCTGGAGGCAATTCAGAGACATTCACAGTAGGTTAATAGCACAGGTGCCTCACCAACTAAGATATCTCAGATTACCAGGTTAGACCCAAACAAATCTAGATTTGAGACTCGGCCTCACAGTTGGCTCACCCTATTAGAGTCCTCTAGGCTAGAAAGTCTGTGTTCAGGATCTGAACTATCTAGATCCCTACATATAGGTCCAATTTGTCATAACTGTGGAATACTCACATTGACATAGCCAAATCAGTCGGAATATAATCTAGGATGTGCCAGGAAGGGCACATTAGGAGACTGATGTTTATAATTTCTTGAATATTCTGCCCTTTCCCCAGGAAATATGCAAAGCTCTAAACACTACCCTCCTCTGTTCTCTTTGATTTTTCACCAGTGCATTATTGTAGTGATTCAGCAACTGGTCCCTGCTGAGGGCTGTCATGACACACATTGGATCTCTCTAGATGTAGGGTCTTCCTCAAAGAGACACTAACAGGAGGGAACAAAGCAAAAGAAGTCAGGATTGTCCCAAGGTCAGAGACCAGGCTTACGGTTACAGATTCTGCAACAGATACATCTTGCTTAGAATTGTTTAAAGAGGTTACCACACAGGTTGATTTATGATTATAGACACACTAATTGCTAACATTTATTGAGTATTACTACAATCGTTTTCTAAATATACGAATATATTAACTGCTTCACTCATAACCTCTTAGTATGTTTGTTTATATTTTTTATTGAAAATTAGGATCATACCGTATAGACAGTTTTGTATGTAACTTTTTTCACCTCAGTGAAACTGAGTTCTGAATCAAAGAGCATGAACATGATTCTTGCTACACATTGCCTAATGTCCTTCCAAGAGCTGTACCAACAAATTGTACTTATCCCACAAGTAATGTATAAGAGTACAATTGAACTGTTTTTTGAGAATTATTACCTCATTGAAAATCTGAATTGGTGGGTGAAAATAATATTTTTTGCCTTGATTTGTGTTTCCTTGAAAATAGTGAGTTTGGACATATTTTTCATATTTATTGGCACAAGTATATCTTTGAAAATACATTACTTATGTGGATAGTTTTTAAATGGCAGTGCAATTCAATTTAGCAAATATTTATTGAGCACTTGTGTATGCTTAAATCTAGAAAAGATGTAAATTTTGATAATGGTCTTGTTTAGAATGACCTCCATCATCGCTAGACTTCTTTTCCTTAGAGCACTCACAAAGATAAGATTTTCTAAACCGAATAACTGAACTTACGATTTTTGCTGACTAGCTGCTGAACAGCTGATGATTTTGTTAACGTTTAGCTTCCTTTATCTCTAATAGCTTCTTCTTTAAGTGGGAACAAAGATTCCATTTATAGCCTGGCAATGAATCAACTGGGAACAATCATTGTATCAGGGTCCACTGAGAAGGTAAGGGGGAGCTTAACGGATATATCTTAACACTGGAAAACAAAGACACCAAAATAATTTGATCTGTGTAATTACTAAATATACAGACCATGGTTTTGCTTGGTGGGTGCTAAGGGAAAGGTTTTATTTGAACAAACGAGAATATAACTATATAATTACTGTCGCGTGTGGTGATGGGGGTGGGGTGGATGGGTGGAGGAGGCCTATTTGTGTTTTGACATTAGAAAGGCTTCCTCCTACTTGCAAAGATTGGGGGCCTCAGACAGTGTCCACTGGCAGAACAATATTTCCTTCTCAGAATGTAATGGTTGTCATTTAACTTCTTAGTCATTTATTATTGAAATTTGTTCATATATATATATATATATACTCAGTTTGTGTAATATTTTGTTAAAATACACAGGTTTTAAGGGTATGGGATCCAAGAACATGTGCAAAACTAATGAAGCTGAAAGGACACACAGACAATGTCAAAGCACTGCTGTTGAACAGAGATGGTACACAGGTATGCACTTGCGTGTGCATGTTTACCTAATAACCTTGTCCAAAATTTCATGCACCAGAAACTTCCCCGCTTTGTTGCCTAGGTTGATTTTGACCCAAAGCCACACATATTATAAACTGTGGTCTGCTTTTAAATCCTTAAAATACTCAATTGTATGTAATTTTGAAATTACTCTGTTTGCATCACTTCTAAATAAAGGCCAAACAAAAAGTTCCCTCAGAATAATTCTAATGCCAACAAGTATATGCAGTTATGATGTGTATAGGATAAAATAATTTAAAATGTCACTTTGTGTAAAGCAGAAGGAAGTTTTGGTATTGAATGCTTTGTGCTAGTAAATTAAGGGGAAATTTCCTGACAGTGGGTTTGACTTTGGGCAAATCCTGTCATTTGACTGTATAGATACAGTTTATACAGTTTATAAATTTAGTTATCTGACATAATACCTAAGAGTCAGCATTTCAAAGAAAAACATTTTGGTAATGTTTGAACATGTACTGGTTGGGTACATAATTCGATTTGTTCTGTAGCAGTGGGAAAATGATGTTTCATCAATATAGATAATAAAAACAAAAACTGAGCACCATTTTCAGTTAAGACCCACCT
This sequence comes from Halichoerus grypus, assembly GCF_964656455.1. Classification (NCBI taxonomy): domain Eukaryota; kingdom Metazoa; phylum Chordata; class Mammalia; order Carnivora; family Phocidae; genus Halichoerus; species Halichoerus grypus. The sequence goes on along the minus strand of NC_135712.1, from coordinate 147,618,077 downwards.
CTACCTTGTACCCCTACCTCCCCCAGCCATGTTTTCTCATGGGCCAAGGAGAAGCCCAGAGCTAACTGGAATTGATTGCAAGCGGGTTAGGAAAGGGAGAGTAGGGAGGTGGTGCGATGAGAGGCGCCATCACTCCTGTGGAAATTATGTTGTAGAAACTGCCTCACACGTGAATTAGAGAAACCTTTGTCTCCAGGGGCGAGAGGAAGGTTTGGAAAACTAGCCAAAACCAGGAACTCATCTTCAGAACCAGGCAAAGAGAGGCTTGAAGATGCCCATGGAGGTCTTTGGAGATGTGAATCCCATGGACAGCCCCTTCCTTTGTTGTGTTGTTGTTATTTAGCAAATCATACTGTTTGAGGTCTGTCGCCACGGCAGTTGTTTTGATTGGTGCCAACATTACTGGGCTGAGCCACCTGCCATTTCATCCCTTGTACTTGCTTAGGCAATTGCTTTAGGAACTGGGACAATCTGCCATCTTGGTTTGAGTCAGTGACATCCTCGTGTGACCCTCACAGGGTTTTCCTATAATTGAAGTCCTGCCGAACCTAGCTAAAAGTCAAGGGGTCTTTAAGCATCAGGCCACTCCTTGCCCCGACTTACCTTGCCCACTTGGCTGCTGTCTATTGCAGTTACAATTGCATATGAGTGACCATCCCAGAAACACTTATGTTGGTCAACAGCGGCCTGGCCTCAATACACTGGCCCCCCTCATTTCTATTTGGCAAAAGCGCAGCCACCTGATTAGGGCTGTAGAGTCTGTGCCTCTAAGTCTAATGTAGTAGAACCATTCAGGTCCTTCTGTCCTAGTCCCAAGAATTACCTCCTAGTGACAGGGTCTTCACGTTTATCCAGTGGAAGGGTGGAAGTAGTGGGAAATGTCTGATGATTACTCTAGCTCCTGCAAGGTAGCAGGCACTAGAATTCCTATTAAACAGGCACATCCTTCAACCATACTACCAAACGCTGCAAAGAAGTTCGCCAGCATTGTACTTTAAAAGTAATTGTTGTCTGCTTGGGGGCCTGCCTTTTAGCGGCCTTAGAATACATTTACCATCAGAGATTATTTTATGTTCAATATCAGAGTTGATACAGCTCTGTTCTCTCATCTTTCAGCTGTACGCTTTGGGTTTGGGACTTATCTCTTCCCTTGCTGCAAGTTGCCTAGGCTGTGAGAACTTCAACCCATCACCTTAGCTTTCCTTATCCTGAAATGGTCAGATCTTACTCCCTGTAGATACATGGCCTAGGATCTGAGGGATCAAAGCTACACTAACAGCTTTGCCACCTCAGAGTAGCAGCTCTTCCTGGACAGCGGAGCCCTTCCTTGCTCTCTCTCCATCAGATTGTATGGGTCCTCCCACAGGCATGTTGGAGGTCTGCTTGTAACTTCCTCTGGACAGTTTCGTTGTTGGTTAGGCTCTTGGTTGCCTTGTAAACCAGTTAGAATAGGGGATTAAAACACTGATGCTCCTGGCAACTTATGGGGGAGTGTCCTAGTGGGTGTGCATTTAACTAAACACATCCAGAGTTCGAAAGGCCCCTTCCAGTCACAGGCACGCCAATAAATCTTAATATTCCTTAAGGTCTCATCTATTCAGACACTTTCTAAATCTCCAAGCCCACAACTATCTTCTCTTCTTTGAAGCTCTTTGCCTACTTAATTTTTTACACGAGCACCAGCAGTTGCTTCTTCTTGAGGCCATTTTTTCCCCAAAGGAGTAAGTTTTTATTCTCTTCTGCAAGTCACCACAGTAACTGGTAGTGAACCCCAGGCATGCTGAATGTGAATGTAGTGTGCCCAATTCAGCCTCTTTCTGTCGGAGTCACAGTGTGCTCAGCCCTAGTTTGTGTGCCAGCAACTTCTATGTAGTTGATGCTCCTGAGCCTTTAGAAAGCGTCAGAATTGCTAATGTTAACTTTGAATGCTGGAAGTCCACATTTTATATTAATAGATGTTGAACTTGAGGCTCAGATGGGAAGTATGTAAGGTCACAAAGACTGAGTGGTAAGCCCGGGACTAGATTTTGCTTCTGACTCCTGTTGGTAGAATGCCAGAGACCTGGCAGGCCATTAGGAGCGCATTGCTGTGAGGGAGAGGTGAGACAGAGGTGTGACCTAGGGCTCCAAAAGACCTGCTGGCCTAGTGCAAATCTCGTCAACCTTAGTGTACAGAATGACCTGGAGAGCCTATCAAAACACAGACTGATAGACCCTACCAGAGTTTCTGCCTCATTAGGTTTGGAATTGGACCAGGAATCTGCATTTTTAACAAGTTCCCAGGGGATGCCGATTCTGCATGTGGCCAGGTAGGAGAGGAGAAAGGCAGTTTTGCTCAGAAGTTTCCCCTGCTTGAGCATGTACTGTTGCCTTCGGTCATTTCAGCCTGTGGTGCATGCTTATCAGAGGTCTTTATCGGAGGCAGAAATACAGGATGTCAGAGGTGGGTGTTTGACAGTGTAGAGGCAGGAGAGGCACTGAGTGCAGAGCACAGCAAAGCAGGAACTTTCCCAGCCAGAACTTTTTCTAACTTTAACTTTCTGTTTTCAGTGCCTTTCCGGCAGTTCTGATGGGACAATTCGCCTTTGGTCCCTTGGCCAGCAGAGATGTATAGCAACGTACCGAGTCCATGATGAAGGTGTTTGGGCTCTGCAAGTGAATGACGCCTTCACGCATGTGTATTCTGGAGGAAGGGACAGAAAGATTTATTGTACAGACCTGAGAAACCCTGACATTCGGGTACTAATTTGTGAAGAAAAAGCACCAGTTCTCAAGGTGTGTCCTAAATTTAGTTTTGTGGTTAAGATTGTTACATGTGCTAGCCAAATCCGGCAAAATCTGTATTAAAGCAGGAATCAGCTATGGGATTGTAAAAACGTATTTTAATTTTCATTAGTCACTTGTAGAAGAAATTGTGACTTTTTGGGTACCTCAGTGACACGTAGCTGTCCCACTGGCGAATCCTAGTGCAATTTCCCCACGTTGCTCCTGAGCTCAGTTGGCTTTCCTAACCTGTCCTTAGTGGAGGAATGTGACGAGTTCAGGTATCTCTAAGCAGACAACAACAAAGCACAAATGTGTCCAATGCCTCAAGAGGGAGGTTGTGGAAGAGTTGCTCCAGAAGAAGAGAGAACAAGCCAGTTCATACGCCAAACCGTGACTGCCTCAGAGTAGTCCTGATTGCTAATCAGCATCTGCTGTGTGGGTGAAAGGGTACTTGAGAAGCCATCCATACTGACACCTGCTGAAAGTGAAGCCTGGACTGCTAAATGGCCGTATCTTCATAGGACAAGATGTTCGGCCTCCCTGATGATCTCAGAATTACACATTGAAACCATAGTGAAGAGCTTTCCAGATTTAAAATGGAGGCATAAAGACAGCACTACTTCATTTTCACAAAAATCATCCAAAAACAACTAGAAAAGCAAGAAACAGAACTGCAAATACCCACGAAACTAAGTGACATCTGAAACCCAGGCCACAGTGTAAGAGGAAGGGCTGAAAAAGGGAATAGAAGTCAAAGGAGACAGTTGAGGGGATTCCTGTGGCCTAGGAGCGCACACATCCTGGCCGAGTATGGCTCTTTAAAATAGGTGGCGCCCCCCAGAGGACAAAACCAATAATTCTAGGGGAGCAAGGGAGTTGAGGCTGAAATTAGAGCCTGTGTTCAGGGGGCAGAAGCACTGTGTGTGAGTCCTGCAGCTGCCAGGATCTCTTGACTGTGGAGGAAAAAACTCAAAGAATTTAGTGACAACATAACTGTGTGTTGAAAGAAACGTAACTTTGAACTGAAGAGGATTCCTACTTGCTAGGAGTCCAGCCTATCCCACGACTTCCAACTGTCAGTTTCCTGGCACAGGAAGAATAGTGGATGACTGACCATAGAGTGATTTCATGTGCGTGCCATCTATATACATGGCTGTAGGGACATATTTCTATATGTGTACTATTTTTAAAAATACAGAAGGCACACGGTAAACTGTTTGCAGGTGTAGTAGTCTTAGGTGAGGGAGGTGAATTACGTGGGTACTTTTCACTTTTGCTATGTTAGAATGTTTTTTTACTACAAACATTTTCAAAGAGAAAAAGAGACTTAATTTCCTTGTTATTAAAAAAGAAAAAATAAAAGAGTAACAAAAACAAAATTATGCTAAGTCACCCTTTTGACTGTACCCATTTGGATCCCTTAACTATTTAATTTAAAATCACGCTGAAACTTTCAGCCGCTGTTTTTGGTGAGAAGTCACTCCTATTACACTCGTAAAAGGCCGTTCTCCTTTAGCAAAGACACTCCCTCATTATTCTGTGCAACCCTAGCTTTTAACGCATGCCACAGTACAGTCAGCATCCAAACATCGAATGAAGGAGTTGATATTTAATAATATGTAGCTAGTCCTGGCAGCTCAGGAGAGTCAGCATTCCACAGAGCAGTGTTTTTGTGCTTTGTTTTCAGATGGAGCTTGATAGATCAGCTGATCCCCCTCCCGCAATCTGGGTTGCCTCGACTAAGTCTACAGTAAATAAATGGGTAAGCGAACCGCCATATCCCTGGCAAAGGTTTGTAAACGTGTGGTTTGTTATCACAGACCTGCCAGATACCAGTAGCAAATGCTCGGGATGAACCTGACACTCAGCATGCTTTTGAACAGTGGCAAAATCTGAAAGCCTCTGTGAGTGATCCTAAAGATTGTACTAAAATTACGATAATAGTCAAGATGAAGCATCTGACTTCTTTGTCAGGAGCCAAGATAGACATTTGATGTGCTTAGAGTAAGCAGTGTTGCCTGATAAACCAATAAATGTTAGTACAGCGTCTGAGCTCACAAAACTGCATTTGAAAACAGGCAGCCCTGGTCCAAGTTTCCCCAGATACCCAAAAGTTTGCTTTGTGCCATTATTTATTACCCATTTTCTCTAACCAAAAGAAATCAGAAGGGAATTTTTGCTTTTATAAAATGGTGATTGCTTTTTTGTCTTTACAGCATCTCAGCTTATAAAAGGCTTCATATGAACGCTTTACTTTTGGATAGCAGGGAATACCTGTACCAACTTGGCAGGGACACTTGTTAGGTTTCTGTTTTTCCAAGTGTAAGAGAAAATAGAAAAATTGTGCTTTCAAATTCATTTCTTTTTTCCTCATAGCATGAAGAACAGGGATAGAAATAGAGGATAAGCAGAGAAAAGTCATTAAAAGTGCTTTAATTCTTAAATGTTAATTAAAGAAGATTTACGTTTTCTTGCTTACCAGACTATATGTGGATAACAAAAGAGAGAGTGTTTCCATTTATTTGTTTATACCTCAGTCAAGTGGGCTTTCTCGGTACTTGTAAAAAATGTTAGCTATCTTGTCTAAATTTCATCGTGCCAATGTGAGATCAACATAGCTTTACCTGGAAGAGTGCCTACTTTTCCCTCCAAAAAGACAGTATTAATATTCCCTTCTTAATCCTTGTTTTGTTTCTTGAAATCATGGTAGATTATTGAACTTTATGATTAAATTTTCTTTGGTTGATGTTACTGTTTTGGTTTTTCTCATTTGTTCTTTGTTTTTCTTGCCACTTTAAACAGATTGGCAAAACTTAGAAAGCATAAAATGATTAAAAAATGAATTTTGTTCCTTTAGACCTTGAAGGGAATTCATAATTTTAGAGCCTCCGGAGATTATGACAATGACTGTACAAGCCCTATAACACCCCTTTGTACGCAGCCTGACCAGGTTATTAAAGGTGAGTAAGGAAGGTGGAAGGTATTATACCTTTTACCGAGGTTAATTATCGTTACTAAGAGACTGACAAAAATAAAGGAAGTGACCTTCCTTTAAATGTAATTCTGATGGCAACAGAAGACACAGTGTGTTGGTTTATTTTTAATAGAAGAAAAATATTTTTAAAATGCTATTTAGTGACTTTAGAAAGGGGAGTTTCTTGAGGTAATCTTTTTGCCCAGCATCAGAATAGTCATAGTCTGGGTCGAGCCAAGAACCATTTTGTAAAATATGTAGGGTTGAATGTTGTCTTTTGGCACAAGGCAGAACAAGTCCAATCTGGTCCCTGACTTCTCTGTGCTCCAGCGGGAAGTGGCAGCTCTGACTTGAAGGCTCAAGTGAGGAGTAGAATGCTGAACGGTGCATTCAACTGCAGTTCCGTGTCCATGCTGGTGTCTTTAGAACCGCATGTCCGTGCAGGAGGCAGAAATTAGAGATGGGACTGATCCAGAGATTTCCTGTCATCATTTGAACTTTTCCCAGTGGGTAAAACGGTTTGCCCTTAACAGTTTTCCACTGGTAGCCCCTCGGAGGAGGGGGTTTTTCCATCTATAATCTGTTTTTAAAATTGGACAGTTTGTCTTAGGTTGGCCTTAAACTGCCTTAGATATATTTATACGTGTATATATTACTATATGTGTATCTTTTGATTCACCTTCTCCTTTCTGGTGGATAGTATGATTTCTGTTGTTACATGCCAATGAGTAATTACTGCTATATGGTGAATTTAAATAGGGAATTGTTTTGCTAATTGTTTGGGTTCTTTTCCTTTAGGGGGTGCGAGTATTATTCAGTGCCACATTCTTAATGATAAGAGACATATATTAACCAAAGATACCAATAATAATGTGGCATATTGGGATGTATTAAAGGTAAGTAACTTTTTGTATTAAATATAAGTTATTGGATCATGTATCCTCTTTATTTTTTATTATAAAATATATATATATGAAATAACCAAGGTAATAAGTATGTACATTAAGATTAGATTGCAATAATACTTTTTTTGGGTGGGGTGGATACTTTTTTTTTTTTTTAAGATTTTATTTATTTATTTGACAGAGAGACACGGCGAGAGAGGGAACACAAGTGGGGGAGAGGGAGAAGCAGGCTTCCCGTGGAGCAGGGAGCCCGACGCGGGGCTCGATCCCAGGACCCTGGGATCATGACCTGAGCCGAAGGCAGACGCCCAACGACTCAGCCACCCAGGCACCCCGGGGTGGATACTTTTTTATACAAGTATTTAGATAAGGCCATAGTTTATCTTTTTAAGCACCTAAAATTTGAGTGGAACCATTCCGCTGTGTTATATGCTGCCTTACCTTAAAATAAATATATCACAGTTCCTCATCCTTGACATTATTGACATTTTGGGCTGAATAAGTCTTTGTTGAGGGAAGTGGGGTAGAGTGGGATCTGTCCTGTGTATGATAGGATGTTTAGCAGCATCCCCAGCCCCTACCCACCAGGTACCAGTAACCACCTTCTCTTCTACCCCCAACTTCAGTTGTGATAGCCAGAACTCTCTCCGGACATCGCTAAATGTTTAGGGGGAGGAAGAAGCAGCAGCATACAGAATCACCCCAGGTTGAGAATCCCTGCAGTGCACAAAATAAGTTTATCCATTTCTTAGGATTTATAGACATCACTATGAGCATCAGTTACAACTCTGTCATGTTAAGATGACCCTGTGGGATAGTTAGATGTTTTAAACCATTCAACCACATTCTAAATAGCACTAAACAATTTATAGGCAGGGTGCCTGGGTGGCTCAGTTGGTTAAACATCTGCTTTGGGCTCAGGTCATGATCCCAGGGTTCTCATCGGGCTCCCTGCTCAGCAGGGATCTTGCTTCTCCCTCTCCTCCCTGTTCATTCTTTCTCTCTCTCAAATAAATAAATAAAATCTTATAAAAAATTTATAGGCAGATTGAAAAGTTTGCTTTTCTTGGTGGTGTTGGTATATTTGTTCAACATCTATTTCCTGGATTGAATGAATATTGTGTGCAGAGAACTGTGTTGAGAGCCATAGATGACAGAAAGTCTGTACCATGATCACTTCTGGTAGGGACAAGGGTAGGGAAATGGGAAGGCCTTACAGATAAAAAACAGATAAATTACAGGGTAGTTTATGGACAAGGGCAATTACTTACAACTAGAGAAATCAGGTGAGCTTCGAGCTTCCTCATGGTGGAGAAATCATTTGAAGAGGGTCTTAAAGAATTCCAGCAGATGACTAATGGTAGGGCATTTTAGGAAGAGGGAGTGAATGACAAAGGCACAGGAGGGAAGGTAGTGCTCATTCAGTGACTCAGAGTTTTGTGTAACTGGAGACTAGAGGGAATGTTGGGGGGGATAGGGGTGTAAGGGGAGAAGGTGCCATTCAAGGCATTCCCCAGAGATTCTTGAGTACAGGCCCCCCAGTTGGCCTTCTTTGCTGTTCCCTAAAGAGTCTTCATCTTAGATTGTGTTGGAGCAGGAAGAATCCCATGCCCGAGCGACAGTGGTCTGTGCGATGGGGAAGAGGCTGGAAGGCCGTGTCTTCAGCATAATGACTTGGGAATCTCAAGGAAGAGACAGATGTTGGATACATTATAAGGAAGAATTGAAAAGCTCTGGGGTTTTGGGTAGGCTCCTGGTTAGAAGAAATGTCTACATCTAAAGAATAAGATAAACAGCTTTCTTTCTGAGAAGAAGGGACTGTCTTAATAGAAACCTTGGCCTCACTGACACTTTCCCTCCCCATGGGGCAGGCGTACATGAAGTCACATAATGAAGCAGTTGCCTGGTGAGCATGGTTGCGGAGCAAGAGGCTTTAGTAGTTGAGTGGAAAATGAAATTGCAGCAGACTCCAAAAGTCCAATTGGGTTTTCTTACGTTAGAGATACACTTCTCAGGGGACTAAAGACTCACGTTTGTTTCAGAGAGGGGTGCTGTGGAGACTGGGAGGATCCAGAGCAGCCCTGAGGACCTGGTCAGCAGGAACTTGGCTACCCTGCCACTGACGTGGCCCTAGTTCTGCCCCATGGCTGGGCTTCCCCTCATGCTGCCCAGCACCTGACGCTCTCCAGAACATAACAACCTAATTGGGCAAAGCTACTCTTTCAGGGTGGGCTGACTGATTTTCTGCCGGTGGATCTGATGTTCTCTCTTGGGCAGATTAGCCAAAGCCTTGGTAGAGTCCTGCTGCCTGAATGGGAGGTAGCTCTACTTAGATGGGGCAGTGATCTGGCATGTTCCATAATTGGCATTTTTGTGTCTCTAGCAGCTTTCAGTACCTAGACACTAGACCCTGAAGTGTCAAGATCAAGTGATTGGGAGCAATGGACATGACATTAAACAGAAGTAGGGAGTCAAGAGTATTTAGGAACATAGGCTCAGAGTGAGATAGAGTTGCATTCTAATCTTGGTTCTGCTAGCTACTAGCCAGTGATCTCTGGAACATGCTGAACCTCTCTAAACCTCTGTCTTTATTCCTAAAGTGTGAGTGGCACCTATTTCTTGGTGAGGTTAAGGAGATGTTGGAGAAGTATTTACCGTAGTGGCTGGCACATAATGGTTAAGAAGCTGTTACACTAATGTAGGTGAGAGATCAGATATTTATCTGGACTAGGATGGAAAAAAAAAAAACAGAATGATGATGAAGTATTGAGGCCTATGGATAAGAGAGCTTGAATAAAAGTAAAAACAAAAGAAAGTAGCAGAGTGAGTCCCAGGTTCCTGGGTCAGATAGTTTGGTAAGTGGAAGTGATGGGGGGCGGTGATGTAAGGGAAAATGGATTGATGGGGGAACAGGGGAACATGCTGAGCAAGACAATGAATTTGAGTTTATGTGAATGTCTAGGTAGATAGGACCTCACGTGCCAGTAAATGAGCTGGGCCAGAGAGACCGGCTTAGCAGTCAGTGGCTGGTGGATTATAACTGAAGCAATGGGAACATCAGGAGTTTCCAAGGGATACATCTGTACTGAAGAGAGAAGAAACCAGTCATCACCCTTCCAGGAACTGTTAGAAAAGAGGAAATCACAGAGGTGTATAATAAAAAGGGGTCGGAAAACCAAGAGCCAGTGGCGGCTCAAGAACTAAGCAAGCATTTCCCGAAAAGGCTTGTGGTTAGCAGCACTGGCCTATGGAGAGTTTGCGTCCAATTTGGAATGTAATGTGCCTGGGACTTAACCAATAGGGAGGATGGTGTGGAGGGGAACAGTCTTGAGAGAGTCCTAAGAGTAAAAGCCAGATGGAGTGGGTTGAGTAGTGATTGGGAGGTAGTGGAGCAATCTTTGGTGAAATTTGACTTTGGGGAGGTGGGCAGGAAGAGGCAGTAGTGAGAGAGGATATAGGGATGGGAGGGTGAAGCAAAGATTTTGTTTTGGTGTTCAGGTATTTTTGAGATGAGAGTAATTGGAGTGTGTTCACTGCTCATGGGGAGAAGCCAGGAGAGCATGAGAGGGTAGATGACGGTACCAGGTCCCCAAGAAGTGAGGGGGTCCGGAGCACAGCACAAGGGGCACTTTTTTCCTCGCACTGGGAAGAACAGTAGCACAGTGCTAAGGGGATTTTGTCAAGGCTTCTCTAATTTTGAGGAGTGGAGGTCAGTCCTGTGCTGAGGGGCGGTGAGGGAGGTGGCAAGGCCAAACCTGAGGGTAAATATTTGACTGGGGTGTTGTGGAGAACTGACTTTGGAAACAGAAGAAACCCCAGGTAGCAGCAATGGTGAGGTTGGAGACCGCCGTACACTTATGGCGGGAATATTGGCAAGGATTTGAGAGGCCAGTATGGCCTTTGTGGGTGTCAGTGTCGTCCAGGATGTTTTTAGACTCTCTTTTATTTAGACAGGTGTGAAAATGTGTAACATTTTGAACACCTAAGTCAGAATCGGTTTACCACTTAATATTGATAATTACCATGCTTTCTTTTTTGCTGTATAGGCATGTAAAGTTGAAGACCTGGGCAAAGTGGATTTTGAAGATGAAATTAAGAAAAGATTTAAGATGGTATATGTGCCAAATTGGTTCTCAGTAGACTTAAAAACAGGGGTAAGTTAGCAACTGGTATTTGTACCGTTTGGGATAGTTAAAAGTTTCTGATACAGCTCAAAATTAAGTATTATTAGTTACAGAGTCCTATGTTTTTAAGTGTGAAGGCAGTAAATTTTTCATGTTAATACTTGCAAAATGCAGTTTAGAATGCCTTTTGGTATCCCAGTAAATTAAATTGTAGTTGCAGTGAATCGCATGAAACACATTTTGGTTCTGAATCTGTGGCTTAGCTCTTCAGTCAAATAGTACAGATAAATAGGGCCTTAGAGACTCATTTGGAGAATATATTGAAACGGAATGCCACTAACAGTTTTTTCTTTTGACAGATGTTGACTATTACTTTGGATGAGAGTGATTGTTTTGCTGCTTGGGTTTCTGCAAAAGATGCTGGCTTCAGCAGCCCTGATGGGTCAGATCCAAAACGTGAGTTTAAGTGTCCTTCCTTCCCTTCCTCCTTTCAAAAGCGAAGGTGGATCTGTGCTGAGTTGGGGTTTTTTTTGTTGTTGTTTTGATTTGTTTTGTTTTTTGCTATCTGCTCTTTTATTTTTTTAACAGTATTTGAGGTTTTTTTGTTTTGTTTTTATTTATTTGAGGTTTTTTAAATCATTTCTCAAGAAATCCATATATTCTCTCATGGAAATGGAAAATACTATTCCATTTTAAATGTTTTGGGGGTCTTGATTTTTTTCACAGTCTGTGGTTTAGCTTTAACACTTGAACACTCAACACACTCTCTACCCTTAAACCTTTCTGGAAATCTGTTAGGGTAGGAAAAGTGAAGCTGGGAAACAGTTCTGTTGTTTTCCTTTTTTTTTTTTTTAATTGAGATATAATTGACATAACTTTACATTAGTTTCATCTTCACATGTACAACCTGATTCAGTATTTGTATATACTGCAAAATGATCACAAGTCCAGTTAATATTCATCATCACAGTACATAATTACACATTTTTCCCCTTGTGATGAGATCTTTTAAGATCTACTCTCTTAGCAACTTTCAAATATGCAGTACAGTATTATTAACTATAGTCACCATGCTGTATACTACATCCCCATGACTTAATTTATGTTATAACTGGAAGTTTGTACTTTTTGACTCCCGTCATTTCCCTACCCCCTGCTTCTGGCAACCACCAATCTGTTCTCTGTATCTGAATTTTGATTTTTGGTTTTTATCTTGTTTTGTTTTTTGAGATTCTACGTATAAGTGAGATCATATGGTATTTGTCTTTCTCTGTCTAACTTACTCCATGTAGCCTTCACAGTCCACCTAAGTTATCGCAAATGGCAGGATTTTGTTCTTTTTTATGGTTGAATAACATTCCATTGTACAAACATACCATGTTTTTTCTTTATCCATTCGTCCATTGATGAACATTGGTTGTTTCCATTATCTTGGCTGTTGTAAATACGGCTGCAGTGAACATGGGGGTCCATATATCTTTTCAAGTTAGTATTTCATTTTCTTTGGCTAAATACCCAGAAGTGGAATTGCTAGATAATATGGCAGTTCTATTTTTAATTTTTTGAGGAACCTCCATACTGTTTTCCACAGTGGTTGCACCAATTTACATTCCCACCAACAGTGCACGAGGGTTCCCTTTTCTCCACATTTTCATGAACACTTGTTATTTTTTATCTTCTTGGTAATAGCCATTCTAACATGTGTGAGATGATAGCTTGTGTATTTGATTTGCATTTCCCTGATAATTAGTGACAGTAAGCATTTTTTCATGTACTTTTTGGCCATCTATATGTCTTCTTTGGAAAAATGTCAATTCAGATCTTCTACTGATTTTTTTTTTTAAGATTTTATTTTTAAATAATGTCTACACTAAACATGGGGCTCAAACTCAAAATTCCAAAATCAGGAGTCACACGCTCCACTGGCTGAGCCAGCCAGGCGCCCCTTTCTGCCCATTTTTTAAATTGGATTGCTTGTTCTTTTGCTGTTGAGTTGTATGAAGTCCTTATATATTTTGGATATTAACGCCTTATCAGATACATGATTTGCAAATATTTTCTCCCACTCCCTAGGCTGCCTTTTCATTTTGTTGATGTTTCCTTTGCTGTGCAGAAGCTTTTTAGTTTGATGTAGTCCTACTAACTTTTCTTTTACTTTTGTTGTTTTTGCTTTTGGTGTCAGATCCAAACAATCATCACCAAGCCCAAGGAGCTTACTGCCTATGTTTTCTTCTAGGAGTTTTATGGTTTCAGGTCTGACATTCAAGTCTTTGATCTATTTTGAGTTAATTTTTGTGTATTGTGAGAAGAGACTCGAAGAAGTCTATTGTATTTTGTTGATTATATCTTTGGTTGGTATTCTTCTAAGAATGTAGCGTGTAGGCATACCTGATGTATATAAATATAGTTTTAGTGGCTCTATATGGAAATAGTTCCTTAAAGAATGTAATTCCTGTTTTTGTTTGTTCATTTTTAAAGAATGGCTATCTATATCTGAACAACCAGATAGAATATCTGTTTGCTCCATATTATTACTTTTTTAAACATTCTAAGATAAATTTTAATAGATGTAGCAAAATCTTTCAAGTCTTGCTTTTGAACATCATTGGCATTGGGTTAAGAATTTAATATCAGGGGGTGCCTGGGTGGCTCAGATGGTTAAGCATCTGCCTTCGGTTCAGGTCGTGATCTCAGGGTCCTGGAATCGAGCCCCGCATGGGGTTCCCTGCTCAGCAGGGAGCCTGCTTCTCCCTCTCCTTCTACTGCTCCCCCTGCTTGTGTTCTCTCGCTCTGTCAAATAAATAAAATCTTAAAAAAAAAAAAAGAATTTAATATCAGAATATGTGGAAACAATTTTTATTCCTTTCCCTCTGTTTTTAGGCTAAAGCTAATAAATCTTTTCCATTTCTTTTCATTTTATTTAACTCTTTTGCAGTGAACTTAGGAGGACTTTTACTCCAGGCACTCCTAGAATATTGGCCTAGAACCCATGTGAATCCAATGGATGAAGAAGAAAACGAAGTAAACCATGGTTCGTGTTTTTATATCAGGATAATTGATTTAAAATTACTTAGAAGTTTAAGATACTTGGAGTGTTTGTTATTCCAGGAATGTTTAAGAAACATTTAAGAAGCATTCGCTAAGTCATGACATAATAAATAACCTGTGATGTGCCCAGTTTATCACCCTCCCTTCCCCAGATCAAAGAACATCCAGTCTTAACTAAGATTCCAGGAGCACTTTCAATCAGTGAAGCTGCTCAAGAGGGATTAAAAAAACCTCTACATATTTAAATGACCTTTGCCCTTAAAAGCAAGCAGTTTAGCAGCCTGCTTCCAAAGATACTTCTCAAGAGTAGCTGTGGCCCTGCTGGACTTACCTCCAGAGCCAGCTAATGAGCTACATCAAAAGCCATTTCTGTCCTTGTGTCATCATAGTTCATGTCAGCCTGAAACACAGACATTACCAAGTCTGGTGATTCTATCTGATCTTGGCTCTAAACATTTCAGAAAATCAAATTCCAACTCATAAGTGTCAGGATAAATGAACAAGTATGTGTAGGAATTAATGTCACTGAGGACATTGTAAAGCTGTGCGTGCCACGGGCAGTGGCCGTAACTTTCTCTGGGCAGCAGAGAACGTGTTTTGAATTTATAAGTCTGGTTCAGTTTGATTGAAGAAAGGGGAAAAAAAGAAATTTCACAGCTCATATGTTACCCGCAGCCGGTTGAAGAGTCCTTGAGTCCCACCTACCATGGACTTACTCTGCTGAATATTCTCTGAATTCTCTGAAGATTCTGCTGAAGATGGTCCACTTGTGGTGGTCAACAATGATGAGGATCTCCTGCCAGAGACTTCGGTCTGGCTGACTCATCGGAAATGATTTTTGGAGTTTAAATCTCTTGTGCAAGAATGGCATGCTTCTCTGCAAGCCATTCTTCTGATGTCCCTGTCAGAGAGGACACTGACCCCATCCGTGGTGGCTTTTCTTTTATGTCACCTGGCCCACTCCCCTCCCCATCAGAATTGTACAGTGGCCTCTAAGCCAGAGAAATTCAATGGAAAGGTCTTTCCACAGAGGCTTGAAAAAGCTAAGTTTTAGTGTGGGCTCTGCCGTTTATCAGCTGTGTCACTGTGGGCATGTCGTTTCCAGTTCTTGGCTCATCCCTCTCCATCTGCAACATGACAGGTAGGCAGGATGCCCTTAGAGGCCCAAGTGGACGATAAAGGTCAAAAACTAGTAGTACGGTCAGCACAGCTGGCATCCGGGCTTTGGCTGTGGGAGTAAGGAAACCCCAGATCATCCTTAAAATCAAACTGCCATAGTAAAGGCAGAGCAGGACCCACCCATCTCCCCTTCCAGCCCGATGGCTGCTTGTTCCACCTGTGCGGTCACCTGCTGTACCAGCACCATGACCAGGGGACTCTGAGAGTCGTGTACATTCTACTCAGTGAGCAGCTCAGGTGTTCGGAGGCCTGTAGTGAGTTGTAGGCGGGGTCGATAGAGATAAATGGGCATGGACTACATACTGTAGGGACTGACATTCTGGTAGGGCAGAGAACTCCTCAGATAGAGCAGAGAGAACATGAGGTCAGAGGGAAGCATTGGTTGTTGCTACAAGAGAGGGTCCGAAAGTACTGTAGGGTCAGAGGGTGAGGTTGTTTCCAGATTCACTAGGGATGCCTTTATGAACATGGTGGTACTAGAGTGGGGCTCAACCGTACTTGGTCAAAAGATTACAGAGAAAGCAGAGTGAAATGAAATCTAGAGAGAATAATAAAAAAGAGATTTTGACTTCACTGAGGATTTTATTTTTCACCAATACCGCTGCCATTAGTTGTGGCTGCCATTAAGCATCAATTTTTGTTTCTGGCCCAAGAAATTTTTCTGAGCTTGGTGTTCTACACACACGCACACGCACACGTGTTGCGATTTTTAAACAAACTGTCCTAGACTTTTCTGTGGCTGAAGTGGAGTTCTCTTTTTGTTTCAAATCTCAAATGTTAATCTCTTCTATTAAAATTCTCTGAAATTATACAGTCATTTCCCATAAGGTACATCACAAGTTGCTTTACTTCTTATTCTTTGTAGAAGTTTAACTTTGATTTGTTATTTACCTTTATCTGACCGGCTGATTTATCAGACTAGCTTTAAAAACTTTGCAATGTTTGAAGCCTGTAGAAACAAAATGTTTAGAATCTGTGTTTTTAGCACTAGTTCTGGATACTGACACCATCTCCATCTTTTCCTAGTAAATGGGGAGCAGGAGAACCGAGTACAGAAGGGAAATGGATATTTTCAAGTGCCCCCCCACACCCCTGTGATCTTTGGTGAAGCTGGAGGACGCACGCTGTTCAGGTAGGGGCATGGAGGGCTGTAGACTCTGCCTAGGAAATCATCCCATTTGCTAAGAAATACTCAAATGTGGTAACTTGTTCTAGGGATGTGAGAGATTTGGAAGCTGTTCCATTTCCATGAGATGGTTAAGTGTCTGATGCTATTAGACCACATTCTAATTGAGAGCTGAGCCTCTTGTGTTGAAATGAGGTCAATACTTTGCTTTAAGGCAGCTTCTCTGGTGGTTTCTACAGGAAGCTGTCACTTTCTCTACTTACCTGACGTGACTGCCGGGGTCAGGGAATTACCAGAAGTCCCTGCTCCTAGAACAGCATCAGAGTAGGTAACTTCCCTCAGGCTGGCCACACAAGATGGGCTGGGCTGCTCCTGAGAATCGTGCTCAGCGGTGCCCAACCTGAGGTGCGAGGCCGTCCTTCATGAGGCCCTGCCAGGAAGCTGGACTAGCTTCACCTCAGGTTGCCAGCCAGGCCCTGGTGGAATCACAGGGGAGAGCCCAGTACAGTCTTCTGTAGGGCCAGAAGTAAGGAAAATGCTTGTCTTGCCCTTAAGCTCAGAATTCTCTTCCTTTATGGTAAACTCCTGAGAGTGTGTTGACCAAAACTGTCCTGGTCCCTGTGATGTGTGGAGGCCTGTGCCGTGCACTGCAGCCCGGGCAGGGGACGTGTCTTGAGTGCTTTGCCTGCACCCAGCATTCCTGTCGTCACCCGAGGACTCCGAGAAGCAGCTCTAGTGTATGCACCTGCTGCCCCTCTTAGCCAAGTGAGCCGTTCTGCCTGGCTGCACTTTATTTCCGCAGCTGTCAAGTGGGGGTCATCCCAAATGAGCTCTAGGGTCCCTCCCTCTAATGTTTGTCATTTGTGCTGCTTGTGTCACTGACTACCTGACGGGTTATGTTTAGGCTGCTCTGCCGAGACTCCGGGGGTGAGACCGAGTCGATGCTTCTTAATGAGACGGTGCCACAATGGGTGATTGACATCACTGTGGATGTAAGTGTCCTGCACTCCTGCTTTGCCCTTTTGTTCTGTCCAAATCACGAAGGAAATTAAGAGCAGCTTTAGACTGTACAGTCTTAGTTAGTAAAAACCAGGCTGCCAAAGGGAACCCTCCTCTGCTTCCCTGCAGGCCCAAAGTTGCGGAAGAAGTACTGGCAATTAGTTATGTGTCTGTTTATATCTTTGTTGGATTTAGTTATAAACGTAATATGTGCTTATTAAAGAAAATAATAAATGAATCAAGTGAAACTCCCATCTCTTTCCCAGTCATTCCTCTCTTCCACTCACTCCTGTCCTTCTCGCTGGAGGGGATAACTAGTCCTAGATCAGGCTACAACCTTCAGGACTTGTTTCTGTGCATACACAAGCAGATACTGCTGAGCTGTGTGTGCATGCACCTATGTGTGTACACCACACACGCGCACAGTTCATTATTTTGCACAAAATCTGTTACACATACTGTTCTGCAACTTGGTTTGGTTTGGTTTTTCACTTAAAAATATATCTTGGACATCCTTCCTTGTCTATGTATGGGTCATTCCTCTTTAATGACTACATAGTATGTCTTTGTATAAATGTACCGTAAATTATTTAACTGGTTCCCTATTGATGGACATTAAGGTTGTTTCCAATGTTTTCTATTACAAGCAATGCTTCAGTGAGCATCCTTGTACATGTGTCTTTGTGTACTTTTTAGGATAAATTCCTAGAAGTGGAATTGCTAGATCAAAGGGTATGCACATTTTCAATTTTGATAGATTCTGCCAAATTGCCCCCCACAAAAGCTATAGCAGCTCTCACCGACACTGTGTGTGTGCCCGTTTTCCCACACTCACCGACACTGGGTACTTTCAGTCTTTGCTAAAAGATGGCAAAGATCTCATTGTCTTAATGCGGGCTGTTGTTTTTCACATGTAGTGAGGTTAAGCATCTTTTCATATTGGCCATTTGTATTTCTTCTGTGAGTTGCCTTTTACTCATTTTTCTATTGGGTAATTTGTGTTTCTTACTGATTTGTAGGATTTCGTCATATTGAATATTAACCCTTTGACTATTATCTGTGTCTCTCAGTCGAAGTTTTACTTTGTTCATGGCTGGTGTCTTTTGCCAAGCAAAAAGTTTGAATTTTTATGTAATCAGATTGGTCTTTTATGGCTCTGAGTTTCATGTCTTGCTTCAGTATTTCCTGCTCCAAAGTAGCAAAAATGTATTCTCCTCTCGTAGGTCTGTGATCATGGTATATGTCTAGATCTGTAATCTATTAGAATTTATTCTGTTTGGTGTGAAGTAGGATGCTAACTTTCTCCAGATGGTTAGCCATGTGCCAAAACAATTTTTTGGATTAATCTATCCTTTTCCTACTAATTTGAAATGGTATCTTTATCACATACTAAATTTGTGTATACACATGGGCCTGTTTCTAGACTCTCTTATGTGCTGTTGACCTGTCTTATATATTCCTAAAGCCATATGAAAAGAGATTTAATCTCTAAAAGTTTCAGAAAATGTGTTTTTTGTCCCAGATATACCTCCAAGAACTTAAAGCCAGTGTGACACCTGATGGATATTCTATGCTCTTCTCTAAATCTGAGCTCCCCATAAACCACTACTTCCTTTGAGTGTGAAAGTCACCTGGGATGCATTGCTGACTTTAGGCCTGTGGCTTATTCCTGAGAGGAGACATCCAGACAGGATATGACATGGAGGCTCGGAGGGGATTAAAACCCAGAGAAAAGATGACCAGTTAATTTTATCCTTCATCTAAGTATGTGGTTTACTTCCTGGTAGACATCTTGGTGGTTGGCTGAAGTTTCCACTCTTGCTTAAAACCTCAGACCTGAGGTCAGAGGGAAAGAAAGTGGGAGGACCTGAGTGGCCTTTTCAGTTGGATGATGGGCCTTACCAGTCTAGAGTGTACGGTTTTGCTAAAAGGTGAATGTTGTGGGTTTCTCTCAAGACACCGAACTTTGTGTTTGGGCCCTTAGGTATCAGCCCCAATGTTTTAATGTGGAATTGAGATTTTTATTTCTAGGGCTTTAAGAGTTAAAATTTGTTTCCCTTTAATACCTTGAATTATTTGAGAAGAGGCATCCTGCAGCTTCATATTGCCACTGACGTATCATTTGTCTCACATATCTCTTATTTCAAAACTAAACATGATACTTTTCTGATAAATTTTCACTAAGGCTGACTTGGATGATTTGATAGCTTACTATACATTTCATAGAAAGTCAGTTTTAATTGTAAAATAACTTAACTTGCAAATCATGTTTTTCTATTGACACCATTTTCATTCATCAGCTGATCAAAATGATCATACCTTTCTACTTTTAATATTTCAGAAGAATATGCCCAAATTCAACAAAATTCCTTTCTACCTCCAACCTCATGCATCTTCAGGAGCAAAAACCTTAAAAAAGTAAGTAAGGGGGGTGCCTGGGTGGCTCAGTCGGTTAAGCGTCTGCCTTCGGCTCAGGTCATGATCCCGGGGTCCTGGGATCGAGCCCCGCATCGGGCTCCCTGCTCCTCGGGAAGCCTGCTTCTCCCTCTCCCACTCCCCCTGCTTGTGTTCCCTCTCTCGCTGTGTCTCTCTCTGTCAAATAAATAAATAAAATCTAAAAAAAAAAAAAAAAAAGTAAGTAAGGGCAGTGTCACGTGATATCTAGATCTGATTAATTGCCAGAGCTTTCTTCTTCTTTATGATTGCTTTTATAGTAAAGGAGATCTATTGAAAGCTTATACAACTTACCATTTACCAAGTACCTCCTGTGGTAGGCCACAGATGTTCAAAAAAGTAAGACTTGGTTTTTGTCTCTTGCCACAGCATAGTTTAGGACTCAATCTGTGTATAAAAACTGCTCTTATGGATGCTTAGGGAATGATGAGAGTAGGTGAAAGAAATGAATTGTGGGCTGGAGCTTTCCAGAAAGGCTTCTTGAAAGACATGGAATTTGAGCTGGACATGTAAGGAATGGATAGAATTTCAAAAGAGAGGTATACCAGGTCCAGGAAATGCTTTGATTGAGGATGTGGAAGTGGGAGCATGCACAAGATCCTGAAAATTAACAAGGACCAGTGTAGCTACAGCAGAGGATGGAGGGGTGGCCAGAAGTGGAAAAGGAAATCTGAGGTCTCATGGATATATATCCGAGCAAGTAAAATCAACAAGACTTGAAAGCTTTTTGTTAGGGAAATTTCCAAACATATCCAAAAAAGAGATCAGGAGCATGAACCCCCATTATCCTATCAGATAGCTCCAGGGTTATCGACACATGGCTGAACATTTTGCTTCATCTCTATCTCTACCTCGCCTCCCTCCCACCCACCTACACACACACCCCAGATTATTTTAAGCAAGTCCTAGATTCAACTAAATTTAATGACTGAAGTTCAAGATGGCTTTCAGAGTTTGAGCCTGAGCTACTTGGGTAGGCCATTTTTAACTGACGTTAGCGATACAAGGTAAGTAGGTTTGGGGGTGAGGAAGTTGATGAATCTGGTTTGGGACAGGTAGAGTTTGAGGTGCCTGTGGGATGTCCATCTGGAGATACCCAGCCAGCTGTTGGGCTTGTGGCCTGGAGTTCAGGCAGGAGGTCTTGGCTGTAGGGCCGAGAGCCGTAGGAGAGATGAGCACCGGGGGAATTGGAGCCTGGTAAACACTGGGGGCTGCCTTCCCTGCCAGGAGCATTTAGTTTGCCCATGCTCTAGAATCGTCTTTAAGGGAATAAAACCCAGAAGGCTGTTCTTGATGTATATGTAAGTTTTAAGAACACGTATTTAATCTTACTTTACACGTAATCTGTGTCTTAGGGGAACACGATGGAAATGTGTTGGCAATTCTAAAACTAGATTAAGGCAGTAACTAAAAACACTTCTTGGTTTATGTTTCTGTGTTGTTTTATCTTTATCCATTGTGAACACCAAAGAATATTTAGGAGACAGTATCCAGTGATTTCGTGATGGCACAATCTGTCCTTGCTTTTTACAGGGATAGACTCTCTGCTAGTGACATGCTCCAAGTCCGGAAAGTAATGGAACATGTTTATGAGAAAATCATCAACTTGGATAATGAGTCGCAAACCACTAGCTCTTCTAATAATGAAAAACCAGGAGAACAGGAAAAAGAAGAGGATATTGCTGTGTTGGCAGAGGAGAAAATTGAACTTTTGTGCCAGGACCAGGTAAGTGCACTTGAGGACCATAGCCCCGTTTTTTCCGGTGCCGATGCTCAGAAAGTTACATGTGGTGTGATTATGGTTCCTGTGTCTCTTACCTTTAGAAGTGCTGGCTCTCTCCCACCTATTGGTGAGGCCCTTTCTGGAGGGTCCCGCAGCCCATCCTAAAGTTTCTATTTATCCCAGTGAGGTTCTCAGGAAAAGGATATGGAGATTGAAATGCACACACAAATGGTGAATGTGCTGGTGGCTTTCTTTTTTTTTTTCTCCTGACAAGAAAAAGACACATGATCGCCTTGATCGGCAGAGCAGTATCTGCCGTGTTGGTGTAGGATGTGAAGTGGAGGTGGGTGGAGCATTGGGGGAACTGTTTTAGATAAAGATGCACTTGAGGCACTTCCTCAGAGAAACGGCTGAAGCTGGGATCTCTGGCCTAGCCGCACCAGCCGCCCGTCTCTCAGTGCCCGCGTTCGTGTCTGCGTGCATGGGGGCTCTGTCAGCAAGAGCAGGCCACCAGGTACGGGCGAGAGGACGAGCTAGATCCCCTGATGAGCGTCCCTAAGCTCGCAGTAAAGGTCTCGGATATTACAAAGTAGAGGCTTTGACATTTTTTATTATTTATTTTTTGCTGTTCAGGTTTTAGATCCAAACATGGACCTCCGAACAGTGAAGCACTTCATATGGAAGAGTGGTGGTGACCTCACCCTCCATTACCGTCAGAAGTCCACGTGAGGGGTGGGTGAGCGCTCCTGGGTATTCATTTACTGACCTTCCTCAATGGCCCTGAGAGTAGTCCTAGGAAGCCCACCGAGCCCCAACGGGAGCAAGACTTCTAATGGCTGATTTGGTATGGACCGAGATTCTCTTTCAGTTGAAATGACTAATTGCGATGTAAAATAGAAACCAGTCTCCATGTGTAGATTAAGCTGTCCCCAGGGAGGCAGAGAATGCGAAAACAGCCCGCAAGCACACTGTGTCTTGTGAGATGTACAGAGAACGGACGGCAGGCCAGCAGACTTGGCTTCCTCCTTTCGTTTCAAAGGACCTTATCTTTGTCTGTTAGCACTTGTTAGAGACACATAGGTAGAGCCACATCTGTCACTGTGTTTCAACTTCAAACCCACATGCTCTGGAGCTTTTCTAAGAGAGTACATTCCATTCATGCAGCACATATGAAGGCTTTTTCCAAGTCGGTCATTAAAAACAAGCAAGTTGTTCTCACATTTAAGACAGTTATTTTTAATAGGAATTTGCTGTTGTACAATTCCAGAGCCAGCCCATTTCATAATAAATTATCCTTGTTGGGCTTGTTTTAATATTGCATCTCAGATGCATTCTTTTAGGAAGACCTGTAGAAATTCTGGGTGCTGGAACGTAGCACTTGGACCACCAGACTGGAGTACGCCCAGCAGCGCCCAGGGCTGCCGCACCCCCACAGTGCCCCGAGCCGTGCGGCAGCCACGGGCAGGTGCAGCGCCTTCCCTGCCCCGCCGTGTCCAGCTTTGTCGAGGGGCCAAGCCACATGATGCCACAGGTTTGCGCTCTGGGTGAGCAGTGCGACACCATCGCAACTGAAGACCACAAGGAGATACTCGCTTCATTTAAATGCTACCTAAAATGTACGGTGTCAGAGAAAAAAGGATATCCTAGTGAGTTAACTTGATATTCACATATCCTGGAAGTATACATATTTGTTTTCTCCAGAGTTTTATATGCAGGTTTTTGTTGTGGTACCTGTATCCAGAGCTCTTTTCATTGTTCTTTCTAACAATCTGAAGCTTTCATAGAATCATTTGATTCTTGTACAGAATATAACTTATTGGGGATAAACACTTCAACTTTTGGCAGGAAAAAAAATACTTTGGATTCTCCCCAAGGTCATTTGTATTCAGAATAGAACAATGGTCCACCGCTGTAAAACTACATTAAGACAAGCCTCCTGTAGGAAGCCAAAAGCACAAGTGCCTTCAGAGGGCAGTTTTTTCCAGTCCAGTTGCCTCCCCAGCTCGCGTGCGGTCCGTCCCCACAACAGCAGGGACTGGGAAGGAGCGGGGAAGGTTTTTTCTTTTCTACATCTTCACAGGTTCAGCTGGAGGCAGCTGATGGGCCTGGGTCCAGACCTTTCTATTTGAGATATTCTTATCTGCACAACTGTAGAGACAGGGTTCCCTCACTGCTGGTCAGCCTCCTTTGGAAAGTGGACAGGTCACTGCCTCCAGCGCTTGGAAGAAGTGAGCAAAGATGTACCACATTTCCAATGAGTCTTTCCCCCTTACACAGAGAGCAACCGGCTTCTTTTTTTAAAAATCCTTTCTATCTGTTGGATACAACGGTGCGCTTTTGGTGCACATTTTTTAGCAATAGTTGTGAATTAATGGCAAAAACAAAAAAAGTCCTACAACTCACTTACCAGCCCTCTGCTGTGTTTGCCAGAGGGGCCCTTGGGCTAAAGGAATGGGTTTCGCTGGGCCCTTTTGCCCTGTGTGCCGAGCCTTGAGGGGCGGCTGCACTCCCTTCCTGTCATAGATCTGACCCTCAGCATGCTTTTTTTTTCCCTTCCAGTCAAACCAGTAAGTTTCCAGAAAATTTGAGTCTGCAATGCCAAAAGGGTAAAAATCTGTATTTCACAGTTGTATAGAATAAAGGCTTTAGTTAAAATATTTCGAAGTGTAGTACACCTTTATTTCTTTCACTTGTCATTTTCCTTCATAGCAGATTACAGAGAAACTTCTGGTTCCATGTTTACCCTGGCAATTGTTAGCATCAGTACCCATTTTATCCCCCTGGTTAGGGCGGGGAGTGTGTCAAAGTGAGGGAGGGAAGAGCCAGAATCCTGGGGTGAGGGTGACTTTGGGCCAGATTACCAGGCTGCAGTTCAGGGAAGCTGGCCTCAGAACAGTCCTGTGGTGATTCTTTTCTACTTCCTGGATCCCTACAGGCGGACACTGGGCTCCCAGACAATCCCAGAACCCAGCTCCAGCCCTGGCTTCGGACACAATGCCTCCCTGTTCAGCAGGCTTATCAGCTGCCATGGTAGGCTTGAGGAGGCCTTGCTTCAGATTGCAGTCACAGTGCTAGAAATTTGAAGTGTTTGCTCATTGGGGGCCCTCCCTGCATATACTTGGTCTGTGCCCTCCAGAGCAGACAGTCCTTGTCCTATGGGCCTAACAGAACTCTGAATGCTGTTAAGTGCACACATTACAGATCAAGCGGCAAAGGTGAGACTTTAAACTGGGTAGCAGCTAGAAGACAAGGCCAGAGAGGTGGCTCTCGTGGCAACCAGCAAGAAGTGGGCAGGTGAGGGACTTCAGGGGATGAGGAGCTGGTTACTGTGTGGAGCCCTCCTCTTCCTGCAGGAACCAGGTAGAGCAGATCTGGCCTAGTCCTAGCCTCTCCGGGTACCTGGGGTGGAGGGAACAGCCTCCTTCCATACTCTGGGAAAGAACGGAATGGCCCTTGCCCACTCTTGTCCAGGCCCCTCGTTCCCCCTTAGGGTGGGAGCTGTGTGTAAAGCGATCCAGTCAGGACTGGCTTTGAGAGTCTGCTTAGGATGGTGAGCTTAAATTTGCCATTTGTATTCACCACTGGGGCTGCCTGGATGCCTTGTATCTATTTAGAAGAGATGGTTATAGAAGTTGGGAAGCTGACAGGAGTCACCACTAGGGATATTGGGTCTGTGGAGTGTAGACCCTGGGGAAGAAGAAACATCGTGGTCCAAGGACAAGTGAGTCTCTGCTGACAGGCCCGGAATTTCCAACCCTCCTCTCCCAGGAGAGAGGGACGAGGTCACTGCTTCTCTCCTCCGGCTGTGACTGGCAGACGTCAGCCTGCCGGAGCCAACGGTGCAGGGCAGCATAGAGACTGAGGGCACAGGACAGAAGAGACGGTAATTGGGGTCCCCAAGGGCTAGCTGAGCTGTGCAAGAATCAAGGCACGCCCTGCCAAGTGTTAGGTGAACACTCCAGACCTGTCCCTTCCTCCTTCACTCCATCTGCACACACGACCCTGTGTGGACCCTGCTGCCTCCTGGGCAGCCACAGTGACCAAAGCAGGAGCAAGCACTGGACTCAAGGGTACGTGGCCAAGAGATGCCCTTGGCCCACGGCCTCCTCTTCCTACCCACTGAGGCCCTTTGCCCCACCCGAGCAGCACAGTCCTTTCCTCTCCTACCCCAGCTCCTGCAAAACTTAATCTGGGTGCTGCTCCCAGCCTCCCACCACCCCAAAAGGATTTGTCTGAGTGCACGATTCCCCAAAGCCAGGACCATCAGGCACAATTAATGCTGGGAGGTCATCTCTTGGACACCAGTAGGGTCTATGTGGACACACAAGCGCCCCCGCCCCCCCCCAGCCGCAGAAGTCCCTGCACATCCTGGGAGCCATCGCCTAGGAAGCTGCACACTGGGCCGGGATCAGGCAAGGGGCTGGGCTACGGAGTGTGGCCTAAGCTGCTTCCCCACATCTAGGCCTCACGAAATGCCATCACGGGCCTCGACACAGCCAAGGGCGTTATTCGGGGGTGGAGAGCTGGGCCTGGCTGGCTGCCGCCTCAGCCTCTGCCTCGAAATCTGGGTTCTCTGTGCTTGCCGGCTCCTCAGCCTGCGCTTCGAGCAGCTCAGCAGACAGCCCGTCTTCCGGTGAGGCTGCAGAGGTGAGGCTGTCGGGAAGGGTTAGCTGAGGCAGGTGGTCTGGCTGGGCCTGGGTGCCTGGGCTGTCCGGGAAGGAGACCTCAAACTCTGATCCGGACCATGTGGCCTCACCTGAAACATACAGGGAGGGGCTGAGGAGACCTGCAGGACCCCGGGGCGGCGTGGCCTGGAGCAGCCACCACTGACAGCCCCCCCCCCCAACTGCAGGCATTGATGGGGAAAGGGAGCTTTTGGCTGTGTTTCACCCAAAGCCAGCCTCCCACCCAGCCAAGCAACTCAGGGCTGCCTTGCCAACAACGCAGGGTCCCTCCCGGAAAGCTTCCGCAGGTGTGGGCCACTCACCGCCACGCTCGTGAGAACCGCAGCTGGAGACGTCCTCGGGCCCGGAGGCTGAGAGAGCTGTACAGGTCAGCTGTGTGGCCGAGGGCAGGCTGGGCCAGACACCGGCACTGCTGCTCTCCAAGGAGAGACCCGACACGGCCAGGAAGCCTAGGGGAAGGGTGCAAGTCTTCGCCAGCACAAAACCCGGACTCCTGGAAGGCCCGTACCCTGGGCTCACTCAGCCCCGTTCCTGGGGCGCCTGGCCCGGCCTGAAACTGCAATCTCAGCCCATGGGGGTGCCCCCACCCAACCCCAAAGTGGTCCCCACTGCCCGCTGCTGAGGAAAGAGAACCGCACAGTGGCAGAGGGCCCGGACCCTGCTCTGTCCCCACTCTGCTGCGTGACCTTGAGCAGGCTGCTTCCCTTCTGTGGACTGCAGTGCTTCCCCCCGCCCCCATCAGCATGTCGGACTGGCTCATCTGCGACCATCTGGGCATATATGAGCTAGGAGGCGTCAGCAGGTCTGAGGAAGGTCTGGCGCTGCCACGGAAACCTCGCCCTCAACCTGGGGCCCACTTCAGCACCTTAGCCTCCTCTCCAGAGCCCGCTCACTACCTGGGTCCATGACGCGCTGCACTGGAGGGGGAGGCTGAAGAGGAGTCTCCATAGGACGTGGGAATCCCCCAAGGTCTGGAGCACCATGGCTGGGACTCCCAGGCTCAGAAAGCTGTCCCTCCATGAAGGAGCCAGGTGCCTGCAGCAGAGCCTACGGGGGCCAGGGAAAAAGGAGGGAACAGGGCAGGGGCAGTCGGGACAGAGTAGTCCAACCCTGGCCCACACTGGCCATGGAAGTACCGCTCTGCGTGACGGAGCAAACAGCCATGGGGACCTGCCCTTCCCCTACAGGGGATCTAAAGTCGGGCACAAGAGGCCTCTGGATGCCCAGCCTCTGGCCCAGCATTACCACAGACTCACTGAGGCACAGCACGAGGCTCTGCGCACCTGAGCCTCCGTTTCCCGCTCATGAAAGGAAAATGACAACTAGTGCTTTGCCGTTACCCTCACCTCCAGACCCAAGTGGCGGGAGAACCAGAGTGGGCTTCACTGTCCCAGGATGGGACCACCTGCTTCCGCTGGGTCCCAGAAGCAAGAAAAGCCTCCTAACGGCTCCACAAATGGGCCCCTGGTGACAGCAGCCTTGAGTCCTCTTTTCCCAGATGCCAGGCCCCTTTGCCCGTATGAAGCTCCCCCTTCCCCTCACTGGCAGATGCTCCCCTCGTACCTCCATGTAGTCATCCTGCCTAGAGCCTATTTCTGGGCCAGGAGGGGCAAGAGAGTCCTGGGGGGTGGGTCCAGGTGGCGGGACATCAGGAGGCAGGACATCAGGAGGCAGGGCATCAGGTGGTGGGGCACCAGGTGGCGGGGCATCAGGTGGCTTCTTGTGGTGGCTGGGAGGCTGGGTTGGGATCCGGTGCAGATACCCGTAGCCGATACCACAGCCCAGACTGCCAAAGTCCAGAAACATCCGATCCAGGGGATTGTCCCATAGCCCTTCCTAGACCTGCCAACCCCACCCACTCCTGGCCATGAGGGGCAGAAAGGGTGCCTCCTGGACCAGTGGTCATCCTCAGGATCCCTGGACCCAGAGCCCTGCCTCCGCCCCCCCACCGTGGGATTCTGGGCATCCATGTCCAGTGGCCAGGTCCAGCCAGGGCTCTACTGGGCCCCCACCCCGCCGCCCTCCAACTGAGGAAGTACCTGCCCTCTCCACCCCAGGCTGCGTTGGGAGTTACAGTCACCTCCCGGCAGGAGTCGGACTCGGAGTTGTAAACCATCAGCTTCAAGGGCTTCCCCTCGTGGGACTCGATGAGTGTAAAGAAGTCCTCGGACTACGACAAAGCCAGCGCCTGAGCCCCGCTCCCAGCACTGGGATTGGAGGCCTCGACAAAACGAGGCCCTTCTCATGGACAGCACCCATCTCCACACCCTATCCGGGGGGCCTGGGGAGGGCAAACCAAAGGTTGCTCACCTCCTGGAGGATCTGGTCTGAGCCAACCACATAGTCGGTGTAGGGGCACAGGCCAGCAAGGGAGGCAGGTGAAGAAGGTTCCACGTCCTGGGGAAAGAATAACCAACTACCCGTCTTGCTCCTCGAGTTGGGCATTGCGGGGGGGTGCTTGGAGGGGGCTGCCTCTCTAGGTGCTGAGCGGGACACTTGTCCTTGGGCTCCAGGTCAGGACCTCAAGCCCAGACTCTCCTACTCCACTCTCTCATTTCCCGACCTCCCGCAGGTGCACAGCCTGCCCAGCAGAGGGCAGCACCACGGCACCGCTCACAGCCCTGAGCTCCGGAATCTGATCTGGGTTCAATCCTGACTCCACCAACCTCTAGCCTGTAACTGTGGACAAATACTTAACCCCCTAGCGTCAGTTTCCCCACAATTAAAAGGAGGATATGCAGTACTTCCTCATAGGGTTGCTGAGAAGATTAAAAATAGAATATAGGTAAAGAATGAAAACCACAGGTTGGCCCCACAATAAGTGCCCAATTGCTGTGCTGTTACTGGTGCAGGCAGATGGCTGAAGACCCCTGTGTTAGGGGCTGGAGGCAGGGGCAGTGAGCAGAACTGGGTACAAGGATCATTTCCTCCCTTGGGAAACTCTACCACTCCCAATCTCCCAGTCTCCCCAAGAAATGCAAAGGAATTTGCCTCATCACCCCCATTGCACTCATGGACAAACCAAGGAAGGCTGAAAGGTTGAGAAGTCTCCCACGAGAAGTCAGTGAGCAACAGAGGAGGCCAGAAATCAAATCAGTCCATTTCCAGCTCAGGGCACCCTCCTTCCACCAAGCCCTGGGACCAAGCATTCAACATTGGGGGCACCATCAAAGAATGTACGTGTCGTGTGTGTGTGTGTGTGTGTGTGTGTGTGTGAACTGACAACTCAATCACTGAGATTCAGGAAGACCCAGCCCCCAGGCACCCGCCCAAGGCCCAAAGGGGCTCTCAGGGGACCTGCCAGAAACGACTGGATCCTGGTATACCTTAGAGCCTACCAGAAAAGACACGATCTATAAAGACCAGCAGCAGCAGCCTTCTGGCAGCACAAGCACCCCTCCGGTAGATGGTAGCCCACCCCTCAAAATAACAAACCAAGGTTTAGAGGGTGAGAAGGTGCCCCAAGTCGCCTGGCTAACAAGCAGGGTGCACAGCTCGGGGGATGATGAGCGGCCCTCAGAGACCCCTCTCCCAGGAGCACTGGTTGTTGGCCTCACCCAGCTGCCCCCACACCCCACCCTTACCCCCCGGGCCGCCAGCCACCCCCGCACGCCCAGCCTGCGCCCACTCACCAGCACGTGCCACACGTGCTCGCTGGCCCTACGGAAGCTGCAGAAGCGCACGCTGGCCCCCAGCAGGCCCTGGCCGCCCCACATGTTGCTGGGCACCACCTCCACCTCGCGCACCTTCATGGTCTTCATGTTGAACACCTCCAGCTTCACTGGCTTCTCCACGTTGGCCTTCAGCAGGGCCTTTAGCGTGTCATTCTCCTTGTTCTGTGGGGGCAGCGGGGCTGACGCCAAGGGCCCCACCCCCAACCCGGGTTGGGGCCCCTCAGACAAGTCTGGGTCTGACATGGGGAAGGGCCCAGGTGACCAATTGCCCCAGCAGGGTCTTGTGTGGGCGTGGGCCAGGGCAGGTCTGGGCCTGCGACCACCGCAACCCCCACCACCCCTAAGCACCACGAAACCCGCCTCCCTCAGCCCCCTGGAAAATACAATCCAGAGCACCGCAGGGCTGCCCCTCTCTGACTCTCTGAGCAGCCCCTTGGCCACCTTGACACCTCTCATGCTCCGAGAGGCAGGCCCCTTAGACCTCGTGTCCCAAGAGCCCCCTCACCGCCCATCCACCCCAGAAAGCTCAGGAGCTGGGCACTGGGCAGGGCCCCCATCAAGCTGAGTACAGGCCTAGAATAAGGAGAGATGGGCTGGGCCTCCCTCCGGAAGAAAAGGGAGGCAGGAACAGGGTGGGGCCTGCTGTGGGACAGGACACACACACACACAGGAGACACACACACAGACACACACAGACACAGACACACACACACACACACACAGGAGACACACACACAGACACACGGCAGGTAGCACGGGGACACACACACACACACAGGAGACACACACACACAGACACACACAGACACACGGCAGGTAGCACCGGGACACACACACACACACACACACACACACACACACAGCAGGTAGCACCGGGAGCCTCACCAGGACACACACACACACACACACACACACACACACACACACACACACACAGCAGGTAGCACCGGGAGCCTCACCAGCCTCGAGTGCCCGATGGTGATGATGAAGTCAAAGTAGGGCTCCAGGCCCGCCTGCTGGGCTGGGGAGTTCTCCTGCACCTGTCCCACAGCAGAGGCCACAGTCACGGCACCAGCCTCGTGACTCCCCGAGAAACCCCCCGCCCCCAATGTCAGAGACCATCCATCACCACTTCCGCTGTCCCAGCAAGGACCCGGGCACTGCATGACTGTTCCAGGCAGGCCCCACGTGGGCATTGTCAGGGTAACTCCATCCTTTCTTGCTACCTTCCTGGGCAAGACCGTCCTCTTTAGGAAATGGCTCTTGTCTGATCGTGACCCACACATCCTGCTTCCAGGGATGCCTCACAGGAGAGCCCAGGGCAGCTCCGGGGGCTTCTAGTAGACCACACAGACACAGGGTGGCAGAGGCCTGTGGGGAAGCTGGGGCCACCGGGAAGCCAGCAGGTTTACCAGAAAGGTTTCGATGTGGACAGGAAGGGAGGGCCCCAGGATAGATGGAACCAGGGCTGTGCTCAGAAAGACAGAGAGGGTGGGCAGCCTGTGGCAAGATGCCAGAGGGCCCCAGATACCCTGTGGTGACAGATCAAGCTCAGTTGGGCAGGCGTGGGAGCTGCTGAGGAGTGTGGCTGAGGGAAGCAGACGCAAGGGACAGGGATGAGCCTGAGCTGGGAGCCCTGTGAGAGGGAGCCCGGCGAGCAGGGCCGAATCCCCGCCTCACAGCCTAGTCTCCACTACTGTGTGGGACGGCTCCTAGCCCAAGGGGGCCTCCAACCCTGTACTCCGGAACTCACTGCTGTCTCCAAACACACAGCAACCAGGCCTCCCAGCTGGGGTAGAAATCCATCTCAAAGGCCCCATTTACAGAGCCTTGCTCAAACAATGCAGCCTTTATCCCCAGGGCCGGACCCTGCGGTGGGCCCCACACCCTCAGGCCTTTGGCTGTGAGCACTTGATGTCCTGCTGGTCAGGCATCAACCCAGAGGACACAGGGCTCACGTGGCTTCAGGTTCTGGATGCCCCCACCATGGGAAGGCCCTGTGGCTTCCGCCACCCACCAGCCCCTATAGTCTTGGATTCCCCAAGCTGAAGGAGAGCTCGCCCTGAGCCTTGGGATCCAGGCTAATTCGCCCCCGGAATTAGGACGCCCTTCTAGCTAGGTCACCACCCACTGAGCCCCTGCTTGCCACCCCCAGAAGCTGCCATGGCTTCCAACGACAGTGAGCCCAGAAGCCGACTCCAGTCCCAGTTGGCCTGCGACAGGGGAGCTCTGAGCCCTGACCCTCTCTCTTCATGGGCAAGCTGGGACAAGGTGTCTTTTGAAAGCAACTGGACAGTTACTCATGCCACTCTGCCTCCCTCTGCTCCCGAGGCCAGAGCCACCCAGCTGCCGGCCCGCTGCCCTCCTCAGTTATTCCTTGGCAGCTGCCCTCCATCATTACTGAGGTCCAGAGGCTCAGGCCTCCAATCCCGCGGCCCTCTCCCCACCCTCCGCCGTGACCTTGTCCGCTGGCTGTACTCCACTGCCCTGGCCCCGGGCCTTGCCATCGCCCACTAGGGCTCTAGCGCAGAAATAATCTAGGCGGCTGCCACCGCACCCCCGCTCCCGCCACGAGCACTGCCCCCTGTCCAGCTCTCCTTTGGGGGCTCCCATCACCCCCACCCCACAGCCCCTCGATGCTTGCTGCTTTCACAACACTTTCCACCTGAGTTCCCCATCAGGGGATCTAATGTAATTAAAGGGACAGCAGCTGACACTTGCTGAGGATTGGCTCGGTCCCAGGGGACTGCACCACCTGCCCTACCTTGCATTTAACCCTTTTACTAGCACCGACTTCCGCAGGAGGAAAAGTACTCCATTATTCAGAAATCGGAGCCCAGGAAGTCCAACCCAGAGCCTGCACAGACAGGTAACAACCATTTCCCGGGGGGACCCTCCACGCCTCTAATCTCACTGAGGGCAGGAACTTTCCCAACATGCCTGGCGCACAGCGAGAATGCCAGCATTTCCAGAAGGCGGCACGCGTGTTCTTCAGTTTTTAAAAAATGTAACTGGGTAATGTCACACTTCTGCGGAAAACGTCCCAATGGCTCCACCGGGCAGAAGAAAATCCTAGATCTTTGGGGCACGACAGGCCCCCGCAGAATCTGGCCTCATCCTGTACCGCTTGTCCTCCTCACACGGGCCACCCCACCTATGCACGCCAGCCTCATCTCCTGCTCTTCCTCAACCCAACCGGAGCAACCCACCTCAGGGCCTCCCTCAGCCTAGAACGCTCTTCCCCTAAGTATCTGTACTGTTCACTCCTTCCTTCCCAGGTGTCTTGATGTGAGGCCTTTCCTGACCCCTCTATCCAAAACAGCACCCACTCATCCTCTGTACGCACACGCTCTACTTTCTTCTCCTCCCCAGCACTGATCACGGCCTACCATGTATTTGTATTTCTATTTCGTCTGTCTCCCTTCTCTCCGCGCCAGCAACCAAGGGTAGGCCCCATAAGAAGAGGGACGATGTCCGTTCTGTCCGCTGCTTTATCTCTGGCACCCAGAACTCGGCCTGCCAGAGCACGTGCTCGAAAATACCTGTTTTTGTGGATGGAAGACCTCCAATCCCTTCACCTCTCCACTCAGCCCCTCTCCCACATTCCCCCCCACTGCCCCACCTCTCCCTCTTGCCAAGTCCTCAGTTTCTTTGCTTTCCATCAACCTGCTGGAAGATTCTCCTGATGGGATGCATTCCACTGTCCACCTTTTCTGTCAGGTGCCTCACCGTGATGCCAACCAGAGAAAACCCATCGCCGAACACGGGTTCTGTCAACTCTGGGCCCTGAAGCCAACCTGGCTCTCCTTTTAGGAACCCCCTCCTTTAGCCTTCCCCTCAGCAGCCAGGCACCAAGCTGACCAGCTTGCCGCCCTACACTCAGGTCTGCAATCCATCCACGGTGCCCATGGAAGAACACGAGGTCCTTCCTCGCTGCCCTGTGGGTTCGGAGACCCTCCTGCCCCTCTCACCTCCTTCTCCACAGTACACAAAGCCACCCCAACTCTCCATCTGGCTGCGGGCCCTCTCCTCACCTTCAGACTCTAGGAACTCCGCTCCGTCTCCACTTTGCCCAGAACCGGTTGTCCAGACCTCCTGGTCCCTCCCCTGCTGCCAACGCTCGCCCCCCGTGCCTTCTGCGGCATTCTCCTGGCTCTCCCGCTGAGGCTCTCCCTGGCTGGTTGGCACTGCTCCTCGAGCCCCGGACCGGAGTCCTGTCCGACGCCAAGACGGCGGGATGCGCGCCGGCAGGCTCCTTGGCAGTCGGCGTCCACTTGGCCACCCCGATTCCATTGACCCGAGGGCGGGGAGCTAGGGTCTCGGCCTTGCTGGCTCTCTCCCCAGGCCCAGCAAGGAGGCGATCACAAATACGACCTAAGCGCACACGTGCGTCCCGGCTGGACCTGGAGTAATCTTCACCCGGGAGAAGTGCCATTCCGGGCGGCCCGACCGGACCAGGAAACACTCCCGCTTCCTGCATGGCTGGCACTCGGGGCTGGCGCCGGGCCGACGGCGGCCGCAGACCGGCCGGGGGCCAGAGAGCCGCGGCGCCGCCTCCCGCGGGCGGCTCCCACCCGGAAGGAGGCACACCCCCCACCGGGAAGGAGGCACAGCCCCCACCCACCGGGAAGGAGGCACACCCCGGCCTCTCGGGGGGCCGAGACCCCGCCGCTAACGCCCTCGAGCCGGCGATCAGACGTCCCCTCGCGTCCGGGCGGGCGCCCCGCCAAGGTCACCGGCGCCGCGGGGGCGACTCACCCCGTGCAGGTGGAAGCCCTCGGCGCCGCCCGCGGGCTGCTCGGCGCTGGCGCCCAGACCCATGGCGGCGGCCCGGCGGCGGCGCCCGTGTCCCGTACAGCCGTGCCCACCCGGCCGCCCAACCGGGCGCCACCAGCGCGCACTCGCCCTCTCGGCGCTCGATTGCCGGCGCCTTGTCACGTGGGCGCCTGCCTCTCCCACCCCTGACTCTGACGCTCTTAGCAACCGGCCCTTACCTCCGTTTCCAAGGACGCGCGCCTCCAGCTTCCGGCCGCGAGAGGCGTGCCCAGGACCCTGGCTCGGGAATCCAGCTCCGCTCGGCCGGACCAGACCCGGACTCGGAGCCGCGGGCGCCTGGAGATGAGCAGCGATGACTCCTCCCTTATGGTGTGTGGTCGGAGTGCGGCCAAGCCGCTCCCTCCGGGACTCTCCGCCCCTGGCCCCGAGACCCCCGCGCCCCGCTGCTCTCCTGTCACCTCTCCGACCGCTCCTGCTGTCCCCTTTACCCGCCTTTCGCTGTCCCCGGCCGGCCGCTAATGAAGAGCCTGGCCCCCTCTGGCCTCACTGTTCCCGGCGAGCGCATCTTTCTCCTCTGGTGTTCTCCGTGGGCCCTGAGCTCCAAATCAGCATCCCCACCCAGTCTTGTCCTCGAGCTGCCCCCAACCGGCGTATCCAAAACCTATCTCTACCATCTTGCCAACATCTCCCCGTCCCCTGCCTCTGCCTCTTCTGCGTCCCCGACCTCAGTAGACGGCACCACTGTTTGATCCTACAGCCTTCACTCTTCCCCATTCTCACCTCGGGTCCTGTCTATCAGCAGGAAATGTTAGCTCCTACAAGTGACCTGACAGAACCCACTGCTTTGTATCTCCTAGCCCACGATCACCACCCTCTCTCCCCAGGCACCTGAAACACTACCCCACACACACACCCCCCAAAGAGTTCTCTGCTTCAGCTCTCTCTTCACCAGCAGTCCCCACACCACCACCACCACTCACACACACACATCGGAACGCATCCCTCCTCCTGCTTAAAACCATTCCATCTGCTTCCTATTACCCTGAGGGTGATGTCTGGGCTCTTTCATATGGCCCACAAGACTGCTTACAACCCAACCAC
The DNA here is from genome assembly GCF_964656455.1 of Halichoerus grypus. Taxonomy (NCBI): domain Eukaryota; kingdom Metazoa; phylum Chordata; class Mammalia; order Carnivora; family Phocidae; genus Halichoerus; species Halichoerus grypus. The sequence goes on along the minus strand of NC_135712.1, from coordinate 147,582,543 downwards.
ATCTCCTTCCCAACCCCAGCACCCACGAACCTTAAGGGAAGTGAGACTTCACTGTGAAATCTCAGCCCTTGTTACTGCATGACCTTTGTCAAGGCATCGTCTCTATAGGCTTCAGCTTTTTTAACTGTGAAGGATATGGAGAGAATAATGCATAAGATAATGGGTGTAAATCCCTTGATACGGTTCCCAACAAGTGTTTAACCCACAGTAACTTACAACTCTAACTGGTGGTGTAGCCATTCTTATTATTGGCCCTCTCTCTTTCCCCTTAGTCCCGTACTAAGACAAAGCCTAAGCTGAATCCTCCATCACATCTGACCCAGAATCTGTGGACAATTCCCAAACACGTCCAAGCTCCTCCTTCCTGGGGAACTGCAATGGAGCTACTCCTGGGGCTGGTGAAGAACAAAATGAGGCCCAAATGTTCTCTTTCCCGCCTTCCTTTTGCAGAATGGAGGAGGCACAGGGAATAGGGGAGAAAGTGGGTGGGAACAGAGAGAAGGGACTGGGGCTCTTGCCACTGTGTCTTTCTCTCCACAGGCTGGGATCATTTACTATAGCCAAGAACAGTACTTCCGCCATGTGCAGCAGGCCGCGGCCTTGGGCCTGGAAAAATTCAGCAATGACCCTGTCCTACAGTTCTTTAAAACCTACGGGATCCTCAGGGAAGGTAAGGACTTGCCAGTGTTGGCCTCCTGACCTCAGACACTAGCCCAGCCCTGACACTCTGGCTCTACCTGGAATGCCTCCTTGTACCCCAGCCATGTGCCCAAGGGAAGAGTCTCACACTCAGTAGCTAGGTTCCCAGGTTAATCCACACATGGCTCTGTAAGACATATCTAGTCGACTTTTGAGACATCAGAGAGCTCAGTACCCTTGCTCTGCTCCTCAGTGTCCCTATCTGGAAAATGAGTGGGTGGGGGACATGACTGCATGCTTACTGGATGCATCCTAGGCTTGGAAACTGGGAGCTGGTAGTGCAGGAAAGGGAGGAAGGGGGAGGTATGGGTAAAGGCAGGTATGGTGCCAGAGCAGGGGAGGAGCGAGCCTCCCGCAGGTACTGACTCACTGACAGTAAGAAGGTAGTCGTGGGCCGGGGGCTGGCTGAGCCACCCGTGGCCAACCTCAGTGGACATGGAGGGATAAGTGTAATCTGTGGCTCTTGAGCAGCTAAGCTGAGAATGCCCTGAGGTCCTTCTTCAGAACTGACCCCCCAAATCCCCAAATCCCGGCCTCAGGGGTGTCCCTGAGAGTACTCACAGGTACATCTGAGCTCCAAGCCCTCCAGCCCCTGGCAGCCTGGACCATGGTGTCAGCAGCCCCTTTAGGGAACTTGGGCCACTGGGGATGTTTGGACCTATTAGCCTAATGATTCTGGGTGAAGCCAGGTGGTGCCAAGCCTTGAGTCAGCTCTGACAAGGGCTCCCATGCGTCTGCCACAGAGCCTTCTGCCCTCTGGGGACATAACCACATGGGCTCTTCTTTGCAGAGCACATCCAGGATGCCATCAGCAACCTGGAGAGCATCCGGAATCATCCAGACGTGTCCTTGTGCTCCACCATGGCCCTCATTTATGCTCACAAGTGCTCTGAAACCATCGGTGAGTGCAGCAATGCCCAGCAAGGCCTGGCCCTGCTGGCGGAAGACAGCCCCACTCCAGAGCGGCGCCCCCCCCAGGGGCTGCCACGGGAGGCGGTACACCAGTGACAGCACATGCCGTTGGCCCGTGAGGAGTGGCTTCCCTTCTCTCCCCTTGGGGGCCTCAAAGAAGATCCCGTGCCCAGGTCCTGCTGAGTGGGAGCCACGGACAAAGAGCATGACAGTGGGAGGGGGCCTCCCTCCAGATCCCAGGAGTTGGGAAGACACCCCGCTTTCCTTTGCCCAGACCCTGTTGAGACAAATCAAGTTGATATAAATAATTCCACCCCTAACATCCATCTCTCTAGAGTCAGGGAAAGATTCCAAGACACTACAAACAACTCTTTCCCCTCTCGGGATGGATTGTGGGCCTGAGGTAGGGGATTTCGTTTGGTCTGCCTACTCGGCAAACTGCTGGGCACAGGGGAGAAAAGATAAACCTCGGACAGCAAACCCAAGTCCCGGCGTGGGTGGCTCCTGTGGCCTGCAGGCCCCGGGCTGGCATGTGGTCTGCTGCGCGCTGAAGGACCTCAGAGTGGCCTCTGAGAGGCAGCTCCTGGGGCCCTCAGTGCCTCCTGCAGGACCAGGCAGCCCTCCTCCCTCTGACTCGCCCTCTTCCTCCTCTCGGATTCACAGACCGAGAAGCCATTCAGGAGCTCGAGAGCAGCCTGAAGAAAATCCGCAAGACAGCTGGCGCAACGGCGCTCTACTATGGCGGCCTCTTCCTCTGGCTCATGGGCCACCATGACAAGGCCAAGGAGTACATCGACCGCACCCTGAAGATCTCCAGCAGCTCCAGAGAGGTACCTGCCTCAGGCATCGAGGGGACAGAGCTGCAGAAAGCAGCACCTGAACACATCCGAGTGGGGTGGCCTTTACTCCCGCGGAGCACCCTGGGACTGGGAGAGGGCTGCACCTGGGCACCGACAAGACCTCAGGTCTCATGGGAGCCCCCACCCACGTTGTCTCAGGGTTTAGCCGAGTACACGCTGGGATGTGTCCAGAGTCTAATCTGTGGACAGATTAGCCGTTTTGTGGCCTGGACTGTATATTTTTTTAAATGTTTTTTAAACCTTTCTTTTTTTTTTAAGATTTTATTTATTTATTTGACAGAGAGAGAGAGACACACACAGCGAGAGAGGGAACACAAGCAGGGGGAGTGGGAGAGGGAGAAGCAGGCTTCCTGCCGAGCGCGGGGCTCGATTCCAGGGCCCCGGGATCATGACCTGAGCCGAAGGCAGACACCTAACGACTGAGCCATCCAGGCGCCCCTGTACTGCATATTTTTTAAATCTTGAATTAGTTGCCGACATTTAGAAATCAAAAGATTTTTACCTAAAAGCCCAGATTTCCTGGTTCTCTTGGAAAACTAGATGAGTTGGCTACGCTGGGCCTACCTTCCCTCCTTGCAGTGGTCTGCTGGATATCAGTGGTGGCCCATACAGTAGATTCTCACATGTCGTGGATCGGGACTAATGGTAGAGTTTGAAGCCTCAATCTAGGCTCAGTCTAGTCTCCACCTCAGCAGGGGATGATCTCACCCCTCAAGGGGGTGAAAATTGTTTCCCCGAGGAGGGGGTGAGAAAAATCTTACTGTTTATGTACAAAACATAGATTTACACACCGCATAAACAGATAGTGTATCTGTGATATTAAAATGTCTTGGAAGGAGAGGAAATGATTAGGGAAAATGTCTGAAAAGGCTCCTTAGGAGGGGAGCGATGGGAAAGAGTTGAGAAACACTGGTCTAGGGCATGAGGGATGCTTCAGGGCAATGGTCATCCAAGTGCCCTGTGATCTCACCTCCCAGGCCTGGCCACCCATCTGCCAGCAGAGGCTGGGTGAAGACTGGAGCAGAGCCTGCAAGCCCTGGAGCTAGAATGGCTCCTGCTCACCCCCCAAGAAGGCATTCCCGCCTCCCACGCAGTCCAGGCCCTGTGCTGGGCTAAGGCGTGGAGAGAGCAGGAGAGGCTATGCCCATTGGCCCATGGTGGCCTCCTGACCCCAGTGTAGAGTAAACAGGCAGTAACAAGACAGGTGGGAGTATGTCAGTAGGGGCAGCAGAGCCGTGGGGGTCCCGGGGAGGACCCACCTTCAGCTTGGAAGGTCTTGGAAGGCCTCCCACAGGAGGGTCCCCCTAGGCTGAGTTTGAGAGACGAGACTCGAGGGAGTTAATCAGGGGAAGGGGTTTGGTTGGGAGTGCTGTGTGGGCACAGAAGCAAGCAGAGCCAAGTCCTGGCAGTGGGAGGGAGCAGGGCTGCCCTGGGGTCTGCAAGTAGGTGCGCCTGGTGGGGCCTCGGGGTGCAGAGTGACAGGGGTGGGACACAAGGTGGGAGGGCAGCCTGGGCCAAGGCTCTGCAAGACCAAGGACTTCATCTTCTGTCTTGTTCTGATCCCAGAGCTATGTGCTCCGAGGCTGGGTGGACCTCACCTCAGACAAGCCCTATACGGTGAAGAAATCCATCAAGTACCTGGAACAAGGACTGCAGGACAGCAAAGATGTGCTGGGGCTGATGGGAAAGGTGGGCAGTGGGGGGAGGGGAAGGATCCCTGCCTGGGCCATTGGAGCCAGGGACCCTCTGTCTCTGGGCCCTCACCTGGCCGATGAGGGGCGGGGACCCAGAGAGGGTCAGGGTCACACAGCAGCCCAGGCTCGGCTCTCACCATCCTGCCTGCTCAGTGTGAGTCCCTGTCTCGTTCTGCATGGGGTCTTCTCAGGGTCTGTCCTTTTTTCTCCACATCTTTCTGTCACGCTTTCTCTTCTCACCTGTTAAGTTCAGTTGGCCATAAGAGAAAGGAGATACGTGGTTTGTGTTGTCTGATCTCAATTTAAATTAAGTTCCTTTTTTCTTATGTGATCCCCACTGGATCAATGTATGAAGGAAAAGCTAGCCCTCTTATTCTCTTCTCTTAGTATATATCTTATTAGAAAATGAGTATGTACTCATTAAAAAAACAGAAGGCTAAAAAAGTCAAAAGACGAATTAAAATGATGTCCTTCATGCTCCCCCTCCAAACAACTCATGTGGACGTTTTAGGGCCTTAGTGTTTTCCAGTCTTTTTTCTATGCATGCAGTTCAGGGTGTGCCTTAGAAGGGCACTGAGCACCCTCCACAGGGAGGGAAATAGGGTTGTTGTTATTTAATTTAATTGTAATCATAAGGCATCTTATCATTCGGTTTCCTTTTCTTCCTGTAAGATTTTGTCATAAGCCAATGTCATTTTGAACAGCTCCATCAAGCCAATCCCCTATTGTATGGACCTCATATAATTTGCCAACCCAATCCCCTATTGTTTGGACATGGAGATTGTTTCCAGTTTACACTTAGAAATGAGTGCTGCAGTGAGCACGTGTATGCATAAATCTTTATCTAGAACAATCCTCCTCTTGTTTTTAGTAAGTCTCTTGAGGGCGGGTTATCGAAGGTCTAACATAAGCTATCCTTTTCAGAGTCCAGTTTCAAGTCCTTGGGGAGCATTGCTCTCTGCCCCTCAAACACCTGGGTCATAGCTCACTCAGGAGAACCTGGTGGCTCCCACTGGCCTGCAGAGGCCAGAACCCCAGCCCAGTAGGCCTTGACAGAGAAAAAGTGCCGCAGCCCCCCCATCAAGGGTGTTGCCTGCAAGCCCGAACTAACCCTGGGCCCCAGTGAGCAGTTGTCAGTGATAAGCTTCAAGGAACTGAATGGCAAATGAGTGGGCCATTTGTGGAACTGGAAAGTGCCCAGCACCTTCAGGTCTCCCCCTAGGGTGGCCCGCATGTGGCCTTGCCATATCCCACACCTGCTAGGGCTCCCCTATCTCCCCGGAGCCCTTGCCTTGCCTGTCCAGGAAGCCAAGCCTGCTGCGGACTTTGATCTGTGACTCTGAGGGATGACTCCTGCCCCCGGGACTTGGAGGGATTCCCTGGCACAGCTGAGGGGCCCTGCAGCGCCCCTGTGTCAGGCTCTGCTCCTGTTCTGGTAGAGACCCTGACACCCACCCCTCCCGCCCCCCGCCCAACCTCCCTTCCTGGGCACTGATGGAGGCTCTTCTCTTGGGCTTCCAACAGGCAACCTACTTCATGTTGCAGCAGAACTACACGGGGGCGCTGGAGGTGGTGAACCAGATCACCGTCACCTCAGGGAGCTTCCTGCCTGCCCTGGTCCTAAAGATGCGGCTATTCTTGGCTCAGCAGGACTGGGAGCAGACGGTCGAAATAGGCCACAGGTGAGGGACGGGGGTCAGCCGACACCACAGCACCAGCATGCTGCTGCTTTCCTTTTTTTTTTTTTTTTTTTTTTTGGCAAAGCCAAGGGTCCTCATGTGTTCGCATCTTACAAGCTGGGACATGGGAGACATCATGTATTTGATGGAACAAGACATAAAAGTAAATATTGTCAACAGAGGAGGTATGAATAGTGATGCGATCATATGGCGGGGGGACAAGGAGGCCTATGATGGACAAAGAAATGGGCGTATCTAGAGGTATAAGCACATTGTTTAGGAGACAGGTGGAGGGAGTGACCCAAAGAGCCCAAAGCAACCAAGGTTACAGGGCGACAAGCAGTTCCCTCTAAAGAATGGGGGGGTGGGTAGGGAAGCATAAAGGGACTGTTGCATTATTTAATTGTTTTAAACTATGGGTATGATACACTGTAATAAAAACTTCAGGGGGCAAGGTCCTTGGTGACTGGGAGAAGACTTTTAGCTGAGGCTGGGCACATCAGCTAGACAGTGAGAGCTGGGGAGTTCCTGGGGTTTGTGGAAGCCAGACACCAAGTTGAGGTGACTTTGGAGTATTGTCATTGTCAATAGAAATAAAGACGACTTGGAGGGGGAGGGATGTTTGATGCCAGGTTTTCTGAGGATGGACTTTTCTAGATAACTGAAGCTTATCTCTTTAAACTCTGACACTGGAACTGTTTTTATTAAGTAATTCTAAAATGCATGCTACTCATTTTCTTCCTAAAAAGAGTTAACAGACTATTTTTTGTCTGAGTGACCACAAGTGATCACTATGAATCATTACTAAATTGTGCTAGTCTACAGCACAGCTCAAAACCAAAACAAAACACAAGCAGACCTCTTTCTTCCCTGTGGAGGGATGGTCATTCCTCTGACGATCAGCCCTGGAATCTGTGTCCCAGAGAGAGGCTCCTGGTAGCAAATGAACGCGATTCGGGCCTGCTCAACCCACAGGGGCCCCCTCGTGCAGCGCCTCTGTGGCCCTCGGCTTCTCTGTCCCACAGTTGACACCTGGCCAGTGTCCTCAGCAGGAGCTGGGTCAAGAGCTTGCTTTGGAGGCTTGGCCTTCAGCCAGTGGGATCCTGGGAGCACCTGGCTGAAGGCCACAACCATGGTGTGCGCAGTCTCCCTCGCCCAAGGCCCTGCTACCCTACCCGAGAGGAATAGTGTTTAGTGCCAACGGGCTGAGTCCCACACCCAACGCCTGCCCTCGTGGGGGTGTTCCCCAGCTAGTGGTGTTCCCAGAACTCCCCCATTGTTTTGTATTTTTAAAAAAAATTTTAAATGTTTTTTTAAAGTTTGTTTATTTTATTTATTTACTTATTTAAGCAATCTCTACGCCCAGCGTGGGGCTTGAACTCACAACCCAGAGATCAGGAGTCGCGTGCTCTATGGACTGAGCCAGCCAGGCACCCCGCCCCCATTGTTTTTAATATCTCTGCCCCCTCTAGGTGTGTTTCTCTTTCCATCCCTAATATTATTTATTTTTCCATTCCCTCTTATTTTTCTTTGTCAACATTAATTTGTTTCTTTTATTAGTCTTTTTAAAGACCCAGCTTTGAGTTTTGGTGTCTATCACATCTCTGTTTTCTGTTTCATTAATGTCTGCTCTTTATGATTTCCTGCCAACTCCTTCCTATGGGGCTGTTCTGCTCTGGTTTTCTAACTCTTTGAGTCAGATGCCTGGCTCATCCATTCTCAACTTTCTTTTAGAGTATAAGCATTTAAGTCTGTGCATGTTCCTCAAGGTACCATTTTAGCAGTATCTACACATTTGGATGTGATATTTTCAGTATCATTTGGTTCTAAGAATTTTCTAATATCCATTCTGATTCTTCTTTAGTCCATAAGTTATTTTAAAGTTTTTTTTTTTTTTAATTTCCAAATGTATTTGGTGCCCAATACTTTCAGAATCACCATAAAGTGTTAGAACCGTTTGAATGTTGACTGCCTCGTCGATCCTATTGGAATTTTGGGTGTTAATTAGAGTAACCCTCTATGAAGCACAAGGCCATCCCTGACCAGGCTGAAAAATAGGAAGTTTCCTATAAAGAAACAGAATATTGAAAACCCCATAGTATGTATGACTGGAAACTGTGTCTTCACAATGACACATGATGGAAAACAAGCTTCCCTTTCTATCATACAGCCGCAGATGACCCCCCCAAGCATCTCTCCACCACCCTGGGACTGTGGGACCATGGACAGTACCATGATCATGTCTGTGATAGTTGGAATATGAATAGGCTTCTGTCACAAATCACCCCAGACACATGACTTAAATGACATTCCTCTCTCAGGTAAAAGTCTGGGTGGTTGTCCAGGACTGGAACAGCAGCTTAACTCTGTAGGGTCCAAGGCTCCTTCTGTCTTGCTGCTCTACCATTCCTAGGATGTGGCTCACATGGTCCACGTTTCAGCCAGCAGGAAGGAGGAAAGAGAAGAAAGAGAAGGTGGGCTGTAAGAATACAGCTAGATGTCACCTGGGGCACTTGCACTCACATCCTATTGGCCAGAACTTAGTCACAGGGCCACACCTAAGCTGCAGGGGAATGCTGGGAGATGTAGTCTTTATTCTGGGTAGCCATGAGTCCAGCCAAATAAGGGAGTTCCATAATTAAAAGGAGAAAGGGAGACTGGATATTTCCAGACAATCAGGAGTGGCTGCTGCACCATTCTACCCTGGCCTATGAATACTCTCAATTCATGTGACTCCTCTTCCTATTTCAGAATCCTAGAAAAAGATGAATATAATATCGATGCCTGCCAAATCCTAGCTGTGCATGAGCTTGCAAGAGAAGGCAACATGACCACAGTAAGTTCTTTCAAGACTCAGGAGTTGGGCCTTGAAACAAGCACAGCCTGGGCAGAAGCACTCTTAGCACCCCCATCCCCAGGGCCTCGGAGGGTGCTCCCTGGATCTCAGCTCCCTCCCTTCTCCCTCACCTTGTACTCCCTATAAGGAGGTCAGGAGATCTGCTCTGGTTTGCTCTTTGGGCGGGCAGTGAGGTTGATTCTGGTTCTGCCCCGTGTTACCTGTGTGAGGCTGGGCAGGTTCACCTGGAGAAGCCCCGGGCCCCTCATTCGTAAACTGGAGATACCTCCAATCACTTTGTGAGGTTGGTAAGAGGACTACGTGGGATGACATGTGGGAGAACTTGGAACAGTGCCTGATTTCGGGAAATGCCATTTTTTAAGGAGTAGCTGAAACCGCTCAGGTATTGGCCAGGTAGAACCTAGCCCCAGGCTTGCTCCTAAGCCCTGTAGTTTTCCAGAGAAACCCAAAACAGTCTTCAAACACAGCCAGACACATCTGGAATCTTCATGAAAACCTTAGTGCCCGGACAGGTTTTAATTTTCAAGAAGAGTGTGTGTCTCCAGCCACAACATTGCCTTTTGAATAAAAGCATTGCCTGTGTAAAGAGTGACAAATCAGGAGTCTGTTAGCATCTCATGATGGGAAGAGGAAGCTTCTGGTTCCTTCTGCCCAGCTCTGAGACTCTGGGTTTTGTGGGGTGGGGTGAGATGGAGGGTACAGTCCATATTTGGGAGGAACCCTCAACAAGGGCCCCAGCGCCCTCTCTGGGTAGGAACAGGAGGAGAATGTGCCTGTCCTCAGCTCCGGGCATCCCCAAAGCCCTGGGCAGTCCTTCCTGGGGCCTGGCCTGAGGGTTAATCCCAGGGGCAGAGTTAGCATTAATGGCCCTCCTTCCCCCCCCCCCCACCTCAACCCCTGGGATTTGCCCCTGTCCCCAGGCCTGGCTGCTCAGTGCTAACATTGCTTGCATCTACTGAGCAGAGTAGTCCTGCCCCATCCAGGGTTTCCCCTGGCTCTTGAGCCAGCCCACGGCCTGGCGGGCTGCTCTGTAGGCACTGTGACAACTGGCTCTGGCGGGGGCGGGGCTGGAGGGGGCCTGAAAGGGCAACTTCTCTTCACAAATCCATGAACAAAGGGGCAGTGCCAGCTCTTGGCTGGGCAATGCTCCCGAAAGCTCCACCTACAGGCCCAACCCAGTCCAGCTGAATCTGAATCTCTGGGGCTGGCTCCTGGGCGTGGGTATTTTAAGATCTCCCAGGGAATGCTGGGGTTGAAACCTCTGCCCAACTCCCATTTTATATATTACCTTTGACCTTGTCTGTTTTGTCCCCCACAGGCTGCCAGTCATGTTAGAAATCTGATTAAGGCACTGGAGACAAGAGAGCCTCAAAATCCAAGCCTCCATCTTAAAAAAATTCTTGTGATTAGCAGGCTGGTAAGAAGGTCCTTTCCAGGTTTCTGAATCGTGCTTCTTGCTGTGTTCCTAAGGGGAGCGCTATGGCCCCCTGGAAGCTGCCTGGCTACCCTGTCCTCCCCTCTCTGGCTCAAACTTGGCCTCTCGGGCTGGTGGCCCATACCCAGGGCCCCTACCTGCCTCTGGCTGATAACTGTATCGTGTAGGCTCTGTATCTGGGCCCAAACGCTGCTCAGACACACTGTAAAGATCAGCACGATTGAGGCTGGAAGTGCTTTTAGAGTAGGAGGTCCCTCATTTGGGGGAAGAGGGCAGTATTATGGCTGTTACACAGCAGAGCCGTGCCCGGCCGTGGCTCGGGGTGCAGGGGCGCCCGACTGCCATATTCTCTCTGTGGAAGTGACCTGGAAAGGCGGGCCTGCCTGTACCTCTCTGAGCAGACCAGGTGCAAATGGACCAGGTTGCCAAACAATCTGTCTCTATCAGACCCTTCAGCCCCAAAGCAACATTTACCAGAAGGAATTGCTGCAAAAACCGGGGTAGCTCTAGGGCCTTGGGAACCAGCCCATGGGGTCAAATGCCATGGGGACACCATCTCTCCCGCAGAGACACAGATCTGTGTCTGATGCTCTCTGCTCATTCTGCACATCTGGCAGGGAACATGGCTGCTCACAGTCTTCAGAGCCACTTCCCGTCAACGGGGCACAAAAGAGCCTCTCTGACCCAGCCTCAGTTTTTGAAAAACTTCTTGGTGACTTGGACCAATTATTGTGGCCAGACAGGAGATGGGCCCTTTGGAGGGCCCTGTGCCTGGAGGCAGGTTCCACAGATGTGGCCAGGGTGAGGGTCTTTGGAAGCTGGGTGACTGCACAGACCCATCTGTGGGTCGCAGGCAGCCCTTAGGCTCTCCTGAGCAGCCCCCAGCAGGCCTGCCGAAGCGTCCCCCGATTCTGACGTGGCCTTGTTCCGACAGGCTGGACTGACTGGTTTCCCTGTTCCCATGTGTCCGTTCCTTGCAGTGTGGGAGGCACCAGGCGATTCTACAGCTAGTGTGCAGCTTCATCGAGTGCACATTCATGGCCACACCCTCCTATGCCCGTGTGGCCACAGAGCTGGGCTATCTCTTCATCCTGCAGGACCAAGTGAGGGAGGCATCTCTGTGGTACTCGGAGGCCATGAAATTGGACGAGAGCAGTGTGGCTGCCTTGACAGGTCTATGCAGGTTGGGCAGGGTGGGGGGGGCGCGGTGGGGGGCGTGGGAAGGCAGGTAGCAGGGTAGCCTCCGTGGATCCAGAAGAGAGGCGCTGGGAAGCATTCTCCCTAGAGGGTGTGTGAGTTTGGGCATACATTGTATGATGGGGCGCCTTTCCATGACATAGAAACGGAAACCCATGCTCCAACAGAGGCAGAGATGGGGCAGCTAAAGAAATGAGTAGACCGATTTTTCCCCCAGAGAGCTCCAGGAAAAACAGAAATTAAAAAAAAAACAAAAACAAAAAAGCAAGCTCAGGGTCACTGGAGGCTGGGAGCAAAACAGGCCATGGGGCAGTCGGCGAGAATGCAATCAAGGAGGCAATTAAGGGGGGTGGGGCAGGAGAGAGCGGAACAGAGCCCCTGATGCTTCCCAGCACCACCAGAGACATGAAGGACAAAAAGACTTGCTGCTCCCCACACAGGCCACATCCCCTGACATTCCCCCACCTGGCTCAGTCCTTCCCCACTTCTTCATTCAGGGGAGACCCCAGCCAGTCAGCCGGAAAGGAAGTCCACCGGCCTGAATGGCCATCCCACATGCCAGCCCGGGCGAGCCCTGTCAGGTGTGTGCTGGAGTCACCCTCTCATCTGACCTGTCTCGGAAAAATCAGTGACCTTAACAGTTTGGGAAATGTGCCTCAGCTGCTAATACTCATCAGTCTAGTCCATTTGTAAATCTGCTAACAGTCTGAAAGAGGGGAGAGCCCTCTGAGGAGCGAAGTTAAAGCCGGATACAGACAAGACTTCCCCTCCCCTACTAATACACCTCCGGTGTTTGCAGAGGCTATAACATCAGTCAATAAGTAAAGAACAGGCTACTGTGAGAAAGGTTATAGGGAACAAAAAAGTTACTGAAAATTAAAAATACGATTGCAAAGTACAAAATTCCATTGATGAGCCAAATGGTGGGATGGATAGGAGTGAAAGCCAAGGTGGTGATTAGGAAGACAATCAGGAATAAATACACCAAAATGACCAGGAAATATCTATAAAGGAGGAATAGTAATAACAGATGGATTTGTCTGCCCAAATCCAAAACACATTAGGAGGCAACAGTAGTTAAGTCAGCTTGAGGCCAACGCTGGAATAATGAGGCAGATAAATGGCACAGAAACAGATCTTACGAATAAGATGACATTTCAAACCAATATGGTGGTAGGTTTCAATAACTCATGGCTGGACGTCTGGCTATGAAAAAAGTAAAGGGAAGTTCCCATATCACACCATACTCAAAAATAAACTCCAGTTTATCGGCTCAGTTGGTAGAGCACGTGACTCTGGATCTTGAGGTTGTGAGTTTGAGCCCCACATTGGGGGGAGGAGGGTAAAGATTAGTTAAAAAATAAAAAATAAACTGCAGATGAATTAAATATTTAAACATAAAAACTCAATCGGACTTGGCTTCCCTGGGGGAAACTCAGAGGATGGAAGGGAAAATATCTTACCGATTTGACTATGTAAGAATTTAAAACTAATGGATGGCAAAAGACACTGAAAAATACTTAAGAGGTAAATGACAAACTAATGGAAAATGTTTGCTACAAAGGATTAATCATCTTAATATATAAAAAGAAAACAACCCTAAAAGAAAAACAGGCTAAAGCTATGTACGGGAGATTCATAGTAGAAAAGAAAAAGGCCATTCAATATATGAAAAAAAAAAATGTTCCTTTTCCCTGGCAATAAAAAAAAAAAAAGTAAATTCAAATGAGTTACTATTCACTTTTTAGACTGGCAAAGAGTAAAGCATGTCTGCAAGGTTGTGGGGAAAGGCCACTTTCAAGTTCTTGGCTGTAATATTAATTGAAATGTCTTTGGAGGACAAGTCAGCCTTATCTGTCAACATTTTAGATATACATGCCCTTTGACCCATCAGCTCAACTTCAGGAATTAGAACACGGAAATATGTTCACTGTGGCCATGCAACATTAAGCATCAAAAGCAAACTAAATGTTAGATGAGGTGTGCTTCAATGGGGCCACAAATACAATGTCGCATCCACAGTGGCATATTATGTTGTCATTAAAGAGAACGGGGTGGGTGTGTATAAACTAAAGCATCTCATGAAGATGCATACACATTGCTAGAAAGATGGTTGACTATACCGCAAACTGTTAAGGGCGGTTACCTCTGGAGAGAGACCTGCTTCAAGCTGGAGCGTGAGCTAGGGACGTTTTTCCATATTGCCTCATGCTTTGAATTCCTTACCCCGAGCATGGATCACCCTTCCTTCCGCTGTCTCATCTGTGCTCCTTGGCCTGCTGGCCTGCTGGCTCCGCGTCAGAGCCGGCTGCTCATGCTCGCTCTATCCCGGGCCCAGGGATCATCTGGTGCCAGATCCTGGACGGCCACCTGGAGGAGGCTGAGCACCAGCTGGAATTCCTGAAGGAGGTGCAGCAGTCCCTCGGAAAGTCTGAGGTCAGAGCTCTCTGGGGATATGGGTTGCTCCAGGATTCCGTGCCCCCCCCCACCCAGTTTCCAGTATCCAGCAGCCCATGCGGCCTGGACTCCTGCTTCACCCCCGCCTACCCACTGCCCGGCTGGCATTGGTGCCAAAGACCCGGACCTGCCTCCCACAGGTGCTGGTTTTCCTCCAGGCCCTTCTGGCATCCCGGAAGCACACGGGGGAGCAGGAAGCCACTGCCCTCCTGAAGGAGGCTGCAGAGCTACACTTCTCCAGTATGCAGGGCCTCCCCCTGGGCTCCGAGTACTTGGAAAAACTGGACCCCCTCTTCCTGGTCTGCATCGCCAAGGAGTACTTGTTCTTCTGCCCCAAGCAGGTTAGTAGAAGTCCTATCCTCATGGCGGGGGTCTGGAGCAGAGGTCTGGACAGAGGCAGGGACCTCACCTGGCTGGCCACCAGGCAGCTCTGTGCCCCTGCAGTTAGGGAACCCCTTCTCCTTCAAATTTGCATGTGTAGCATGCGAATCACCTGAAAGTTGTTCCAGGGCAGATTCTGATTTTGGCGGGGGGGGGAGCTGGGGGGAGAGAGCCAGCCTCTGGAACAAGCTCCCAGATGATGCTCGCTCGAGTTGCTGGTCCACAGACCACACGTGGAGGAGCAGGGCACTAGCCTGTGCCCCTGCCTTTATCCTAGAATAACCAGGTTCCTTTTTTCCAGAAGTCTTCTAAGAAGTCTGTTAGCCTTTACTTGTTTGCCTGTTTCCCTGGCCAGCCAAGATTCCGTGTGGGCAAGGATCCTGTCCCCCAGTGCCATGTAATGAGTCGTCCCACAAATATTTATCAATTGCGCTAACCATGTGCCAGACACCAGGTTAGGTACTGGGGACACAATAGCGAAAACCAAGTCCCCGCTCTCCGGAGCTTATGCTCTAGTCCTCGATGGCACAGAGTGGATAATAAACATGTGGAATGAAGTAAAATTCCTGCACTGAAACAGGGTTTTCTGAGAGCTTTGGGAGTCTGTCTGGCATGGGGCAAACCATACAGCCAGGCCCTGTGTTCCTCCAGCCCCGGTCACCAGGCCAGATGGTGTCTCCACTCCTTAAACAAGTCGCCATGATCCTGAATCCTGTAGTCAAAGCAGCACCAGCTCTGATCGACCCTCTGTATGTGATGGCTCAGGTCAAGTACCTCTCAGGTGAGCCCAAGGGTCCCCCCACATCTGCTCATCTGTTCAGACACTGCCCCGGGTGAGCGCCCACAGGCCCCCGGCCTGGGGTGTTACACACACACACACACACACACACACACACACACCCCCTCACCAGGCCTGCCCGAATCTCTCTCTCACACACACACACACACACACACACCCTCACCAGGCCTGCCTGAATCTCTCTCTCTCTCACACACACACAAACACACACACACACACACACACACACCCTCACCCAGGCTTGCCCGAATCTCTGGCCTCCACTCCCCTGAAACCCGCCTGACTTCCGTGGCCAGCAGGGGTCTCTCCCACCCGGCCTGCTGCTGGTTGCTTCCGTGCTCTGCGCCAGGTAATAGTCCCTGAACTTCCATTATTACACCGGGGCCACGCCAACACTGGGCTCCGCGAGTCCTCAAAATACACAGAAACTCCCTCAGGAGGTTTGCATTCTAGTAAGGGGAAATAGACAATAAACATAACAACTAAGCGCACCTGGTTGTTAGGACACAGTAATGCCATGGAGAAAAGTAAAGCAGGGGAGGGGAGGGGGTGGCAGGGTTGCAGTTTTTTCAAGGTGGTCCGGAGGGCCTCATGGGGAGGTGAGACCCTGTAGTATTAGGCTTTCAGAGCCTCAGGGTGGCCAGAGTGATACCCTTCCAGCTCTTTCCATCTCAAGGCCCAGGCCCTGGAGAGAGGGGGTGGGGGAGGGGAGAAGCCTCCACGGGAGCCTTATTGTCCTGAGTACTCTCCCGCACCCCGCTGTCTTGCACCCCGCGTCTGCCTGGAAGATAGGCTCATCTCTGGTGTGCTGGGGGCTTCCGAAGGATCCCAAATGCCAAGGCATGTGTCTGGCCTCTGGCACGGCCTTGTGGGTCACACTGTGCAGAGGGCTCCGCCGTCTTCATCCTCCAGCCCCCCAGTGTATGTGGGTTCCAGGCTTACCCACAGTTTCAGGGGCTCCTGGGTACGAGGCAAAGGCAGGAGCATGCCCCCAGGGGTGCTGCAGCTGCCAACAAGCAGGTTTCAGGCCAAGGCCAGGTCTCCAGCTGCTTAGGTTGCCATAGTGACATCTTCACATTTCTGCAGCACACAAGGAAGGAGCAGGGAGTTGGGACCCACAAGCAGGTGCTCCCCACTCGCTAGGTTATGGACCCTGAGCAGGAACTGTTGAGAGACCTGGATGCAGAGGGCGGAGGACCTTCCTACCAGCTCAGTGCACCCCACCCTTGGGCGGCCACCGCTGCCCACTGAGGGCCAGCCTGGCTGCAGGGAAACCCTGTAGCCCCCTAGTGCCTGGGCATTCAGAGCTCAGCCTTAGGAGCCAGTGGCCCTGGATTTCAATGCTGACTTGGTCCCTTGCAAGCTGAGTGACTTATTGTCACGGGGTTCCAGTCCTACAGCTAAAAGACACAGATAATACTGCCAATCTCGCAGGGCTGGGCAAATATTAAACCACCCTTTCTAAAGGTGCTTTGCATGTGTTGGGCATAGAGCAGATGCTTCATAAGTTGGGGCTATTATAGTTGCCATTATTGTTAGGATTCATTCTGCTCTGAGGTGTGGGAATCAAGACTTAAGTGTTCCCCGGAGCTTCCAGACAGAGCAGTGATGTGACTTAGCCGTCTCCCTGAGGGTTACAGAGAGAAAGGAGGGGTCACACCCTGGTTCGAGTTTCCTGGCTTTTGTCTGGGTCAAGGCACAAACTGTAGTTCTGGTTTTAAGACAAGACCTCTGAGTGAAACAGAACAGAACCAGGTCAAATGGCAACTTGGGTATTTCCGGGCAACTGGACATAGAAACTTCATTCTGCCTTTACGTACTGGGCCCTGGAAGTCACCGGGGACCCCTGGATGTAGAGGCCTGTTTCTCATTCCTAGGAGAGTTAGAGAATGCCCAGAGCACTCTGCAGCGCTGCCTGGAGCTGGACCCCACCTCCGTGGATGCCCACCTCCTCATGTCCCACATCTACCTGGCACAGGGCAATTTTGCCATGTGTTCTCACTGCTTAGAGCTGGGCGTCAGCCACAACTTCCAGGTGGGGGTCCTCTATGCCCAGCCGCCCACTCAGCACCCAACGGCCCACCCAGCTGCAGCCCCTATTTGCCCCGGGAGGGTAGCCCCAGGAGCTCCCTGCAGCCTTCAGACCCTTCTGCTGGCCAAAAGCAGGGGCAGGCTCAGTGGGCTTCTGGCACTTTCTCCAGGCTGGGTGCTGTGAGTAGCCGCAGCGGCATGCCAGAGCCCCGTGCCCCACTGTGCTCCTCTAGGTCCGAGACCACCCCCTCTACCACTACATCAAGGCCAGGGCCCTCAACAAGTCTGGGGACTATCCAGAAGCCATAAGGACACTGAAAATGATCATAAAATTACCAACTCGGAAGATGGAAGAAGGCAAGAAGTTCCGTGGGCCCTCTGTACAGCCCAGCGAGCGGGTGTCCATCCTACTGGAACTGGCAGATGCCCTCCGGATGAATGGGGAGCTGGTAAGAGATAGCATGCTCTCTTCCCTTGGGACTGGGGCATTTGGAGGTCCAGGGTAATCAACCCAGGCTCTTTGATTCTGGCTGATGTTTATTTGTGCTACTATTTGAGCCTTTATTCATTTGGGAGCACATCTTCCCCCTGCCTAAAGGCTTCAGAGGCTCCCACTGCCCTCAAGATAAAGTCCAAACCCTACTGAGTCCTGCGCGATCTGTCCCCTGCCTACCTCACTGTCCCCACGAGGATCCCACGCAGGCAGAGCACAGAGGCCCATGAGGGCAGCCGCAGGTGGTCATGCAGACTGGGCGATGTAGAGCTCCAGTAGATGTCATCATCCCACCACAACCTTTATGAATTGTGTCCCCTTGGAGTTTCGTGGTATACAATTTGCTCAACTGTACGAGGCAGCTCTGGGGCCTTGGAGGGGCTGGGTAGGCAAAGGCAGTGAGCACCTGAGCATCCCATGCTGGTGTAAAGGAGCAGCGGAGAACACAGAGGCGGGGAGGGGGAGAGCTGGCTCCCCATGCTCCCTTGGCCCCGCTGTCCTCACTCACCCACCCGCTCATCTGGAAGCAGTTTGTCAGCAGAGCTTCAAGACCATTTCTGTGATCCACCAGTACGGGGGCATCTGGCCTCCTGGGAAAATCCTGCCATCAAGAAGGAACAGCCCGTGAGGGCCTTTCTCCTTAAAAGTTAAAAATTGCCTTCTGGGCAAAGATGGCGATGCAGAAGCCTGTTGGTTGTACTTTCCTCCTTTAAATCTGCCAAAAGGAACACAAGACTTAAAAGTGGGGAAGGAATCTCCATCTATAACAAAATCAGGGATGGGCCGCATCCCAGAAGAGTTGATTAAGCCGGTCATTTATTCAGCTAGTGATTGAGGGCCACCTATACGCCAGGCGCCATGTGAGGGCTGGGGATAGAGGAGAGCAGCCCGCAAAGTCCCTGTCCTTTCAGAACTTACCGTCCGTGGGGGAGAGAGAAAGCAGGGTGCCATCAGTGGGACCTGAGTTTCCAGCATTTGCTTGAAACTTTCTGGAGACGTGGTCAAACCAGGAAAAGCAGGGGCATTCCGCTTTTGGAAGGGGAGGACCACTGGGCAAGAACTCTCTGCTAAAATGCGTCCTTGCTTCTCTCTGTCCGGACTCCTTTCTAGGAGACATGGGCCAGAGGAAAGGAAGGAGGGAAATGACCAGAAAATCAGTTCCGCAGCTGGCTTTGCTAGGATGACAGATCTGCAAACTGAGGCCTTCCCTGTGAGCCAGGGGTTCCATCCTGACCCCCCAGCTTCTCACAAAGTCTACCCCAAAAGGGAGGACCCACAGAAAGCTCAGAGGAAATGTGCTTTCTAGGGCAGCTGTGCTAGGCCCTCTCCCTCCCCAGCCCCGTTCCTGAGAAAAGGGAATGAAAATCTCATTTGAGAATGAGCAGTGATCAGATGGGGTCCAAAATGGTGGTTATAGGGAAGGAAGGAGGCGAGGGAGAGAGGAAAGAAGGAAGGGAGGAGGGAAGAAGGGAGGAAAGGTAGGAAGGAGGGAAGGAAGGATGGGAGGGAATGAAGGAAGGCAGGAAAGAGAGAAAAGGACAGAGGGAGGAAAGAGGAGAGAGGAAACAAAATCACAAGCCAAAGACAAGTGAGGGTTACACTTTGGGAGAAAGAGTATTATACAAAATAAAAGAAATATTTATTTATTTATTTATTTATTTATTTATTTATTTGGTTGTCTTTTTTTTTAAAGATTTTATTTATTTATTAGACAGAGAGAGATAGCTAGAGCAGGAACACAAGCAGGGGGAGTGGGAGAGGGAGAAGCAGGCTTCCCACGGAGCAGGGAGCCTGATGTGGGGCTCGGTCCCAGGACCCTGGGATCATGACCTGAGCCGAAGGCAGACGCTTAACAACTGAGCCACCCAGGCATCCCTAGAAGAAATATTTTAAAAAAACAAAAACTTTTCTGCACTCAGTGAAAATAAAAAGAACATGAACTCTTGTAAAAACCAGCTCAAAGCAGAGCACCAGAGGTCCACAGAGGGGTTCAGCTAGCAGAATTAGACAGTAAGCACAGGAAGCAGTGATCCGTTAGTCCCACGAGAAAAAACAGAAAGTGGCTGAACCCTTGCTGAGGCTCTCTGATGGAGGAAAGGGTTGAGAAAAATCACTGAAGTGATTTGAGAGGATGATGGATAAGAGAGAGACAGCAGATAGCCAGCAAACGCAAAATCAACGTTCCTGCAGAAGCGAGAAGAAACGGAACCCGGGACACGTCAGAGATGGACCAGAATGATTCCTTTAGGGGAGACACAATACAGTGACCCGGAAAGGCACTCTGTGCTGGAGAAATAGCAGTACAATATTAAGACCAAGAAATATCCTAATAGTAATGTCCTAATGAATTTACAAGAATCAAGGATTCACAATGTCATTGAAGGTTCTGACAAGCATCTGGGTAGGGAGCATATTACCCACTGTGAGAAAAAAAAAAAATCAACTTGGCCTCAGACTTTTACTCAACAATACTAAATTCAGGAAGACAGGGGCACCTGGGTGGCTCAGTCGTTAAGCGTCTGCCTTCGGCTCAGGTCATGATCCCAGAGTCCTGGGATCGAGCCCCACATCAGGCTCCCTGCTCCGCAGGAAGCCTGCTTCTCCCTGTCCCACTCCCCCTGCTTGTGTTCCCTCTCTGCCTGTCTTTCTCTCTGTCAAATAAATAGAACCTTTAAAAAAAAAATAAAATAAAATAAAAAATAAATTCAGGAAGACAACAGAACAATATTTATAAAATGTTGAGGGGGGAGGGAGTCCCCCCAGGATAGCTTTCATGTATGAAAGCAATAAAGGATACTCTAAAAATTCGAATAACTCCAGAATTATGGTGTTAATTAAACCTTTTTGAAAAATCTACTTGTCTATGTAATCCAGACAACTAAAAACACAAAAGAAAATGAAGGGTTTTTTTTTTAAATACTTAATTTTTTTTAAGATTTTATTTATTTATTTGACAGAGAGAGAGAGACAGCGAGAGAGGGAACACAAGCCGGGGAGTAGAAGAGGGAGAAGCAGGCTCCCCACCGAGCAGGGAGCCCAATACGGGGCTAGATCCCAGGACCCTGAGATCATGACCTGAGCCGAAGGCAGACGCTTAACAACTGAGCCACCCAGGCGCCCTGAAAATGAAGTTTTTTATAAGTGGGGAAAAAATTTGAGCTGTAAAAGGACACATAGAACTAATCTAAATAAATCTAAATATAATTACATTGAAATATGGTCATTTCAACTCAAAGCCAGCATAATTGCTAAGTTCTTGAAATAAAAGTTATTAAAGTCAAAATAACAATAGTATCCCATAAAAAATTCAGGGAGGAGGATGGGAAGGGGAGGTGGGGTTACTGTAAGCATGCTAGTTTTTTCCATCTTTATAGAGTGTGAAACAAAAAGTTTACAGAAAATGTGTCTTGATAGAAAGATGACTTTTTTTTTTAAAGATTTTATTTATCTATTTGACAGAAAGAGACACAGCGAGAGAGGGAACACAAGCAGGGGGAGTGGGAGAGGGAGAAGCAGGCTTCCCACCGAGCAGGGAGCCCGATACAGGGCTCGATCCCAGGACCCTGGGATCATGACCTGAGCTGAAGGCAGACGCTTAACGACTGAGCCACCCCAGGCGCCCCAGAAAGATGACTCTTAGTAGAATTTAAAAGAGACGATTTTCACCACTTTTATCAAGAGTTAAGAAGAAAAGAAAGCAGACCACACGTAAAGGCAGGAATGAAGTCAAACACAGCAGCATATAAAAATGAAAACAAAGCAAGTTGACAGAAAACCTGAGAATGTATCTGTGATAATAAAATTGTAAATGAAATAAATGTACCTATTAAATAAAAGAGGCATTAGAGTGGTTTAAACAAACAGAGGGAACCCTTACTGTCTGTACTTCAAAAACCAAAGGACCCACCCAGAATGGTAGTAAAAACATGGTACAAACATATGAAGCAAACAAAAAGAAAGCAGAGGTTGAGGAAGAAATGTCTGGTAAGGCTGAATCCAAGTCAAAAAGGACCAAAATGGGGAAAGAGAGTCACTTTGTTAAAATAATCAAGGGGACAAATATAATGAAGAAATAATTCAAATAGAATTTTTGTACCAAATACCATAACATTAAAATACTTTTGGGGCACCTTGGTGGCTCAGTGAGTTAAGCGTCTGCCTTCAGCTCAGGTCATGATCTCAGGGTCCTGGGATCGAGCCCCAGGGGTGAGGGGGGGTCTCCCTGCTCAGCGAGGAGTCTGCTTCTCCCTCTGCCCCTCTCCCTGTTCCTGCATGAGCACGTGCGTGTGTGCGCGCACTCTCTCTCTCAATAAATAAGTAAAATCTTTAAATAAACAAATTAATAAGAATAAAAATAAAACATACCTTTGACCAAAAGCAGGAAAGTACAAGGAGATGTGTCCATAGGTCTCTAACAGGAAGGAATCGCCAGCAGACGTCGAGGTGCTAAGGAACAGGCTGGTTCTTACAGTTGAAGGTTTCTGTACCCCCAGCTAGCCGGGCACCTTCCCCCTGCCATCCCCCAGGAACAGCGGTTGTGGACATTGAAGGGCTGTCTCTCCCTTCTGCCACTGGAGCCTCTCTGCAGGTGGATGGGAGCCATCCTATCCTTGGCTTCCGTGTAGCAGAACTGCTCCCAGCTGTCTCTCTGTTTCCTTTCTCTTCCGGGGTTAGGAGTGGGAAGAGGGATCACTTTTAAGTCTCCTCCAAGAGGTTTCAAGTGTTGTCAGGCCACCTGTGGTGGGTGACAGCTCACGGAGGGTCTGTTGGCTTCCCATGTCCCAGCATGAGGCCACCAAGGTCATGCAGGATGCCATCAACGAGTTCAGTGGCACACCAGAGGAGATCCGCATCACCATCGCCAATGCGGACTTGGCCCTGAGCAAGGGGAATGTGGACATGGCACTGAGCCTGCTGAGGAACATCACGCCCAAGCAGCCCTGCTACACGGAAGCCAAGGAAAAGATGGGCAACATCTACCTGCAGACCCGCAAAGACACCCGCCTCTACATCGGCTGCTACCGGTAAGCCCCAGGCGGCGGCACCATGCCGGCCTCGGCTCCAGCAGTGTTTTAGGGAGTGTTTCCTCCAGATTATGTTTCTTCCACCTGGGTCTCCAGTCCATGTCCTCCAAGTGTGTTAGATGCAAGTACAGAATTTCCTGGGGGTCAGAATTTGAGTGTGCTCAGTCAGGATGGCTCATTGCTGAGTCCTGAAGATCCGGAACTGAATCTGTCCTGCTTGGCTGCCCTGTGTGGCCCCACATTCTGGTGGGAACCATGGGAATGTGCTTCTGCCCTGGCCCCTGACTCTGCCTGTCCCTGAAGAAATGTCCAGTGACTTGATGTGGCCGATGAGAGGGGCAAGAAGGGGGAGAGCTGGGGTTAGAAGCCCTGTCTATATACTTTGACACTGGGGCCTCCAAAGTACCTTCCTAGCCCCTCCCTCAAACAAAACTCTGCCTCCTCAATCCAGGTGGGAGGTGGTGCTGGGGGTGGGGTGGGGTGGGGGAGGTGAAACCAAGAGCAGTGGGAAACCAATAAACAGTGGAGTGGTCACATGGAGTTTTAGAAAGTGCAGGATGCCTGCTTATGCAGAGGGATCTGGGGGGGTGGGTGTTTAAGAGTGGAGGCCAGAGGGGTGGATGGAAGCTCTGGCACGATCCAGAAAACAGACAAGGCGAGCCTAGACTAAGGTGGTTAACACAGGCCTTCATGCACAGTGGGCTTTCAAGGAGTACTGGGTGATGAATGGATAAATGGATGAATGAATCAGTGGGAAAGAAGAGGAGGAGGTGGATTCAGAAACATGAAAGATGTACAGGTCTGAGCTAAGTTTTTGGTTGCTTTTGCAGGGAGCTCTGTGAACACCTGCCTGGTCCCCACACCAGCCTGCTACTGGGTGATGCTTTCATGAACATTCAGGAGGTGAGTGAAAGCCTCATGGCCTTGCCAAGTGGTCCCCTGATCTCACGTCTCCAGTGGGAGAGAAGAGAGACAGAGAGAGAGAGACCTCTGGACACTTTTCCCACCAGCCCGAAAAGGCCCTGGAGGTTTATGAGGAGGCCTATAGAAAGAACCCACACGATGCATCCCTGGTCAGGAGGATCGGGCAAGCCTATGTGAAGACCCACCAGTACACCAAGGTCAGGCTAGGTTGGGGTGGGGAGGTGGGGGCAGCCCAGCAGAGAAGAGGGAGGAGGATGCATGAGTAGGAGGGTCTGGATGGGAGGGGAGTGGCTGCATTTCCACCCTAGCTCCCTGCTGAATGGGGTACCAAGGGGAGAATTCAGAAGCCAGCCACCCACCCCCCAGCACACACTCCTGCTCAGCTTGAGCCCTCTGCAGCTGGGAGGGCCTTTCCATCTCAGGCTTCTGTGTTCTGGAGGGACACACAGGTGTGGTGGCCACTGAGGGAATGCGGTGTGAGGCATTCAAGGTAGAACCAAACCCAATGCCAATATTTCCTGTTTGCCCTAAGGCAATTAATTATTATGAGGCCGCGCAGAAGATCAGTGGACAGGACTTTCTGTGCTGTGATCTGGCTGCGCTGCTCCTGAAGTTAAAGAAATTCAACAAGGCAGAGAAAGTTCTGAAACAAGCACTGGAACATGACTTTGGTGAGGCCATGTCCTAAAGTCTCTCCCCCAGCATACTGCGGCCCCCCCTGCCCCCCCCCCCACTCTTCTCCTGCAGAGTGATGCAGGGGTCCTGAGCCCAGTCCCCTCCCTCCCCCATCCCCGGCTTCCCAGGGGCCAGAGAACACTGATTTGGGTTTCCATTTTGCAGTCAAAGACATCCCGACCATGATGAACGATGTCAAGTGCTTGCTTTTGCTGGCAAAGGTTTATAAGAGTCATAAAAAGGAAGATGTGGTGGGAACTTTGAATGAGGTAATTGACAACAGACAACAGACTCAAGCTCTTTATCTGCCGTTTCCTGATGGGAGCTATAAAAGGAAGGATAGGACTGCAGGTCTGGAAGGCTCCAGGGCTGGCCCTCAAAAGAGGACCTAGGTTACACCTCAGACCTCTGCCTTCCATTTATTCCCACACCTGTGCTCTTCGTTGATGGTGCCCCAAAGTGCCCAAAGGCCGGCTGGGCCGGGCTGGGGAAGGCAGGGAGGAAGAAGGTGCCCTTGTCCTCAAGGATGCTGGTGGTGATAATACTGGACAATGCCGGTTGTACAGCACTAGGCTTTTTGCTTTCTTATTAATTCTCACAGCAGCCCGTTGAGATAAGCTCTGTGACATTCCTGTTCCACAGATGAGGCTCCGAGAGATTAAGAAATGTACCCAAAGTCACACTGCTAGTAAAAGGTGGAGCTGAGATTGGAACCAGGTCTGACCTGATCCAACCGAAGCTCTTTCCCCACCGGGCTGCCCCAATGGGACACTTCCCAGCCACTCCCGCCATACCTTCCTCGCTCTTTCTAGCAAGGGCGTCGCCAGCCACTTGTTCCTGGGGGGCGTTCTGCGGGTGTAGAAGCGGAGCCCACTCTCTCACTGCTGGAGATGATTTAGTCCCTTGCTTCCCATTGGATTCCCACTCCTGTTTGGCCCTTAGAAAGCCCAAAGCTTAACCCTGGCGTCTTCGTTCCTCTCGTTCCGATGCTCCCCGGTTACTCGCTTGATCCTTTTATGTCATGGATATTTGCAGAGGCTGCCTCAAATTCCCGGCAGGGCAATATTCAGCGCATATGGGTCTATCAAACCCCAGCCTGCTCTGAGCACCTACTGTGTGCTTGTTCTAGCGCAAATTAGACACGGGAAGTAGCAGGGTGTCATGGAAACAGGTAAACAAGTACAGTCCAGTAGAGTGTTTTGTTTGGGTGCCTTTGCTTCTACTCCTGCCCCAGAGGCAGAGTCAGCTGAGTACTCAGCCAGTGGCCTTGCCTGTCCAGAGTGACCCAGATTTGCTCAAGGGCACTTGAGATGCCCTTTCTGAGAATCTGCTGACACAGAAACAAGAGCGTCGGGACTTGTTGTGAATTGGCCTGAGATCTAGCACATCAGGCTCTAAGTCTCTGATCCTGGGTTTACTGGTCTCCCCAGGCCATGGACCTCCAGTCTCGGATACTGAAGCGTGTTCCACTGGAGCAACCAGAAATGACCCCCCCCCAGAAGCAACTGGCAGCCTCCATCTGTGTCCAGTTTGGGGAGCACTACTTGGCAGAGAAGGAGTTTGCCAAGGCCGTGCGGTCTTATAAGGATGCCCTCTTCTACTCGCCCGTCGACAATAAGGTGGGGTTCTCAAAGCCAGAACCTGCCCCTTCTCTTGGGCCATGATGTCTTGCTGAGAGCCCTGCTGAGGGGTAGAGGCCAGGTCCTTTCCTGGGCCGCCCTGAGGAGCTGCAGGTGTAAGGGCCCGGGGCCGCTGGTGTGGGGAGTCTGCTTTAGCTGACCCTGGGGCCCTCAGCCATCATAGCCCTTGGACCGAGGCTGGGAAGCCTCCCTTTGGACAGCCATTGTGGGAGGTAGAGCGGGAAAGGTGCTGCCGGAAGTCATGTTAGTCTGGCATTTCCAGGTCCGCCTTGGAGGTGGGGACACAGTGAAAGCTGTAGCTGCCAGGGGCCTTCAGGCACAAAGCCAGACTAAGCTTCCAAGGAGGTTTAGGGTCCACAAGGGAGGTATGGCCCACATGAGGCAATGGTGGCTGGAGTCCACACTAGGAGAACGGAGGAAGAGCTTAGTGCCACTCTGCCGGGCCATTCATTCATTCATTCATTCATTTAACACGCGCTCATTTGGGGCACCTGGGTGGCTCAGTCGGTTAAGTGTCTGCCTTCGGCTCAGGTCGTGATCCCAAGATCCTGGGATCGAGCCCCACAGGCTCTCTGCTCAGTGGGAAGCCTGCCTCTCCCTCGCCCTCTGCCTGCCTCTCTGCCTCCTTGTGCTCTCTCTCTCTCCTTCTGTCAAATAAATAAATAATTAAAATCTTTAAAAACAAACAAACAAAAAAACAAAGCATGCACTCATTTAACAGAGATCTCATATGCGCCAGACTCAGTGCTAGGCCTGGGAGACAATGGGCCAAGACCTGTCCCTGCCCATAGACTGCCTCGGGCAGGGGGACAGATGAGCACGCTTGCAGTTCCAATGCTACACGAAACGTGCCTGCATGTGGGTCCGCACACTGTGGGAACTCAGAAGATGGGCACCTGGCCCAGAGTCTGGGGCACAGCAGGCGGCCCAGAGGCGGTTCGGTCAGAGCCGGAGCTGATGGATAAGTACGAGTTACCCAGGCCCCAAGTGTCCGAGGCTAGTTAGTAAAACACATGGTATGATTGGAGTACTGGTGAGGGAAAAGGGGAGGGCCAGAGACCTATTGTGAAGGCAGAACTAAGAGAAATGGGTGATGAGAGCGGGAGACATCAGTCTCCGAGTTTTGCCATGATGCTCACCGGCCGATTCTGTCCGGTCTTGTCGCAGGTGGTGCTGGAGCTGGCGCGGCTCTACCTCCTGCAGGGGCAGTTGGACTTGTGTGAGCAGCACTGTGCCATCCTCCTGCAGTCGGAGCAGAACCATGAGACCGCCTCAGTGGTATGCGGCCGCCGGACCTTCTGCCTGCCCTCCCCAGGCTCCCTGTGACCGCCCGAGGGCTGCTGCCCAGCCCCAGAACTCAGACGCCTGGCCACCCCGGCCCCAGGGGTGGCCAGGCAGAGGGGACGGAGCACGGGGGCCGGCTGCCCTTCACGCGGTAGGGGGTGGGCTGGCAGCCGGGGGCAACATCATGGGGGAGGCCGGGAGGCTGATTCCCTCCCGGGGGGGGGGGGGTTGGGGAACCACACCCATAGTTGGTGAAGGCAAGGGTGGGACAGGTTCCTGGGTTTACAGAAGTGTGTGGGAAAAGGTCTCTCCTGTCTTGACTCCTCTCCTCCCTAACACCCAGCCAGCCGCCAGGGCTACCCCACAGAAGAGGGGAGCCCTCATTCCGCCTCCACTGCCTCTGGCCGGCAGTTCTCAGACACGAGCCGAGGGGCTGGTTCTGCTGCCTGTCAAGGGTCCCACTGGTGTCCACCCCTGGGCTTATCTTCCCGCTTCCGTCCTCGCCCCAGCTCTCACCCCGCCCCAGGCAGGCCCTTCCTTCTGGGCTCCTCCTTTGGCCGCTTCTCCCTGTGCCCAGAGAGGCTCCCCTGGAAGTCCTTTCCCACCTGCCCTGCTTATCCCCACCCCCGGCCAGCCTCCCCCTCCAGGCCCCTGCGAACTACTGCCAGGAATTCCGGAGCACCGTGTGTTTTCTGATAGATGATGGCTGACCTGATGTTTAGAAAACAGAAGTACGAAGCCGCTGTCGATCTCTACCGCCAAGTCCTGGAGAAAGCGCCAGGTAATTGCCTGCATCAGTTCCCACCCCGCAAGGGCTGCTCTCCCGGAGAAGGGTGGGCCCCCTCCCCTCCTTCCTGACTGGGCAGAGGAAGCCCCTTCCTCTCTGATTGTTCCCAGAGAGGCAGGAAACTGATAAAGCCCCGATGGAACATGCTGGCCCTTCCCGAGTCCAAGGGGCCAGTTCCTGGTCTCAGGCAGGGCAGTGCTTGGCACTGGACCCAGGAGAGCCTGTCTGTCCCCGCATCACAGCCATTGGACTGGATGTGGCCCCCTTCTGAGGTCACAGCACCTGGAGGTGGCTAGAAATTCTCCCTGATTAGGTAGCTACATTTCCCCTCACTGCAATATCAAAGCACCCCTCTTGCCGGGGCAGGGACCATACCTGAAGCTCAGACTTGAGCCCCCACAGGCCCACAACCAGCTCTGCCTAGAGGCCCAGCAGAGTGCTGCTGTTAGGAGTACGAATCCTGGAGCCAGACCGCCTATGTCTAACTCAAGCTCTTCCACTCACCAGCTGTGTAACCGTTGGCAGAGAACTTCTTTGTGTCTCAGTTTCCATCATCTGTGAAATGGGAAAAATAGGTATCTCGTTGTGTGGTTAATATATAGGTAAAGCACTTCCTGCCAGGTACTGTACAAGTGTTAGCTATTATTACTGCTTTTCAGTATGATTATTATTATTCTCTCAACTTTGGAGACCAGTGGAGACATTGAAGCTGCTGGGATGTCCCTGCTCAGCCCAAATGGGCAGTGTCTGCTGGTCCCCTCACTTCTCCATGCCTGCCCACGGCACCCAACAGGACTTAGCTAGTGGTTATCACAGCCTGAATATTTCTGCTCTCTTATTTTAGACAATTTTTTGGTATTGAATAAACTAATTGATCTGCTATGGAGAAGTGGCAGACTTGAAGATGCCCCTGCCTTCTTTGAATTGACCAAAAGGATGTCCAGCCGCGTTCCTTTGGAGCCAGGGTTCAACTACTGCAGAGGCATCTACAGCTGGTGAGTTGGGCCGGGGGGGGGGGGCTGTCGGGGCAGTTATAGGCAGGGGCTTCTTCCTGGCAGACACGCTGGGCTTCTGCAGAAATCCAGCCTGCAGATCAGGGCGCCAGGAGAGCAGTGATCCAGCCCCGCTGTGTGCAGACTCAGGGAGTGGCTCCTGCGTGTCCCTGCCCTCCCTGGCCCTCAGTTTCCCTCTCTGGTTCTTGGATTTCTCTTCTCCACTACAGGCACATAGGGCAACCCAACGAAGCACTGAAGTTCCTAAATAAAGCGCGCAAGGACAGCACTTGGGGCCAGAGTGCCACCTACTACATGGTGCAGATCTGTCTGAACCCAGACAACGAGATCGTGGGCGGAGAGGTTTTTGAGAACCTGATGGCTGAGAGCAAGTAGGGGCCCGGCTGACCTGGGGGCGGGGGCGCAGGGGCAGGACTCTGGGAAAGGCGGGGAGAGCCACGCGCGGCGGGGTCCAGGCCGAGTGAGGGCCCCGCGGTTCCCGGGTTCCCGTGTCCAACGGCCGCAGCTCCACCGACAGGAAGGACTCGGAGCAGCACGGTGTGCGCACCGCGGAGAAGCTGCTGCGTGAGTTCTACCCGCACTCGGCCTGGGGCCAGACCCAGCTGCGGCTCCTGCAGAGCCTCTGCCTGCTGGCCACCCGGGAGAAGGCCAACGTGGAGGCGGCGCTGGGCACCTTCATCGAGATGGCGCAGGCCGAGGTGGGCCGGCGCGCGGGGCGGGCGGCGGGGGGGCGAGGCTGGGGGCCCAGCGCGCCGACGCCCGCTCCCCCCCCCCCCGCCCCGTGTGCAGAAGGACAGCGTCCCCGCCCTGCTGGCCACGGCACAGGCCTACGCGCTGCTGAAGCAGGTCCCCAAGGCGCGCACGCAGCTGAAGCGTCTGGCCAAGGCCCCGTGGGCGCTGGGCGAGGCGGAGGACCTGGAGAAGAGCTGGCTCCTACTGGCTGACCTTTACTGCCAGGGCGGCAAGTTCGACCTGGCCACCGAGCTGCTGCGGCGCTGCATGCAATACAACAAGGCAGGGGGCGCGCTGCCGTCGGGGAAGCGGGGATGCCAGGTGGAGGCGGGCGCAAGGGGCGCGTGAGCGTCGGGGGCAGAGGAGGTGCGGGTTGGAACCCGCTGAGAAGAGGCCGGACAAAAGCGGGGCATATGCACGCTAGAGCAAGATGGGAACGCGGGCCCGGGGGCAGGTGGGGGTAGGGGGACGGGGCAAGGTAAGAGGAGGCTCACCGGGTCGGGCAGCCAAGAGAGATGGGAAGGGTTCAGGGGGTCGAGGGGCGTGGGGGTCAGAGCAGGAGGGCTGTGGGGAAAGGGGTCATGCACGCGTCGGGGTAGCCTAGAGGGGGAGAAAAGTTGACCCCTTGCAAAGGTGGGAGATGCTGCTGGAGTCCCTGAGAAGTTCAAGTTAATGCGGCTCACCACCCTCCTTTGCCCCCCCCTTCCCCTGCGGGTTGTACCCTGTGCTGGGACCGGGTGTGGCTTTCCCTACAGTCCTGCTGCAAGGCCTATGAGTACATGGGCTTCATCATGGAGAAGGAGCAGTCCTACAAAGACGCAGCCACCAACTACGAGCTGGCCTGGAAGTACAGTCATCGTGCCAGCCCTGCCATTGGTAAGGCCAGCAGCCGCGGTGCATGTGGGCGAGGAGGGACATGGGCAGGCGGCCCACTACCCTGGCTCTTAGGTAGTTAGGGTGCCACTGTCTGTGTTCCCTGTGCCCCTGGACAGGCTTCAAACTCGCTTTCAACTACTTGAAGGACAAGAGATTTGTGGAGGCCATTGAAGTCTGCCACCATGTAAGCCCCTGGGAGACATGGGGGGTGGGGGTAGGGGGCTGGGTGCAGTGACCTGGTCCTGGGGCAGAGACAGACACCCCTGGCCTGACGCTGCACCCCCTTTCTCCCTCTGTCCCAGGTCCTCAGAGAGCATCCTAACTACCCCCAAATCAGAGAAGAAATTTTGGAAAAGGCCCAAGGGTCTCTGAGGCCCTAGGTGTGGTCAGCAGGAGCCAGGGCGGGTGGAAGCCATCAAGCTACAGATGTTTCACAGAGGGTTTGGGAAGTGGGTCAGGGGAGAAGAGATTCAGAAAATGACATATTCTTACCCATTTCTATATTGTGTGTGGTTTATTTGAATCATGCCTCATCGGGTCTAAGGGGCATCCCAAAGCTTTGTGTTTTTAAGGCACAAGAGGCAATTTTGCTCTGAGGAAGAGAGGGATCCGCCAGCCTAGCTTATGCTGGGCTCCTTGGGCACCTTCTTCCATTTTTATTCCAGACTCTGTGAGGGAGCAGAGGGGAACAAAGAGGTGGTTTAAAAAACAAGTTCCCTACCGCTATTGTCATATTATTATGTCAATTTATAAATGCCTCCCCTCTCCTCTCTGGTCTCCAGACCCCCAGAGCTCAAGAAGCAACTGCTCCTCCCTGCCCTGCCGGCCACACCATCCTGCCCGGCTGGGGCACAGACAGGAGGACCAGCTCAGAGGGTCCCAGAGCTGAGGCTCTGTGTGAGGGAGGCCATCATCCTGCAGCTTGTGAGGGCCCTTGGCTCACTTTATCCATACAGTCTGTCTCCCCAAGTCCTCCGCTGGTCTCTGCTGCTCCTCACTGGTTTGGGACAAACCTGATTACCCATGCCTGGTACAGGGAAATACAGCCCAAGAAAAAATAGTTCCCACTTCACATTTTCTAAAAGACACTGACCAACAAATTTATCCTCCAGAAACCCTTTTCACACCTCGGGGGACACAAGCAGTGACCCCTATTTAGATGAATTATGTTACTTGTAACGGGCAAGAGGGTGACAGAGGTCACTTTTGCTCCAGCTCCCAACACCTCTCGTTTTTCATGATGGCAGTAATGGGCCAGTCTGGCTTAGAGGAACGAACTCTGAACTGGGAGTCAGGAGTGTGACCTTCCCAAGACCATCTGCTCTTTGGACCTCAGTGTCCCCCTCTGTGGCAGGACATTAGACTAGATGTGCGTGTTCCCAAACCATGACACAAATCCCTGCCAGTGATATACAGCAAACATTTTACAGTTTAATAACTATGTGTTTAAATATCATTGTTACATAACAGAGGAAAATAACTAGCATGATGAACTCATGAATTCCCGAGTGCTGTTAACTCAGAATGGTTCTACCTTCTAAGCATATCGATGTAATTGATGTAAAGCAAAATACTTAGTATGAGTAGAATGCAGCTATGGCAAAATTTTCAAGAGAAGTTGTCCAGTGATGAAAGTTTGGGAACTGAACAGGGAGGGGTTGCTTTTAGAACACACAGAATTGTCCTTGGTGGTGGCTGAGCCTTGTTTTTATAACATCCTGCTGATCACATGCATGGCCTCTTGATCTGAGTCAATGACCTGGAATGCTTTCCCCAGGTTACTACCATCCTTCCTATGGGAAACCAGTCCCCTTTCCTAGCATCTGCTTTACAATCTGGTTTCTTGGGGCGGGTCGTTGAGAGACAGGTTTGTCTGTATGGAGAATGATGCTGTAAAGGATTGTACATTAATCACATTTTTATTGCTGTAAAACCTAAATTGTCTTCATTTATCTTAAAAAAAAAAAAAAAAAAAAAGCCCAGGAAGTGATCCTGTTGCCCTAGACAGGGAGTGGGCAGGTTCAGTCCAGCCATGGGCTGTGTCCATGGTTTAGGAGCCTGCGGGGGCTTCCAGCCAGGGAACTGGAGCAGCCAGGAGCTGCCATCCAGACCCCCAGGCTAATCAGAGCAGGGCCTCAGAGCCCTTGGAGAGACCCAGATTTTGAATCACGCATGCTGAAGCAATCTCTACAAGAGGGTTCCTGGGGACCCTCGGGGGGAAGACAGAACAAAGGAATGTACCAGGATACTCCACCCTGACAAGCCTAAGGCCTGGCTGTCCCTGGCTAAGTTGGTTACAGGGACAGGCTGCCCACCATAGGCCAGGCTCCAAGCTATGGATCCTCTCCCAGCCATTGACCATGTGGCCACGTGGCCATGTCCAGAGATAAGAGACAGATACCCAAAGAGTGACAGAACTTGCAAACAAGAGAGGATAGAACATAGAAATAGAGGCAGAAACATAAAAACAAAATGGAAGTCACAAACAAGGCTTGCATGTCCCGGGCACTCTCCTAAGTGCTGTATATATGCGAACTGAGCGAGCTTATGAGGCGACCGGTGTTATTTTTGCAGTTTTGAGGACACCAAGACCCAGTGGTAGTAGAGGGGACAGGATCTGCATAAGTCACCTTGCTAGGTAGTAGAAGAGCTGGGATTTGAACCTGGCACTCTGGGTCCGTGCTCTCACCCAATAAGCCACAGAGATGAAATAAGGAGAGCCCAGCACAGACCAAAAGGCAGAGAATTAGAGCCAGATCTGGTCTCCTTGTTTGGTCCTCCCTTCCAGCCCTTTGTATAAATCATTATTCCTAAGGGGGAGGTCGACCTTGCTCCTCAGGCCCTAGTCTGAGAGTCCCCAGGGCAGGGTGTGGCCTGCTCCTCTGGCCTGCAGCCGGGCTGCTGGGGACAGGTCAGACGGGTCTGGCTGGTGCGGATGGTTGAGGTCCTGCAGCTTCCCGGTGCTCAAGTCCCCAGGGGCCTCAGCAGGGGCCTCAGCAGCTCAGCCCCACAGGAGGCCTCTACCGGCCACATCCCACTGCCTGCCCCTAACTGGGGGGGGGGGGAGCGGGGGAGGCAGGCAGCGCGACAAGTGGGAAACAGCCCGAGCGGATAGCCAGGTCTCAGAAGACTGCCCTGCCGCTGCGCACCACCACCCCAGGAGCCCACTGGAGAGAGATGGGTTCCTGGAAAGGGAAAACTGCTCTACCTGCCCGGCAACCCCCCAGCTGGCTTCCTGGCTCCAAGGTGACAGGCCTGCATGGAAGAAGGCCCACTGCGTTGTGGCCCCCACTCCTACCCCAACATAGCCTCAGTGTCCACACTGCCCTGCGGGACCCATCTCCCCCTCCCTCCTCACTACCTCCTGAGGGTATACCCCCCCATCTCCCAGTCCCACAAACGCAGACCACACTGTTAAAAATAGAGCCTCTTTATTGGTACCTGTAAGCTCAGGTACAAGGTGTTCCCACAAGCACGCAGGCTGGCAAGGCCTCCTGGGCAAGAAGGCAGGCCCAGAGCCTGGGCTTCTTGGCACAGACATAGAGAAAAATGAATAAATTATAGTTCTAACACTCAAGGACGATACAGAAATTTAGGATGCACAACTCAGCATCAGCAAACGTAGGGCAGAAAAACCACAGGGGCCACCCCTCACCGCAGCCAACTGGCCTCAGGGCATGGGCAGGTGGCCCAGGCTGGGGCATGCAGTGCCCAGAAAGCCCTGAGACAGTAGTCAGGGGCGTGCTGGGGGCCCCGAGGCTAGCCCCTTGCCCTCTCTGGGCCCTCTCTCCTGCTTCCCTTCTACATTAGTGGGCCCAGAATAAAGGCTGTGGCCTTTGGGGAGGAAGATGATGAGGCAGAGGACAGGAAGCAGAGGGGGCTGTGTGGGGCAGAAGCAGGTTTTGGTCACGGTTGGTCAGCCCAGCCCCCCTACCTAGACGCTGTCCTCGGCCACCCGCCCGGAGCCAGGCAGCTGCCACAGTAGGACCGTAGGGCCCCAATCCACACCTGGTTTGTACCAAAGCCCAGGTAGGGCAGGGTTGAAGGACTACAAGGCAGAAGGGACTCACAGGGGTCTGTGCCCCACCCCAACCCCAGCACTGCCCACCAGCCAGAGGGGAGAAGCCTACGCCTCCTAGTCTCCGAATAAATTATGGAAATAAATTATAGTCTTCACAGTCCAGAAAACATAGCCACCCATGGGTCTGGGGCTCAGGGTGGCAGGAGAAGCCATTAGAAGTGGCTGATTTCAGCCCTGTCTTGTTTGGGCTGAGGAACATCATACGAGACCGAAAAGGGGTCTGCAAAGCTCCAGGGGAGCCCTGTTTCCTCCTGTTCCAGGCACACACCATGGAACTGGAAGGAGAGACTGTGTGAGCTTTGGGGGATGGGGTGGGGGGCCGGGTGGCCAAAAGGGAAAGCCCCCTCCCCGCCCTCTCTTCAGCACAGAAAGTTACAAAAATAAATAAATCAATCCAGAGTGTTGCACAAAAATCAGGAGTGCCCGCATGGATGAGCCAGCCAACGGGAAACCCTTAACATACAGACCTCAGGGAGCCCCCAAATTACAACAAAGCAGCAACAGGGCTCTTGGGGCCGCGAAAAGGTACCCTGGTCGTCACACCGGCACCGGCTCCACCAGGGGCGCCGGGGCAGTGTCCTCAAACAACTGGCTGTCTATGAAGGGGGCCAGGGCCTCGGCAGCGGGGTCCGGCAGGCCCACGACGGGCTCCAGGAAGCAAGCGCCAGCGTCCCCCGGGGGAGAAAAGGCAGGCCAGGGGAAGGAGGGGGCCTCGAGGTTGTCCAGGCCGTCAGACACCGTCCGGGAGGTGTAGTGAGGCCCGAGGCTGTAGTCTGGCAGGGCCTGGAGCAGCTCGAAGGAGTCGCAGGAAGACAAGCTGAGGTCCACGGAGTTGCTCTGGCCAGCGTCCGAGCTGGGCGGCACCGAGGTGCCAGGGAGGCTGCCTTCTCCCAGCCCTTCAAGGCCACTGTTGAGGAAGAAGCTGGCATCCAGGTTGGCGTTTTCGTCCAGGATGCCTGATGTGAGGCTAGAGCTGGAATGGCCGTGGGTCCAGCTGGCCAGGCCACCAGGGTCACCAGTCCCAAAGATGTCAGCTGGGTGGAAGCAGCTGAGGTTGTCGAGGTTCCCCACCCCCCGGTCCTCCTCCTCCTCCTCCTCCTCACCGCCCAGGTCCGAGTCACTGAGACTCAGGACCCGGGCCAGGCTGTCATCATCCATGTCGGGCTGGAAGCCAGGGCCAGGCAGGGCTGGGTGGGCGGTGCTGCCCGGGGCCTCGCTCGTGCCCGATGCTGTGGAGGAGTCGGTCATGTCGCTGCTACAGCTGTTGTCTCCCAGCTCACTGCTCCCGGGGGGCTTGGCCAGCGGGAAAGCGGGGGCCAGGACCTGCTCACCAGGGCTGGCTGCGCCGCCCTGGCCCGGGGCCTCCAGCTCCCCCAGGCTCTCAGCCCCCTGCTCCAGCTGCAGGCGGGTGAGCGTGTGGAGGAAATGGGTCTGCACGCGGGCCTGATTAAATTCCACGCGGCCCTTGGGGTTCTCGCAGCCCTCCCTGCAGCAGCCGCAGGGGAACGCGGTGTGGTCCATCTGCAGAGAGAGCAGAGCATGAGCGAGGATCCCGCGGGGCCCACAGAAGCCCCCGAGCTCAGGCTCCCCTTCCCAGCCCATACCTGGCACTTGATGCCCGCCAGACTGCAGCTGCAGGTCTCGGGGTCACAGACCCGATCACAGCGACAGCCACAGTCCTCCCGGGACTGGCGCAGAGCCTGCAGATCCCGCTTCTCCTCACGATCGATCCTCCGCACGCCGGCAGCCCGCAGCAGAGCCCGCCGTCGCCGGGCCGGGTAGGGCTGTAGGAAGGTCATCTCCTCCAACTGGCCGCCGGCCACGGCCACAGCCAAGTCCTCTTCCACGGAGGCGTCATCAATGGTGTCCACTGTGAGTGGTACCCCGGTCTCTGCAAGCTGTACCCACAGGAGGGAGGAGGGATGGCAGAGACAGTCAGGGGTCTTGGCCCCCCGCAGCCATCAGTCCCTGGACAAATGTTCCCCACAGGCTTCCTCTGGGCTGGGCACCATGGATACCACACTGAACCGGAAGGCCAAGAACACTGCCCTCGGGGCATTTGCAAAGAGATTTCCTGTTCCTGTCATTCCCCAGTTCGTGGACAAGCCCCCCGCCTCCCTCCGCAGCCAGCCTGACACCCCGACCCCCAATGTCACATCAACTCCCCATCCCCCCCCCCGCCCCCGCGGCGAGGTCAGACAGCTTCAGGCACCATGCCCCCAGCCCCTACAGCAAACACAGGCCCTTCCACACCCCACTCTGTCTGCAGATAATCCGGGCAACAGGCCCTGATGGAGCAATACTGGCCCCAGGGGCCTCTTTCCCCAAATACAGAATGAGCAAACTCGCCCCCACCCTGGAGGCCCCTCCCCTCAAGGCTTGGACTTCCGAAGCCCGCCAAGGGCCCGGGTGATGGAGAGAGGTCTCCCTACCTTCCACCGTAGCGCCTCCAGCTTCTCCTCCTTCAAGCGTAGGCGCAGCTTCTCACGCCGTGCCCGGGCTTGCTCCTGCGTGAACTCAGCCAGGGAGAAGCGGCGGCAGGCGCTGTGGCGAGGGGCCATACCCAGAGTGCAGCCACCACGGCTGGGCACGCTGGTGAAGCCCTGGCACCGCGGAAAGTAGAAGACGGTGATGCCATCGAAGGCGACGCGGCCCGGCCGCTTCCGGGGAGCCCGCTTCAGGATGGACAGGGCTGGAAGGCACGGAGGGAAGGGGCAGGGCATTAGTTCTCTGTGAGGGACAGGATGGCAGACCTCCAGGAAGATGATGCTGAATGGCTTCTCCTCACACGTCCCGCTCTGACCTCCCACCCAAGAGAAAAAGAAACGGATCTGAGTTTGGGAGCCAGCCTGGCTGGGATTAGAGACGGTAAAACTGAATGCCACTCTTAGGTCAACATGGGCACTTACCAGTC
The DNA here is from genome assembly GCF_964656455.1 of Halichoerus grypus. NCBI lineage: Eukaryota > Metazoa > Chordata > Mammalia > Carnivora > Phocidae > Halichoerus > Halichoerus grypus. The sequence continues at coordinate 147,545,099 of NC_135712.1, read as the reverse complement.
CAAATCAGAGCATTTGTGAGATTAAACATCTTTCCCCTCTTTATTAGCCATTTATAGGGTCCTTATGCAATTTTCTATAGTTTTTTATTGATTTGTAGGAGCTCTTTATATATGATATTAAAGACACTGATCATCTGTCTAACCTATCTGTGCAAATATTTTAGTCTTATTTTTGTTCAAGGCATTTTGCAAAATAACTTCTAAGGCCATGTAATTAAAAATATGTTGATCTTTTCCTTTATAGCTTTTCTTGCATTTTGCAACAGGCTTAGAAAGGCTGTTATTTGCCTTCCCAAGTTATAGACTGTATATTCATTAGTAAGCTATGTATTTGGTATATTCTATACAAATATTGGTATACTATTGCTTTTAACTGAACCATAAGTAGTTACCTTAAAACAGTTGAATATTGGCAACTGCATGTATTTCAACTTAATATATTATTTTGCCTGTCCCAATCCAATACACAGAATTCTTGTTCTCTCTGCAACCTGAACTGGGTAGCACTTATTGAACAATGTTAACTACTAGCGGTGACAGACAGCATCCTCATCTTGTTCCTTAGTGGGACGGCTTCCAGTATTTCCTCATTAATTGGAATGCCAGCTTTTGGGTCGAGACACATATTTTTAATCACTTAAGGCAGAATTCACTTATTGCTATTTTACCAAGGGTCTTATCTAGAAGGAACATGACATTTTATCAAATGTTTTTCAGCATCCACAGTGGCTCTCATATTTTCCCTCCTTTGATATCGCCATTGGGTAAACTCTAAGACTGGATTTTATAAATATTAAACCATTCTTCTATTGCCAGAATAAACCCACAGTTTAGTCAACATACTGTTAGGTTCTGTGTGCTAAAAATCATTCTCTTTTTCTATGTATAATACACAGATATACATATTGGTACATAAACAAAGACACCATATCCGGGTTATTAAGATGTCACAGCAGGGATAATTAGGAAAAATATGTCTAAAAAGGCTCCTTGGGGTTGGGGGCAGCAATAATGGAAAACACAGCCGAGGAATACTGCTTTAGGGCTGTCTTTGTCATTTTGAAATCAGAATGACGCCAGCTTGAAAAATAACTGGGGACGAAACCTTTCCACTATGTTCAGGCAAAGCCAAACGGCATTTTGACAGGAGAGGGACTGGCCTGACAGGCCCCGCGGTGCAGAGTGTGGGGCGTGGGACTCCAGTGGTTCAGTTGGTAGGACAGGGTGTGCAAGCTGGAGAAACGAAACTGGAACATAAGGGAGGAGTTGGAGCCAGAGGGCCCCAGGGCCACTCTGAGGAGCTCCGTCCTGACCTGCAGGACTTCTAAGCAGGAAGTCCTGAGGTCGAAGGTGAATCTAGCTGGGCCCAAGTGCCTCGGGACAGTGGACATTCCCGAGTGACCACGGTATTACGGGAAGTGGCCAAGGTGGGGAGCCAAAGCTGTGGGGACATGACCTCCAGAGGCTAGAATAGCTTTGTCAGGGGCCTCCCAATTTCATCTTCAGGAAGGAAGAAGGGGTGTGGTGGTTCCCAGGGGAGGGGGACTCACGGGTGAAACTCCGGGGGCCACAGAAGTCCCGATCAGGCAAGGGCAACTGATCCCAGGGGCCCTCCTCATCGGAGTCCCAGGCCAGGGAGACTGAAGAGCTTGGAGAGCAGGAGCGAGAAGGACGGCCCGAGGAGGACAAAGAGGAGGAGGATGAGCAGAGCGAGGAGGAGTCCTCATCCAGCTGGTCAAACTTCCTCTTCAGTGGCCCAGTCATGGTGGGGCAGGCGGTACTCTGGGGTCTGCGCACAGACAGCCTGGAACGGAAAGGAGAAAGCTCTCAGTGGCAGGCCTGAGGGCAGGTGCGGCTGCTCAGCCACGACCAACTCTCCCCTTACCCTCCAAGATGTCCCAGGCCCCCCACCTTGGCTCTGCGTGCGGCGGGGGGGGGGGGGGGGGAGGGGGGGGCAGGCGGGGGGGAAGCACGGCTCCAGGAGGCTTCTTTCCACAAGCAGAGCACTGAGGTCCAAACCCTCATCCTGGCACTTGCAGACTCCCACCACCTCTGCCCAAAAGCCTTCCCAGGACGCCACCAGGAACCTTCCTCACTACCTCCTACAACCCACCTACACACATGCATACACCAGACCAACAGATGGACCAGCAGACCTCAGCCGGGCCTTGCTCATTCCCCCGACAGGAATCCCGGGGGCTGACTCACTGGCTGGGTGATTCACCCGGCTCGCATCTGTGTGCCTTTGTGTGTGTGAGGCCGTCTGCCACGGGCTGCACAGCCCTGTACGGTGGCTCTGCTTCCTGGTCCTCCTCCTCCTCCACCACCAACCCCAGCACACCCACAGACACACCACCCTGCGCGCGCATACGCACACTCTCTCTCTCTCCCCTTCTCTCCCTCTGTCTCTGGGGCCAGGCTGACCAGGGCACTCTGGGAAACAGGCTGGCTTCTACACTGGCCCCAATTCCCAGACACAGGACTTTCCGGAGCCCCTCCCTCCTCTCCTGTGACAGAGCCACTCAGACTTTCCCGCAGAAACCCCCGCCCCACAGAAGTCCCCTGCCTCCAGGCCCAGCTGTGCTTCATGTGTCTCTAACGACTCCTGTTTGATCTTAAAAATGCATCTACATCTTGCCTCTACTCCAATATCTAACCCTGTTTGTCTGAATTAACTTCCTATGGAAATTATTTTTTTCCTCTTAAACACACACACACACACACACACACACACACACACACACACACACCCACCCACCCACCCCTACCTCTTGGTGAAACTGACCGGTCGAGAAGATGTCCCACTCTCTCCTGTTTGTAGCTTGGTGACTTGGGGGCGCCTCAGGACACACAGCTTACCGTGTTCTCCCCTTTGAGGGTCTCAGCCCTCGGACGGGGTGCAACTGGAGACGCCCACGGCCTGGCTGGCCTTGGCTAAGGGGAGTGGAGTTGGGGGCTCCCACCCCTAAATGCCTCCGCCATCCCTGGGGATCCCCAAAGGACTCAGTCCTAAGGGCTGAGCTACCTTGTCTCTCTGTGTCCTACAGGGCTCAGGCCTGGGCCCCAGAAGGTCACCAGGAAGAAGGGGAAACGGTGCAGAGGCCCTAGTGCTGGGGAGCCCCTCCCCCACTGCCATCACAGGAAATGAGAACAGGAAAAACCAACCAGAAGGCTGGCGATCTCCTCTACTCAGGTATCCTTTCTAAACACTCCTGACCCCCTTTGCCAAGCCTAGCCCAGTCTCTGGATCCTAGAGGGTGTGGCGGTCAGTGGACTTACTGGATAAAATTCGGCCTGAGCACAACCTCTCCCCACAGGCAAGAGAGAAGCAAGAGAAACTCCCCTCCTTGCTAGCCCTTCACACTGGGCCAGGGGAAGAGAACGCACAGGTGCTTCCGGGGACTTCTCAGCGGGTAGTTTCTCAGGCTTGGCACCCGCAGCCCCCCTTCCCCCTGCAAACCACAAACAAAAACAACCCAGCTCCCAGCTGACCTGCACGCTCTCCTAGGAGATGGGGGGACTCATGACCCAGAGCCAGGCACACACACGTACGCGCACGTGCAGACCACAGAGACTCACACAAACACACGCCGGCAAAGCACACCCCCATACCCTGCCCCTACCAGCCCCCCCAGGAGACCCCATCCTATCCCAAACTGCAGATGCTGTCCACAGGGTGCTCAATGCAATCACACACCCAAGCCCAAGGCCCACCCCCGCCAAAACCAAATGCCCACTTTGTCTCTCTGCCTGGCCGTCCCTTAGAAACATAAAATTCCACAGGCCCCAAATCGAACCCCCTGTCTCTGTTCCCCACCCCCCGTGCCATCTGTTCCTCTTCCTGTGTCCCCTATCTTAGTAACGGCACTGCCACCCACCCAGTTACTCAAGCCAGAAACCTGCAGCCATCCTCAACTCCTTCCTCCCTCTCCCTCCAGCCACATCCAGACACCCAGTCCTGCAAGTACACGCTAGCCCGCTTAATGCACACAAGGCCGGGCAGAGGTACAATGGGGCTGGGGAGGCCATCAGCACAGTGGTAAGAACCTTGGCCCCAAAACCAGACTGCCTGCATTGGAACCCTGGCTTGGCCATTACGCGGTCAAGGTCCTCAAGCCCTCGGTGTCTCCAATTCTTTGTCTTAAAACCTCACAGGGTTGGGACGTTTACAGGCATCAATACATGTCAAGTTCTTAGGACAGTGATACGTGCTGAGTGAACATGTCATTCTACACTGTGAGAAAAAGGAGCTCCTGGATACAACAACATGTGAATCTCAGGGATGTCATGTGGAATGAAAGAAGCCAGACACAAGAATACATGTGAATGAAGTTCAAGGAAAAGCAACCCCAATCAGTGATGATACAAGTCAGAATGGGAGGGAAGGGTGTTTGATATGCACTGGGGACAATCATGGGGGAAGCTTCTGGGCAGGTGGGTTTCTTAAAATGTCCTGTGTTGATCTGGCTGGTGGTGGTTCCATGAATGTCTAAAACTAAAAATTCTCCTAGCTGTACACACACGATTCATATGCTTCATGCATTTCAGGTATGGCTCCTTCAACTTTATTACCTTATGTCTCTGTCCCCCCTGCTACTGTCCATGTTCCCTGCCTCTGCTCCTGCCCTCCCCCTGCAGCCACAGTGATCTTCCTGAAGATCTCTGCCTGCCACCCCCATGCTTAGGAAAGCTGGCCCTTAGGATCAAGCCTAGAATTCCACGAGAGGCTGAAGCCGGCCTGGCTGCTGCCTCCCCCCACCCCCTCCTTCACTATATTCCAGCTGAACTTGCAGTTCCCCTAATTGCCATGACCTGCCCGCCTCCTGGCCTTTGCACAAGCTGGAACCCAGCCTACTCTCCTTTAGTAGTCATTTCCAAGAGGGCCTCCCTGAAACCCCCACTCCTCACTCCTGACTACATGCCTCTCTGGGCTCCCAAGGGCCCTGGGATTCCCCTACCCCCGCCCTTCTCTCGAAGTCTTGCCTCGGCCTCACTGCCGCTCCCCCAACACCAGGCTGAGGGCCTCTCCGCCTGGCCATCCCTGTACCCATGCCTAGAACAGTCTGGCACAGAGAAGGCACCTAAAGACCAGCAGAGGTGGGCCTCTGGGGGGTGACTGCTCAGGGCGACCTCCTGATCCTGTCACAGTTAGTTTGGGGGGGGGGGCATTTCCACCCCCAGCCTGTCTGCCTTCGAGCCACAGGAGGGGGTGGCTCTGAGGGTAGGAAGCTCAGGCTGCAGTCAGGTGCCAACATAGGCACCTCAGGAGGCTCCCTGTTCCCCAGAAGTAAACAAATAGATATCAAGCAAGCAGATTTAAGCCAGACACCCTGGCTCTGCCTCGGGCATGTCTACAGAATGGGAATTTAAAGTGTAGGCATTATAAGCTTCAAGGCTGCAGACAGGAAAACGGGGACACACAGAAGGTGCAGGTTCTAGTGACGAACCCCCAGCAGGATCTGCAGACCTAGAGTGTGGTGAGAACCGATCTCTTCCCTGACACTCCTCTGGGGTGGAGGGGGAAGGAGCAGTCCTTGGATCTTGTGCTTTCCTGTCCCACCTGGGAATCCAGAGGCTGAGAGAGGCAGAGGCAGGAGATGAGAAAAAGACTCAGCCAGAGACAAGGACAGGCCAAGTCAGAAAAAGGAATGAAAGATAGTGAAAGAGTCCAAGAAAAGTGTCAGACAGTGAGTCAGAGGAGGGGGGAGGGGCCCTCAACAGCTACCCAGGAATCAAGATCCCAACCATGGCTCTGTTCCCAGGGTGAACACGGCCCCCTCCTAGGGTCCTGGAGGAAGGAAAAGCAATTCCCAGGAGCTGGCTCAGACAGAAATGCCACACCCCCGAGGAGCCCCAGACACAGGCCCTGAATCAAAGACAGCCAGGCTTCTTCCGGGATCTGCCTGGGCCCTGAGAATCAGGCCACCCCCCTGTCACCACACACAGGAGTTGGACAGCTCAGGATGAAGGGGTGAGACTCCCCACTCTACTACTCACAACTGTCTACACACTCAGGCCACAGTGTGAATCCCAGGAAGGCCACCTCACCCCAGGCAGCAGGCAAACAAAGGCTCTTTGGGGGCCAGGGGGATATCTCAGGGCCTCTGGGAAGTCACATCAACTCCTCTGTGCAGCTCAGCAATCCCAATGCCCCAGCTCCCCACCAGAGCTGATACTGGGGAGAGGGCACCTTCAGCTGCCTCCATCCTCCTCCGGGAATCTGAAGAATGTGTCCTTTAACCTCAGATCCCCAGGCCTTGGTCAGGCCAGCTCCCCCCAACACATGACCCCAGACTCTCAGGAACTACTTCCTGGGACAAGGAAAAGACACCTCTGAGTACCTCTGGCCCCCACTGGGATTGGCTAGAAAAACAACCTGGGCAGCACAGAGAGGGGAGACAGGAAGCCTTAGCACACCCATCCCCCATCCCTCTGAAAGTGCTCCCCCAGGAGGGCACAGTTCCTCAGCCTTGGCCTCCAGGGCCTGGCACTGGGTAGGTGCCAAATGTTGGCTGGCTACAGGAGGTCAGCTGCTCCTGCCGAAGGGAAATTGCACCTGACAGCAACTGCTTCCTCCACCTAAGCAAGGCCTCCTTCATTCTCATTCATTCATTCATTCATTCATTCAACAAATATTGAGCTCCTATGGCATGCCAAGTACTGTGTCAGGCACTTGGGCAGACAGGGAGCAAGACCCACACTAGGGCTGCACTCTTGCAGCTTTTGAATTTAGGGGCAAGGAGTATGTAGTTACAAAACCATCGTGAGTGCTGGGATGGCAGGCCGGAGGGGTGGGACAGGAGGGGGAAAGCTGAGGGTAAAAACAATCTCTAGGAGGAAGGGAGGTAGAAAGTTCCAGAGGGGGCACAGCATGAGAGAGAGCCAGAATGATGAGGGGGAGGGGCGTCCTGGGACAGGTTTCGAGAGCCAGGGCTGACAGGCAGGCTTTAGCCTGAGGGCACTGGAAGCCACAGTAGGGTTTAAGTAGGGAGTGACAATACCAGATTTGCATTTTAAAAAGATGGCTCAGTCCCCGACCGGAGGGGGGTGTGACTAGTTGGCCCCGTGCCAGGGATAGGTGAGCGATGACAGGACAGGGAGGGCAAAGGAGAAAGGGGAATAGACTCGGGGACCTCTGGATGTGGAGCTGGAAGAGGGCAGTGATGTCAAGGATTTGGAGGCGGGCGGAGGAGGCCCGCTCCGGAGGACTGTGAGACATCTGAGTGGAGGTGTGGGGTGGGCAGTGGAGCCGGGGAGGGCTCCTCCAGTGTCAGGAGTGTAGGCTATGTGTGTGACTGTGCCGGAGAGCCGGAGTGACTAAGTCTGTGACGGCTGCTGTGGTGGGGACATCCAAGGGTGCGTGCCTGTGGAAGGGCCCCCGGGGAGGGGAAACTGAGGACCGGGAGGAAGTACATGCTGGAGAGGGGAGAAGTGCGTGGGAGAGAGGCTACGTGTGCCCGCGGGTGTCCGGTGGGGCTGCGCTCGTGACTCACAGCGGTGGCCTCTGCGTGTGACGGTGACTGACAAACAGGTGAGCGTACGACACAATCCCTCCTCCTCTCCCCCCACCCTCCCTCCTGCCGGGGTCCGTGACTCACGGAGCCTCACTCCTCCTCGCTCTTCTCTCCACTCCCTCCCTGACCCCCGCCGGCCGGGGGCGCCAGGCACGCGCCGCAGCCCCGGCGCCCGCCCCCGGGGGGGGGGTGGAGAGCCCGAGGAGGAAGGCGACAAATGTCACCTGCTCCGGCCACGCGAGGAACTTCTGAAAAGTTCTCAGGCAACTGGGTCAAAAGGAAACTCTCCCGTGGACGCGCGCACCCCGTCACCTCGCCACTCGCGCCAACCTCCGCTCGGCCGCCACACGCAGCGGGCTCGGGGCGCCGCGACTTCTCGGGGTACAAGCGGCGGCGCGGGGGAGGGGAGCGGAAAACCTGCCACTCTCGCCTCTCCGCCTCCCCTCCCCGGACGCCGGCCGGGCACGCAGTCTGGGGCCGAGCCGGGCCGTCCCTGCCCCGGCTCCCGCTCAGGGCGGCGGGGGGCAAGTGGCAGGGACCGGAGGGGCGCAGCCCCCCGCGCGGGACGCCCCTCCCCAAGGTCCCGGCCCGCCACCCCTCGGCGCTCACCTGCGATCCGGGAGCTCGCCCAGGACACCGACGCGACTCGCGTCCCGGCCGGGGACGCCCCCCGCGCCGCGACCCCGTGTGCGCTCGGCCGGGCAGCCGTCGGCCCAACCGCCCCTCTAGCTCTGAGCGTCCGGCAGCGGCGGCGGCGGCGGGAGACTGGCTGCGCCCGGCCCCGCCCGCCGCTCCGCCCTCCTCGTCAGTGGAAAACTCCGGGGCTCGCAGCGCTGACGCACGCCCGGCCTCCCGCCAGGCCGCCCGACAGCCCCGCCCCGGAGGCGCCGCCTCCCCCCGCCCCGAGCCCGGCGCAGCAACCGCGGGGCCTCCCTGCGGACTCTGACCCCGCGCGGGCGCCGCGACCGCCCTGCGCCCCGGGTCGCCCTCGCCCGTCCCCCTCCCGCAGTTTCTTGAAGTCGCCGACGCTCCAGCCGGCAGAGCAGGGTCCCAAAGAACCCCACCTCGCCACACGGCCCCCGTTCGCGGATGGGTAGACTGAGGCCCGGAGCAGCGCGAAGTGTCCGGAAGGCCACCCGGCGACGGTGGCAGAGCCGAGGCCTCCTCCAGGCTTTCACCCCCACCCTGCCCGAGGCAGTTGCTATCATCCAATCTAAACGTCCTTCCTCTGCGCCCTCCTTACCACCCACCCTCAGATCCGCCTAAAAAGTAAACTGTGACTGGAGAGGAACCTGGGCAGGGAGGACGGCGGGGGGGGGGGGCGGGAGAGAAGCGGGGTGGGGGGGAGGAGGGAGGTCATCTGTGGGTCTGACCTTCACCTCTGCCCACGGGCCAGAGACCCTGCAGAAGTCCTGAGCTGGGGGTTCCTGGAAACAGCTTCCCCCCCCACACCCCATCCCCATCCCTCCTTTAAAAAAAAAAAAAGAGATTTCTTCCGAGCCAGACCCTGGCCACTTAAAATGGCCCACTGCCTTCTCTGCTCCCGCCAAGGCCTTTCCTGACTAGGGGCCAACTCTCCCTGTATTATTGCACAGGGGAAAGTGTGTGCATGCCACGGCAGGGAGCCCTGGCCAGGAGACCATCCTCTGCCCTTCTTCCCAACCTCAGATCACACCTTACCCAGCACGCATGTCCCTTGAGCGTTTCTACCTTCACACCTTTGCTACACAGCGTTCCTCTCGCCTGGAATGCCTGGTCTGCCTTCTCGCTGCTTACCAGAATCTCATCGCCTTTAAGGTCTCAGCTTGCACTGCCTCCTCCAGGGAGCCTTCGTGGGAGCTTGACCCTCCCCCTCCCAGTCCTGCTCCCGCTGCATTCTGGGTTTTTCTCTGACTGTCCTAGATGAATGCTGTCACTGACTAGCCCAACCCTCAGGATTCCTTTCTACCTTCCTCCAGGTGGGGGTTGGGGGTGACCTCTCCAGCATAGATGGCTCTGGGGTAGAGATGATGGTGAGGGCCCTCTTGAGCCACAGGTGCTTATGTAGAGCAGGCCAGAAGGGGTCTGCCTGCCCTTTACCTTTCCAGGGAAGAAAAAACAGGAGGAAAGCAGGTTGGAGGAAGCTAGAGCTCTTGTCCTTCCTGTATGTATTGAGTGTGTGTGCCTGGAGGACCTGTAGGGGCAGGTGTCTGGACAGCTGGAGCCAAGCTTCCAGTGACTTCCCAGGGTGCTCAAGATGAAGTCTCAACTCTGTGGGGCCTACAAAGCCCAAATAATCTGGCCCTTGCCCACCTTTGCAGCCTTACCTCTCTCTCTCCATGCTCCCATCCCCCACTCCCCTGCTCCTCCATTTCAGTGTCTGGAATAGGCACACATGTCTTTTTATTTATACACTATACATGTAATATTGGTACAACCGCATGTAGTTTTAATTTACATGTGAGGTATTCTGTTCTACAACTCACGAAGTTTCTTCCCGCCTTCTCTCTGCACTCCCACCCACACCTCTTGATAACGACTCTGGTCCTGTTTGCCAATGATCGGTTTTTGGTCTGTGTCCTCATCCTGATTCAGACTTCCCGAGATGCTCATCTCCAGCCTGCACCTACCCTGCACTCAGTTGTGTGGTTTACTTGTGCATTTCCTTGTGTTGTCTGGGAGTAGTGGGAGGGCAGGGGCTGTGTCTGACTCTCCTCTGTGCTCAATAAGAACCTGTTGGATACATTAAGTATACCTAGTAAATGTGCACAGGGAGCTGAGGCTCTAGAAGTGTGCGGGGCTGGAAGTGGAGACGGAGGGGTCATCAGCATACAGCGGTACATGGAAGCCATGGGTGTGGCTAAGACAGCTCAAGAGGGAGTTTAAAGTCTCTGGAGCTGGGTGTCAGTTGTTAGAGGTGACTCAGCCCTTAGGGCTATGATGGCAGGTGGCCACCCACCCACCACCACCTCCTCAGACATTCAGCCCTGTCCTCCCTGTAGCTGCTGGTTGCAGACCTTTTTGGTTCTAAGGAATCCTTTCTTTCACTGCTGCTTCCTTCCTGCCTCAAATCCTCTGGTCAGGTCCACAGGAGAAGGGAGTTTCTGTGACGTCCAGTGGAATGGAGTTCTAGTTGTCTCCTTCTCTCTCTCTCTCTCGACTTCAGTCTTCCAACTTGTAAAATGGAGGCATTGGACTGGAGAACCCCACCAGCTTCAACATTCCTTGAGTTACTTTCTAGGAGATGCTGCCTGGGCAGAGTTGAGCGTTGGAGTTAATGGGGGTGTCTCAGGCTGCCTAGGTTTGCATTCTGCTGGGCAGTGTACTGGAGAATCTAGATGGGACAGAAACCAGGGCAGGGAGTTGGCAAGGGCTGGAGTGGGGGCTTAGAGCAGGGAGCCCAATGGGTGATGGGGTTTGGGGGCAGGAAGGGAAGGAGAGCATAAGAGAAAATATAGGAGAATAAAAATAATCAAATAAGTGATGTGTTTTCTCCAGCAAAGTGTCTCCCTGTCCTGGGATGGGCTCACCAGATGTTCCCCAGATGTTGTTGGTGATGGGAAACATCTCCCTCTGGGATCCCAACTAAGCTCTTCCTGTTCATGGGGAAATGAAGGGTCTGTTCCAAGGCAAGGAGGGTGGGGTCTGGAGCAGCATCCATCTGTGACTATGGCACATACATAGGCAGAAACACACCCACACATCCTCAGGGAATTTCTGAATACTTACAAGAGTCCAGAAAATTTCTCAAACATTCAGCATCCCTGGACCACCCATTTTAGGTAAATAAAACAATTATTACTAGTTTTAAATAAATATTTTTCAAACTTAAAAAGGAATGATCCCATCTGAAAAACTAAAATTAAAAAGAGTAATGCCAAATGTGGGAAGATTGAGAATTAACCAGATCTATCATGCAGTTTTGGTGGGTGAATTGATGCAATCACTTTGGAAAATAACGTGGCAGTACCTAGTAAGGCTGAACATAGGTAAGCTCTGTGATCATCTAATTCTATTTCTCAGTGAATTCCCAAGACGGAAACAAAGTGCTTATGCCCACCAAAAGACACTCAGAAAAATTGTATAGCAGCTTTATTCATGACAACCTAGAATTGGAAACAACCCAGATGTCCAATGGAAACAAACTGTGATTTATCTTGCAATAGAATGTTACACAGCAATGAAAAAGAACAAATGCTCAACCCATGCCAGGACAGGGTGAATCTTTATTATTATTTTTTTAATTAAAGGATTTTTATTTATTTGACAGAGAGCACAAGCAGGGTGAGCAGGAGAGGGAGAAGCAGGCTTCCCGCTGAGCAGGGAGCCCGATGTGGGGCTCGATCCCAGGATTCTGGGATCATGACCTGAGCCAAAGGCAGATGCTTAACCAACTGAGCCACCCAAGCGCCCCCAGGGTGAATCTTTAAACCATTATATTGACTAGGGGCCTGGGTGGCTCAGTCGGTTAAGCGTCTGCCTTCCACTCAGGTCCTGATCTCAGGGTCCTGGGGTCGAAAGCCCCAGGGATGGAGCCGCACTTTGGGCTCCCTGCTTGGCGGAGAGTCTGCCTCTCCTTCTGCCCCTCTCTCTGACCCTCCCCCCACTCGTGGGCACAGGCACATGCACTCTCTCGCCCAGTCTCTCCCTCTCAAATAAATAAATAAATAAATAAATAAATAAATAAATAAATAAAATCTTTTAAAAACATTAAATTGACTAAAAGAAGGCAAGCACAAAAGAGCAATAACTGTAATTCCACTTATTTATATGAAGTTTAAACAGTGGAACTAGATAGATAACATTACTTTTGGGGGCATTAATGGAGAAGAGCAATAACAGAGCCTTCTGGGATGCTGGAGATGTTATGTGTCTTGATCTGGGCAGTGGTTGGACAGGTACATACTTAGGTAAAAATTCAAGTTCTCCGCTTCAGATTTGTTCACCTTCCTGTTTGTAAGTTTCACCTTGCTAAAAGGAGCAGGGAGGGAGGGCGTGGCAATCAGAGTGCAGTGATTGGGGCAGGGATGCCCTGTCTCAGCCTTCCACCAGGAAGTCAATCTACCTCCTACCTGGGTCTCACAGGTCAGGTTCAATTGTTTAGATTTCTGAGATGGTAAGAATTTTATTCCACCGTGATTCTTAGGTGCAAGGGGCTTCATGTTATTTTGCACCTACGAGTTTTACAGTTTTCGCTCTTGTGCTCAGGTCTTCCATCCGTTTAAAGATTGTTTTTATATATGGTGTAAGGTCAGAGTCTAACTTCACCTTTTTGCATGGGAATATCCAGTTTTCCCAGCACCATATTTTGAAAAGGTGTTATTTTTCAACATCAAATCAAAGCAGCTGAGCCCACTGGAGAACTTCTACCTCCCCCAGCTGGGATACTCTCCAGAATGCCACCCCAAACCCACCACCTCCGAGGCTTATCTGAGGAACGGGGAGCGCCTTTCCCTGTCCCAGGTAGCCTGGCTCTCTGATTTTCAGTCCATGTTGTCGGCTCACGGCTAATATGCTCCTTACCCAAGCCTATGGATTCACGGAGAATAGCTGCTGTCTCAGTAACAGCAGAGTTGAGGTGGGGGAGGAGTCTTTAGTAAGGCTGGGAACGGGGACTAAAGTCCTGTCTCCTTAGGCGGATCAAAGGTCTCTCTCTGGGCAGCCCCCTCCATCACCTCCTCCTCTCCCCAGTCCTGTGTTGAGGAGTCCTGCTCATCTCCATCTTGCCTCATCCTCCTCCCCTCAAAGGAACTCACCCCTCCAGGCCCCCCTCCCTCCACCCACCCTAGTCCCCACAATAAACTAAAGGGGTGGCTCCCAGACCAGCAGCCTCAGCATCACTGGAGAACTTGTTAGAAATGCAGATTCTTGGGTTCTCCCCAGACCCACTAAGTCAAGAACTCCGGCCGTGAGGCCCCGGCAATGTGTCTTCCACCAGTCCTCCAGTGGATTCGGATTTGCGAAGGGGCTTGGGCCCCACTGAGCTAAGGCCTTGGGAAGCAAAACCCAAGAAAGGGGATTGTCTTCAGTACAGGTCTTGAACACTCTTGTTTGTCTAACCTGGAAGACTTTTGAATGGAGATCTGTGGATTAAAAATCTGAGCAGTGAGTTCTGGGTCAAAGGATTTTGACAGATATTGCCAAATCGCCCTCCCTAAAAGTTGCCCCAATTTCACTCTCCAGGGTATCTAAGCAAGCCTGTTTCCCAACTCTCTCCCTGGCACTGGGTGTGATCAAACGTACTGATCTCTGCAGGTCTGACAGGAGAAACAAAGAAGATGCCTTAGTGTTTTCGTTGGCATTTCTCTAGTTATGAGTGAAGTTGAGACTTTTTTAAGCCACTTGATTTCTCTCCAAACTGCTGGTTTATGTTCTTTACATATTTCATATAGGGCTAAATCTTTGAAGATTAAGGAGATGAGCCCTTCTGTCTGTCACGCATGATGCATTCATTCCCGCTTTGTTTTCTACCTTGGTTTATAGTATATTTTACACAGAAGTTTTACATTTTTATATAGTCAAATTTCTTAAGTATTTAGGGATCCTGGGTTTAGTGTGTTCCATTATTATCTTATTATTATAAATTTACCTATTCTTTTCTCTAGAGATTTATGGTCTATTTTTAATATGTAAATCCTTTATCCATTTGGAATTTATTTTGACTTAAGGAATGGAATAGTGTGCCCACTTTATTTTTTCCCCAAATAATTAGCTAATTTTTCAGCCACCTTTTTCTCCTAATTTAAATGTTACCTTAAACAGATAAAATATCTGGTTTTCTATTCTGGTCCACTGGGTTGTCTGTTTCATCTCTGGGTACCAAATTGCTTTACAAATTATAAAATTTCATAATGTGTTTTGTCATCTGATAGGTCTAGCCCCACCGTATTACTTTTCTTTTCCAGGACATTCCTGGCTCATTTGCCTTTTTGAGCTTCATGTCATTTTTTGGACAAGTTCCCCACCTGACAAACAAACAGACAAAAATATAGTGAATCACATTGACAAAAAAAAAACCAAAAAAACCAAAAAACACACTGAATTAATAGATTAATGGAGCACTGACATTTTTATAATACTGAGTTCTTTCTATTCAAAAGCACAGGATAGAAATTTCCCTCTCTAATTTTAATATTATCTTTATAAAGGCCCTTAGATGTCTTTAAAATATTTTTCTAAATATTTTATCTCTTTTACTGTAACTGCAATTTCTTCTTATTATATTTTCTGACAAGTTGTATTTTTTTAATGTAAAGGATGTTTTGCATATTAACCTTGGAAACTGCCATTAACCAAATTCCCTCCTTTTTTTTTTTTTTTAAGATTTTATTTATTTTTTTTGTCAGAGAGAGAAAGAGCACAAGCAGGGGGAGCAGCAGGCAGAGGGAGAAGCAGGCTCCCTGCTGAGCAAGGAGCCCGATGTGGGGTTTGACCCCAGGATCCTGGGATCATGACCTGAGCTGAAGGCCGATGTTTAACTGACTGAGCTACCCAGGTGTCTCTAACCTGAATTTTCTTATTGTCTCTAACAGTTGTGCAGTTTTCAATCATACCATTTATACACAATTTTGCTAGTCTGTTAAGGTTTGGTTGTTTTAAGCAAGGATGGTTGTGGGATATTTGTCAAATGTCTTTTTGGCATCTATTAAGATATTATATAGTTCTCCTTTGATCTGTTAATATGTTCTATTTTAGTAGAGATTCCCTAATATTATTGAACCATATGCATTACTAGGACGAACTTACTTGGATATGATGGATGATTCTTTTGAGATATTGTTGATTTGTATTTGCTAATATTTTGAGGTTCTGGGGGTTTTTTGCCTCTCAATTTCAATCATATTTAATTACTGTTCAGATTCTCCACGTTCCCTCTTACCATTTGTTTTCTTGATAGGTCATGAGCTGATGGGGTCGATTTAAATGTCCTCTTGTGCTTGATCCAATTTCTACCTGCATTATCTGTATATTGTTATTCTGAACTGTCATATCTTATTCTTGACTTTGAAGCTATAGAGATTTATTATAGAGGTGCATAGAAATTTCTAAAAACTAGATTCTTAATGTGGGTACTGCTCTCTCTACCGTTCAGCTTCCTTGCGCCTCATTTAACAGTTTCATTTTTAATTTAACCCTGGCTGATGGTAACTGAAGCCTCAGCCCAGTATTTTCTTGTATAACTTGGTTTATATTAAATTTTTAATTTTCCTAAGTTATTTTGTTAAAGATACATCTCTTCTATACAACATACAATAGGAGATCATTTTACAATTCAATGTGAGAGTCTTTTTTCTATTATAAGGATGGGTTTATCTATTTACATTTGTTGATATAACTGATATATTAGTTTTAATTCTGTCATCTTATCTCTGTTATGTTTTCCATTTTAATACTTCCTCTGTTTTCTGTTTTACCATGTGTATTTTTTTGTCTTCTTTGATATGCATGTGTGTGCGCACATGTGTTTGTATTTTTGTCTGATGATTTGAAAGTTTACAGTCTGTTTCTAATTTTTCTAGTGGTTGCCTGTATATTGATTTATTTCTCTGCCAAGAGAAGAAAATCTTCAAATGTAAGGCAAAGAGTCATCTTCTCAAAGGCTGAGCCTTGACACCACAGTTCTGTCTTCAAATTTTTGATATCTTAGCCTCAACATGAAAAATGGTTGTAGTCTCACCCTGAAGCCAAAGGTTCAGGGTAATCAAGGCATTGACCATGCGGCTGAGCTGCTGCTTGAGCTAGTCACGGACAGCCGAGAGCTGCTGGTGCCACAGAGACATGCTGTATGTCGTGTCTTATTTCAGAGCCTCATGTGAATATCTTTCCCCACCAGCCAGCGTACTTTGTTCAACAGTGTCTTGTACTTGCTGTCCATTTCTCTGCACAGTATTTGAAGAGACATAGTCAGAGAGGCCATGAATTGAGTGCATTGACTCTTCTTGCTACTTGTTTTCACACATACCGAGATCAGGAGCCAGATTGTTGCCTGACAGCCGGTCTTTGTGAATACAGTGGTGTGTGGTTGGTGTTCTGATGCAAGGGGTGTGTGTGTGTGTGTATGTGTGTGTTTTCTTTTAAATCTGTGAACTGATGCTGGTAGATCAGTCAGCATACCAACAGATAAAGGCGCACTCAGAAGAGGATGATTTTAGGAAAGCTTGTTTACAAGGACTATTTACAAACATGTAGGTGTAGGAGCACCTCCCTCGGGGGATGTTGCAATAGCTGGACGGCACAGCAGAGCTGTTACCATCAACAGGCCTGAAGGGAAAGGGGATGGTCACCAGAAAGGAGAGAACTGAGCAGAGGAGGCTGGCTACCTTGGGAGGCCCAGTGCCCCCCACCCTCCCTGCTGAAGAACCGTATCCAACACAGGAAGACTCACAGGCAGGGAACCAAGGGGCTAAATGCCCATTTTCACTCTCTTCCCTCTCCTTTTCCTGCTGGGTCCCCATAGCTGACCCCAGCTGGAAGCCAGAAGCTCAATTCATTTCATCTTACAAGGGAATTTAGTGATAAATAGAACAAAGAGTCATCGCTTAGGTTTCCCTCATGTTTTTCTGAAAATATGTAGAGAGCTGATACATCAGGGGTACACCCATTAGGAATGCTTTTGACTACCAGTACCAGAGAATCCAAGTTACAGTGGCTTTAAACATAGAGGGGTTTACTTCTGTACTGTAACAGGAAGGCTGGATGTAGGCAGCCACTGACATTCAGTAATGTCAGTGCTGATGTCTCTAGAATTTTCTCAGCCTTTACCTTGTGCTGGTTGCTTCATATTTGCAAGATGACGGCCCAGCACCAGGCATCATGACCACGGTTAAGTTAGGAAGAGGGGGAAAAGGGGTACCAGCATGTATGCCCATTTGATTCAAAACAAAAACAAAAACTTTCATAGATATACCCTCAGCAGACTTCAAATCATATTTCATTGGCCAGAACTGGTTTTGTGGTCTCTTATAGCAGCCAGGGAGACTGGGAAAGTGAGAAATGGGCTGGTCGTGATTGATTTAGACTACTTGTAATTAACTGCCTGAGATTGGAGATGTTGGTGCATGGATCAAAATCAGGAATCTGTTATCAGGAAAAGAAGGGATGGAATAAATTCTGGATCAACAATGAACAAGGCTTACCACAAGTGGTTTTATTCAACAATAAAGCCAATTGTCTGCTAGCACTCACTCAGGACAGAAATTGCTCTTTCACACTATGTGCTATTGATTTTATGTGACATCCGAAAGTGTTGTTTGATCAAGTAATTTTGCCCAAAGCTTGCTCTGCTTTTCTCCAGTAGCCTACGATTTAATTTATAAGCCACGGTTTGAATCGTGTGTTGGTTTTCGCTTTAACTTAGACAACTTTAATGGTGCTTCTCTGGTTTGGATCTTTTCTCTGTCTTTAGTGGCAAAATGCATCATTATCACACAGACATGATTATTTCACCCATATTCTGGAAGGATTTGATTGGTTTTCTACCTAGCTTGCAGGGCCTGATGTGAAGATGATGCAAATGTCTCAGTGGGCCTCGTGCCACTATTTGACAAAGTTTCATAATAGACAACGCCTCAGGGACTAGAGGAAATGCATTACCAGCTAACAAAATCCTACTTTCAGATATCCATTCCCACATCTGTCTTTCTGATTCACACTTTTTTTTCCACTTATGTAAAATCATCTTCTTCTACACACTCATCTACCCGGTATATATGATCACATTTGATATTGCACAGTTTTGTTACTATTTCCAATACTCCTTTTTTGCTTTAACAAACCTCTTTTGAACTACTGTTTCACCTTTATGATTTGGGGCCCCACTACCATAGCGTAGTTAACAACAAAATGGAAATATGACGAATGTAAACAATAACACGAATGTGGTTGAAAATATCTTAGCAGGGGCTCCTGGGTGGCTCAGATGGTTAAGCATCTGCCTTCGGCTCAGGTCATGATCCCAGGGTCCTGGAATCAAGCTCTGCATCAGGCTCCCTGCTTAGCGGGAAGCCTGCTTCTCCCTCTCCCACTCCCCCTGCTTGTGTTCCTTCTCTCGCTGTCTCTCTCTCTGTCAAATAAATAAAATCTTTAAAAAAAAAAAAACTTAGCAAGTTGAACTACAGTTAATGTCACTCTCTTTACTAAATATGAGCTGAATCAAACTGGCCAAATAAGTTCTGGTGGCACAGGGGCACCGACCAAACCGTGATGATCGTTGCAAGGTAATGGATTTGTACGGAAATCATCACTTACCTCACATTTTTATTTTTATTTTTTATTATTTTTTTTTAAGATTTTATTTATTTGCGAGAGAGAGAAGGAGAGACAGAGAGCATGAGAGGGAGGAGGGTCAGAGGGAGAAGCAGGCTCCCCGCTGAGCAGGGAGCCGGATGCGGGACTCGATCCTGGGACTCCAGGATCATGACCTGAGCCAAAGGCAGTCGCTTAACCAACTGAGCCACCCAGGCGCCCTTACATCACATTTTTAAAAAAGATTTATTTAGGGGCCGGGGGAAAAAAAAGAAGATTTATTTATTTATTTGAATGAAGAGGGGAGGGGCAGAAGGAGAGGGAGAGAATCTCGAGCAGACTCCCTGCTGAGTGTGGAGCATGATGCAAGGCTCAATCTCAGGAAGCTGAGATCATGACCTGAGCCGAAATCAAGAGGCAACCGCTTAACCGACTGAGCTACCCAGGCGCCCCACTTATCTCACACTGATGAAATGTACATAAACAAAATTGCTTGTCAGTGTGGCAGACTCTGCCACACCCTCCTCGTGTCCGGTGGCACTCCCAATTCCCACACGTGTTCACAGCGTCTCACTGCAAACACATGCGATGCTCAACCTGGGGTATTTCTCTGGTCACAGGATGGTGCTCAACTGGCACGCAGGGCAGGCTGGGAGTGCCAGGGAGCTAACGCCCCAGATGCAGCCCTTTACCCGAGCGGACTAGGGTGGGGCTCTCCGAGGCATGTTGCACACAGCATCCCAGAGGCCCCAGTGGGACTGAGCCTCAGTTGCCCACAGCAGTAAACACGCATCAACACACCGTGTGGTGGTTTCCTTCCCTTCCCTACCTCCCTTTCTCTCCATTGGTCCTTCATGGGATCACCTCCCAAGTGAAACACTTCTACTCACATCTTTGTCTCAGGGTCCACTTCTCGGGGAAATGAGCCCAAGGTCGTTTTTTTTCTCTCAAATTCCCTGCTGGCCATGAGTCTCATGAGCCCCACTTTAGGAAGGTCTTCTCTAGACGACTGCTGATTTTACAAATGCCTGAGGCCCAGAGCCGAGGGTCATTCTATAGTCACAGGCAGGCCCAGTCCCCTGTGATGGAACCAGTGCAGGAGGAGGCCTGGAGGCCTTTAGGGGCTGCATTGGAGGGTCTGACCCGAACTCCTGATGTGGCACACAGGGACCTTGAGGAATAAGGGATGGGGCGGCTGAGGGGCTGGGCCTGACCGCTCTGCACCTCCACATTCCCCTGAGCCCCTCCCAGCTTGTGGTCCAGTTCCTGCTTCCTGCCCCCACCATTGAAATGGAGGTTTTTCTGGGTCTTTCTTTCCTGGGTCTTTCCTGAAGAAGTCCTCCCCAAATATCCCATACATACACATACATTCTTCTCTCTGGGATCCCAGCTCTGTGGATCTCAAAGATACTGTGGGATGGATTCATGTCCACAGCAGAAGGGGAAACATTTTTCTCTGCTTTTTTCCCCCCTGTTGCGACCCTGTCAACCATTTCCAGAAGAAGAAACTGGCTTCTCGCCCAGCTTTCTAAATAATATGATCATCTATTCCAAGTGCCCAACCCACAGACCTTTTCTTATTTCCATTTGACAGACTGGGACATCTAAGACCAAGACAGAAATTATATCATGAGCCCATAATCTGACTCTCAGACAGTGATTTGCCATTCCATCTTCACAGCAGGCTTGCAAGGGAGTCTCTTTAAGCCACATACTTACCCTCATGGTCACCCACAACCCCAGGATGAATAGAAGCTGTTGGGGTCATGGTTCAGCCTGCCCTCCTGGCTGTGCCCTTTCCAGGTCCTTCACCTTGGTTTCTATGGGACCAACAGGGGTGTCATCCAGCGCAGCACAAATGTCCAGGGCCAGCCCCTGCAAGAAGAAATTCACTTCTATAACATTTACTAACTCTGTAGCAAACAGGGACCTAGGTTCACTTGGGGAGCAGTGAGGGAGAGGGATCTTAATGAATCCAATGGATCCCTGCCCTCCCACAGAGAGCTCATAGGCTAAGAAGTGGGATAATTCACTTATGAGAAGCTAGAGTATCCTAAGGACCACAATAATAACAGTTGTGATGGTTTAAAAACATGTCCATAAATTCTTTCACACTCTTCTTATCCAAAGGGGGAATCTAATTCCTCTCCCCTTAAGTATGGGTCCGCCTTGGTGACTTGCTTCTCATGACTACAAGGTGGAGGAAGTGATACTGTGTGATTTCCAAGGTAAGTTAGAAAAAGTGATATAGCTACTGCCTGGCTGTTTCCTGGGACACTCACCCTTGAAAACCCAGTCACGGGACTCCAAGGAAGCCTGGATTACTTGAGAAACCATACATGGGTGTTCTGATCGGCTCCAGCTAAGGCTCCTGACAGCCAGCTTTAAATACTACATATAGAAGTGGACATAGCTTCAGATGATCCCAGCCTTTGTGCCTCTCCAGTTATGGGCCATCTTTACTAAGTCCCCGCCATCTTACAGATTCATGAGCAAAATAAATGCATATTAAGCCACCAAATCTTGAGGGTGGTTTGTTATGCAGCAATAGATAACTGGGTCTGTACTAAACTGTATTGTACATTTACTAGAAGCCAAACATTGTGCTAAACACATTACAGAGTTATATTCACATTGAATCCTCCAGACCATCCTACTGGGTAGATACTATGGGAATCTCCATATTGTGGAGGAGTGAAGCTAGGAGTGATCACATGACTTACCGTAATCATAGAGCTTATAAGTGGCAGAACCAACCGCCAAGGCAGTAGTGTGCTGGTAAATGTTCACCAACCAGTGAGGGGTGGGAGTGGGGGGGGGGCAGGGAATCAAGACCTGCAGTGTTTGCCAATTTCCACAGTGTAAATTCTCCCACCATGGCTGATTTCAAGCTAACGGCACCTCAAGAGAAGCTGGGAAGAGATGGGCACACTCCAGGCACCTCTCCAGGAGGTTTGGGCCAGCTCCGGTGCACCACTGGGTGGAGGCTACCAACACCAGGAACCGTGTCCTGAGATGCCAGGGACTGTAGTGAGCACTGGTCAGGGGAGTCTTCTTGAAATGTAGGTAGAGCTGTGGAAAAGTCCTTTGGGGCATTCGTGCATGCCGTTTACCAAACTGTGCCAGACACTATTGTAGTCACTGATCATTAGTGTCATGTAACACAGACAAGGTCTCTGGAATTTTCTTTTCAGCAGGACAGAGACCGAGAGACTCAAAGGCATAGGGCATATTGAGAAATTGCAGTTATTCTAGGAGTGGCAGATGGAGAGGGAAGTGGAGCCCAGACTTAGCATGTCCCAGCCAGTGCCCAGGAGGGGAGATGGGCTGGCGTCTCCCTTCCTACTTCTGCTCCTCCCCTTTGGGGAAACCCCGAGTCCAAAAAGTCTCAAGTCTATTAGACTAGGAGTACCCCCTCCCAGCCCAAGGAGGCAGCTCCAGGAAAAGGAGGGGACATGGGCTTCCCAGTGCTACCTCCACCAGCCTCCCTCCCATAGCCATCCCTCCAGGTGTTAGAAGTTTCCTGAAGTTGGCCTTGAGGCTCCTCAGGCTGGGTCCCTGTCCCCAGGATCTGCGATGGGGATAAGAATCAGTGCACAATCCTGAAGTAATAGCCACTTGGAGCTGATTCTTAACTGGAAGGAAAAAAAAAAATGCTTCTAATCCAAAGGATTCTGTGCTCAGCAGGGAAGAAATACCTTGTCCAAGCACAGCTTCAGCAGAGAGAGAATTATGAGGAATCACTCTCTTCCAAGATGACTACATCCAACTGGTGTGATTTCTTCCAAGGAAGGGGATTTACTTATTTTTTTAATATACAAGATTGAAAATACTTAAAGCATGACATGTACAATTATTAAAAAGTTACCGAAATGTGAAGAATCAAGTTTTCCTGAAGTCTTGGATTGTGCAGAGTGGGGGCAGGGCAAGTCACTGAGGGGATCACAGTGCAAACAGAACATAGTTTAAACCAGATTTCCGAGGTCACTGCTCCTAAAGGCGGTGGCTGGACTGACACAGGGAGGAGATCCTTCCAGCAACACTCTCCTCAGCCCCGCCCCTCCCAGGCTCCAGTGGGTTCTCTTCAAGTCCCAGTGCTACCCCAAGACTGTCTTCCAGTTTATTAGAAAAAACTATGGATCTGCTCTTTCTATAAAATTGTCTCTCTCCTGCCATGGGAGACTCTTTAAAAAAATGAACCAACAAACAATTTTTTTCTTCCATTTGATAAAATTCACACATGTACTTTGTTAAAAATATCCAAAATGGGGGGCTCCTGGGTGGCTCAGTCAGTTAAGTGTCTGCCTTTGGCTCAGGTCATGATCCCAGGGTCCTGGGATGGAGCCCCCGCATCCACATCCGGCTCCTCCCTGCTTGTGCTCTCACAGTCAAATAAAGAAAATAAAATCTTTTTTTTTTTTTTTTAAGATTTTATTTATTCATTTGAGAGAGAGAACGGGAGAGAGAGCACGAGAGGGGGGAGGGTCAGAGGGAGAAGCAGACTCCCCGCTGAGCAGGGAGCCCGATGCGGGACTTGATCCTGGGACTCCAGAATCATGACCTGAGCTGAAGGCAGTCGCTCAACCAACTGAGCCACCCAGGCGCCCAAGAAAATAAAATCTTAAAAAAAAAATAAAATAAATAAAAACGAAAAACCTTTTTTAAAAAAATACCCAAAATGAAAGAAAATAAAAAGTTGGGCCTCATTCTGTCTACCCTCGGTCTCTGCTAGAGGCACTATTACTAGGGCTTTTTCTTTTTGTCTTTTTCTAGAAGCAGTCTACGTACATGATACACACACCCCACACACAGACATATATATCCCTCATCCTGCTTGACCTGTTGGGAGCATATATCCCAGCCCTTCTGCTCTCCCTCCCTCCCTCCCTCCTTCTCTCCTACTCCACGCACTGGTGTCACTGGGCCTTGAGCATGGGCATGGCTCTCCTTGTTCTCGCGTCTCAATCAATGCAGCTTTGGAAGATCCTTTCATGGGTCTATTTTATTTCTCAATCTCTAAATATCAGAGGGCTCCAGGGCAGCGACCTTTGCCTCTTTTCTACCTACATTCACTCCCTAAGCAGCACCTTCTCCAGCGCCCCCCGCCTTGCAGAGCACCCTCACCTGAGCTGGGTTCTCTCGTTCTTCCACTTGCTGCCCCAGACCCACTCTCCACCCTTCTCCTCCCAGCTCTGCGCCCGGGGACTGACCTGTCTGGCTTTCCATGGGGTTTGACCACTGGCCAAGACAGACAGGAGTTCAGGGGGAGGAGAGTGAGGTCAGGATTTATGTTTTCCATGTAGGGTTGCCAGGCACGAGCTACACTCCTCCGCCGAAGCGCTCCACTCCTGTCAGCGTGCAACATCCAAACTTGGATCTCAAAAATAAGTCCCCTTTCCTTGGAGGAAATCACACAAGTTTGGATATTGTCCTCTCCACTTCACTCTCTGTCTGTCCCCAAATACCGGCAACTCTCACCTTTCCCGCAACAGAACTATGGATGGTCAAGTCCCCATTGCTACTAGCTTGGCGGGGGGGAGTCCTACTTTGTCCTGGTGGTTTCTCTGCACCCTGCTACCCTCTGTGAAAGGCCCTTTCATTAAACCCTCCTCAAATTTCTCAATCCAAGTGCACCAGCTGTTTCCGTCTGGAAACATCTGTGCTACAAATTCCGAATAATTCTGAGATTTCTATCACCCCTGAACTCCTGACCCACGTAAGTAGCTCAGACTACTGATCCCTCACCCCGCTGGCTGAAAGGCCGGCTCCTCGCAGTCTTCCCCACCCTGGTAAATGGTAACTTCATGCTTGTAGGTGCTGATACTCTTACTCTTTCCCAGTCACGTCTGGTCTATCAGCAAACAGTGCTACCACGAGCCACCTAAGGAATTTATCCTTGCAGTCCCGTCCGCAGGACAACTCCCTACGTGCGTAGGGGTTAGGTTAAAGCGTAGGTTCCTTTGAAATTCTGATTATATTGCCGAGTTGTTCTCCAACCTGGACGGCCCAGCCCGTTCCTGTCCGCCCCGCCCCCTTCCCCCCTCCCCCCAACAGTGGGTATCGCTCCTGTTTCCCCACCTCTATCACGCAGTATCAGACTTTCCGATCTTGGTTAACACAGATCGGTATGTTGGTGTCTAACCGGCAATTCTACGCGGTGGGAGAAGCGAGCGAAGCCCTTTTCCCGGGGAACGTCCCCGGGGGTCTGCTGGAGCCGAGCGTGCGACCCTGCCCCCCCCCCCCCGGCCAGGCGCCCCGCAGACTGCGCCAACTGCTCCACTCGCTCCCTCGTTTTCCGCGCTTTCCTTCCTCCCCCCCAAGTTTCTGATTCCTGGAACCAGTCTCGGTGACCTCACGCCAGTGACTTCACATCCGGGACCTTCTGGGAATTCTCAGCGGCACTTTTTCGTAAGAAACCTAAACGGGGGAGGCGGGGGGAGGGGGGTGCGACGGAAGGAGGAGTGCGGAGCTTTTGGGGAAGAAGAGAGGGAACCGCAGGGGCAGCTTCCTCCTTCCGATCGGGGGCGGGTGGAGCTGGCCGGGGCGTGTGGCGGAGTTGCAAGGACACGCGAGTCCCCGCCCCCGGCGCCGCCAGCCCGGCGCGCGCGCTACCCCTCCCCGGGCCGCGGACCCCAGCCCGGGTCGCTACTGGGATGGGACTAGGGCGCCATTCCCCAGGACTCCCAGGCTGAGCCTGGGCCCGAATTTTCTTCGGGAAGTTAGATATGCGTCTAACATGGCAGCTCTGCCACAGGTGGGGTGCAGGTATCAAGAAGGAGAAGACGCAGGTGGAGGTGATTATGGACTTGCAGGTACTAACAGTACGGCGGGAGAGAGATGCACGAAGCCAAAAGGTTACAGTCGGGTTTTCCAAGCTCCAAAACTGCATAAGATTGAGAGGTCAAAGAAGGACACTCCTGATGGCTTTTGCTTTCTTGAAGAGGTTGCCTCAGAGCTGAGTCTTCCTCCATAATAGATTTTACAACTGTGGTGGTATAAAGACGAATATGGTAATGTTAAGTATTGAGACAATTTCTTCTACCTAAAAATTCCTTTTTTAAAAAAAATTTATTTATTTCTTTGACAGAGACACAGCGAGAGAGGGAACACAAGCAGGGGGAGTGGGAGAGGGAGAAGCAGGCTTCCCGCGGAGCAGGGAGCCCGATGCAGGGCTCGATCCCAGGACCCCGGGATCATGACCCCAGCGGACGGCAGACACTTAAGGACTGAGCCACCCAGCCGCCCCTAAAAATTCCTTTTTTCCCCTTCTGATGTTATTAGAAGTTACCACATTTTCACGGGCCCTTGAAAGTATTGTGGGCCCCAGGCCCCCTGCCTGCTGTGCCCAATGGGTAAGCTGGCTCTGGGCAAAACCAGGGCTGTGTGACACAGCTTGGACAGAATATTATGGGGGGGGAGTGGCTGGAGAAAGGCTGTAAAAACAGGTAGCAGCTGTACACGAAGGGCCTTGAATGACTTGAAGGAATGTGAATTTTGTGGTAGAGCTGGTAGGAAATCGCGGCCTGGCTGGACTGGAGGACTGACAGTTTGGAGGTGGCACCGGAGGTGGGGAGAACACTGCGATGGCTGTTGCTGCAATAGGACATCCTAAGCCTCAGAGCCGCAGCGGAGATGGAAGGGTGGGGAAGGGCAAAGAGAGATTTGGGAAGCCGGCAGATTGATGTGAGGGGGTGGGGCAGTGAGAAGCCTGGGCTGATTCTCATGGAAAAGGACAAAACAAAGAGGAGAAACTGTACGGGTTCCAGGACTCTGGGAAGATCAAATGGAAAGTCCTTCACCAGTAACAAAGCAGGGAAAATGTGCATACCATAACAGGCTTGTGGGTGGCTTCAGAGTCACCTCTTGCCCAGATCTCTGCAATAGCTCCTACTAGGCATTCCAACCCCCTCTCTGCTGCCCGAGGCGCCTCTCCAAAGCTCTCTTTCCATTGGGTCACTTTCCTTCTCCCTGTGGTCCAGAGGACAAAACTGCAGTCCTCTCCTGGGCATTTCCAGAATTTAGAATTGAGAAAAATCAGATTGTGTTTTCAACACCCTTTACAGTAGAACACTGTTCCAGAACTTCAGCTGGCTTTCTCAGTCTCCAGTAACTCACCCTTCCCGCCAAAGAAACAAACAACAACTATACTTGACTCCCATCTTCCAACGCAAACACTGGGCTTCCTCCAGAGCAGACCAGGCTAAAACCAAGGGCTGGGACAGGAAATACACTTACGGGGAGAAGAGCTGGTCTACAATGACTGCTTGAAAGATAAACCTTCATTTACTCACTCTACATGGCTCAGGCACCTGCTATAAGTGCTTTTGTACCATTCTGGCAGGCACAGGGGATGCAGCAATAAACAAACGAGAAGTGATTTGTCATGGAGATATTCTGGTGGGGGAAGACTCCATGTGGACATGGCACCCTCCAAAACTGGCCACGTGTTCTTCTAGAACTTTGCCTCTTCCTCATTAAAAGGTGGTGTCTAATACCCCTTGCATTCAATCCAGGCAGACTTGTGACTCATTTGTAACCAACAAAGTGCAGCAGGAGTGATTTTGTGTGATTTCCAAGGCTGGGTCAGACAAGGCAATGCAGCTTCTGCCTTGTTAGTTGGGACACATGCCTTTGGAGTCTTGAGATGAAATGTAGGAAGTCCAACCATCCTGAGACTGCCATGCCATGAGGAAGCCCAGGCCACGTGGAGAGGCCATGCATATGTGTTCTGGCTGATATCCCAGCCAATAGCCAGCATCAGCTGTCAGACCCGTGTGGATGAGGCTTTCAGATGTTTCCAGACACTAGCTGTTAAATTACTTCAGCCTTCACGTCTTCCCAGCTGAGGCCCCATACATCATGGTATAGAGACAAGCCATCCCCACTGTGTTCTGGCCAAATTCATGACCCACAGAATTCATGAGTGTTATAAAATGGTGTTTAAACTACTAAGTTTGAGGTGCTTTGCTATACAGGAATAGTATTGAGAACACTGACAATAAGCAAATACGTGAGCAAGATAATTTTATATTGTGGGAGGTCTCATGAAAACATGAAACACCATGATAACTTGTTGGAAGGCCTCTTTTGATGGGGGGCAGGTGGGGAGGGGCGATAGGCGGGGGGGGGGGGGTGGGAATGGGTCAAGAAACGCCTTTCTGGAGGGACATTAGAACGGGATCTGAGTGAAAAGGAGCACAGCCACTGAAGATCTGAGAGAAGAGACTTCCAGGCAGAGGATACAGCAAGTGCAAAGGCCCTGAGGCAGGAATCGGTTTGGTAAAGATTATGTAAAGATCAAGGCCAGTGTAACTAGGGAGATGTGTGTGAGGATGAGAGTGGTGGCAACAGTTGGGAGAGTAGGGCAGAAAGACAAGTCATTCTAAAAGGCAGAGAAGAGTTAGATTTCAGACTGAGTGAGCTGGGAAGCCACTGGAGAGTATTTACACGAGAGCGACTTGATCTGGCAAACTCTCAGTAAGAGCTTTGGCTGCCAGGTGAACGACAGATTGTTAGGACAGGGAGAAGCAAGGAAGACCACTTGGGAGGCTATGGCAGTGGCCCAGGAAAGCGGGGAATGGGTGATGGCCCGAGGCAGCGTGATGCCACTGAAGATGGGGACTGGTGGCCAACTCGGGACACAGCGGCAGTGGCAGGGAGTGACGAGAAGGGAGGAGGCGCCTTGCCCAGCAGGTCGGTCCCGGGTGGGGCCGCGACTTGGGTGAGGACCGGAACCCGCACCCGCTTGGAATCCCGGAGGGAGGCTCCGAGCAAGGGCCGGCCAGGACGGCGCGTACTGGAGTCCAGCGTCTGCCGCGCGGAGCCGACCCCTGGCTGCGCGCCTGCCGGGCGTTTCCGGGCAACCGCTGCAGCGGCCCGAACGTCCCGAACCCGGCGGCCTGGGCAACGTCATCGTCACCTTGGAGACGGCGGGTGGGAACGCGCCCCACCTCCGCCTGCCCCCGCCCCCTGGGCGCCGCCTGAGCCGGGCCCCACTTCCAGCCCCGCCCACTCCGGGCGGGAGGAGAGGTGGAGCCTGGGTCTCGGCGGCAGGTGTGGCGGCAGGTGTGCAGGGCGCTGGGCGAGACCTCACCGAGCGGCCGCTATCTCCTTGGTGCACGCTGCCGCCAGCGTGCTCACCACCCACCCACCTACCTCTTCCCACCCTTCCCCCTAGTCGTCCGGACCCGCTCCAGTGTCATTAAGGTTATCTCCACGGAGATGCTTTCCCTTGACCACCCAAGCTAAAGTAACAGCCAATCCACTTCTCGTGGACTGACCTCGTTTTTATTTCCTTCACAGTATCGCTCTCTTCTAAAGTTATCTGCTTATAATACATTGTCTTCCCTCTTTAAACCCCAGTTCCCTGAAGTCAGGGATAAATTCTGCCTTGTTCATCTCTATCCTCAGCATCGTGAATGGAACCTGGCAGGAAGTCGGTGCTCAATAAATGTTAGTCGGATGAATCACTGAATTCACGTAATCATTTCGTTCATCTGCGCCTTCATTTATTTGACATTTACGGAGTGCCTTCTAGGCACTTTTGATAAGCACCAGTGGTACTGAGATGAACGAGACAGGAACTCCACCTGGAGGTGAGAAACAGATACTAAAACTAATGGCTACCACTAACACTAAAAAATAAACATGTTGGAGTTCCAGAAGCTAGGCATATAGCTCCAAGCACTCTGCACATAATTTGCTTAATCTTCACGAGAGTAGGTACTGTAATCGTGCCCACTGTACAGATGAGAACAATGAGAACAGTCATGCTGTAAGCTGCTGGGCCCCCGTAATCAAGTGAGAGCCCACAGAGGGCAGGGGAGGGGGACATGTGGCCAGGGGCCCAGAGAGATGTAGATATTAGCCCCAAGTGGGTAGATTTGGTATCTTAATTGCTCCCACACACCACTGTCTTCCACAGGGTTCTGGCTCTTTCCAGTTCAGAGCCCAGGGTTCTTCCACAGGGTTCCACGGTGTTCCACAGGGTTCTGGCTCTTTCATTTCAGAGCCCAGCTGCCCCAGGGGAGCTCACCGTGTGAGAAGAGCAGGCAATGAGGGGGCTGTGACGTGACATGTAGAAGGCTGATTCCGGGGCTGGTGGTAGGCTAGGAGCCTACCTGTTCAACGAAAGCAAAAGTGTGGACAAGCTCCCACATAACGTTGTGGGGGAGAGGACATGGGGGGAGGTAGGCGGAGGGGTGTCCAGGAAATTGAGGAACTACACTCATTCCCATCTCTGGATTTTTGCACGTGCTCTTCTCTCTGCCTAGCATGTGCCGCCGCCCCTTGATTTTCACGCAACTGGCTCTTTGTTAACTCAGATCTCAGGTGAGGTTTTTCCCTTGGAGAGGTTTGCCTTGGCCGTGTCCTCTAAGGCAATCACCTGTCATTGTCACATCACTGTATGTTAACTCTTCCCCTTGAGTGGAAGAGTGGCCTGGTCAAGTGCATTACCCTTATTCCTCATCTGGTTTTTCCTGTTACTCATGGTCTGTCTCCTCATTCTAGAAGGTCAGTTCCCTGAGAGTGTGACCCCATAAGACCTCACCTCTGTGTCCCTGCTGCCTAGAATAGGCCTGGCATGCAGCAGGGACTCAGTGTTTTTTGAAAGAGCCCTGCACTGAATCATTCTGGCCTTCCGGGCCAAGCTCCATGCACTCCCCTTCCCAGGAGCCCCCACTCTGCACGCAGCACCTGGCCTGAGCAGGGGAGAGGGCCCAGCCATCTTCGCTACTGGAGTTCTCCTGGGGTGTGACCCTCCCTCCTTCCCAGGCCTGACTGGGCTACTTTCCCACTCTGGAGCAGGATTCTGGTCAGATTCCACTCCAGGGTGATGTCCAAGAACATCCAGGAGCGGAGACCAGAGGTAGAGGGGCAGCAGTGTATGTATGGGCTGGGGAAGGGGGGGGAGGGGAGCAAGGAGAACGGGGGTAGGGGGGTTTGTGCGGGGCCTCTTTGTTTCCCAGCCACAATGGTAGAAGAAGGGGTGGCTTTTCAGAGCTTTCCAACACTGCTATTGCCAGGAAAATGGGGCATCCGGAGGTTGTGGCTATTTTCTCCCCCACAGTGGGAACCCAGATTCTAGAACAGATGCGCAAACTGTCCGACACACACAGGCGACAGAATAAAACTTGGGTTTATTCAGACTGTATCCTTTCCATTTGGGGTGCAGAGTGAAGGGCAGTGGGGGTGGAGAGGCGGTATCTTTGGCTTTAGGGACATGTGCCGATTGCTGAGCTTTTCCGCGTGACCTTTGGGCTGTCAGGATGCCCCGCTGAGCGATGGGGATAGTGACGAAGGGACTGCAGCAGGGCCCTTCCGGAGCCCTCAGACCAATCCCGAACAGAGACCAATCCCGCTGTGCAGTTGGCCCTGTCCTCTCCCAGAGTTAAGGAACCACTGGCTGAGAACATTTTGACTCATAATAAAAGAAACAAAGGCTGAGAGGGGAGGGTCCCTCTGATCCTAAGGGGGCTCCCTCTTAGGGCCGGTCTGTGGGCTAGGCGTGTGTGAGGAGCACGTGTCTGTGCATATTCCATCCTCCACAAGTGCTTCTCCCATGCCTGCGCTACTTGGCAGGCCTGTTCCCAACCTGTCTTCCCCGCCTTTTGCAAGGGCTGGGCCTACTGATGGAACTGAGGAAAGGGAAACTGCCCATACGTTCCCGGAAGATGCCTTTTCTTCTTGGTCCTTGCCTCACGAGTGCGGGAGGTCCGCGCCCACCTTGGTCCTTGGGCCCTGGAGGGCAACGCCGCAGTGCCGGTGGGAGGCTGTGGTGGAAGTGGAGGGGCTCACTGGGCCTCGGGCTGGGAGTGGCCACAGGGGGCCTGCGTCATTCCGGCTTCTGCCAGGCCCCCGCCAAGCCTGGCGGGGCTGCGCAGGAACTGCCGGAGCAAGGGGGAATCATGGCGCTCGAGGTGGGGGCCTGGGCCCCTGGACAGCTCTGCCTGCTCGGTGACCATGGTGGGGGACGAGAGGACCAGGTTCCTGCACGGGTCCACCCCTTCACATTGCTGGGTAACTGTTCTCATGGCTCCATAGCACTGGGAGCCACCAGGTCCAGTCTGCGGCTCCAGAACACTCTTCTGCTGCCCAGTGGGCAGGGGGCTGCTGGCTGAGGCAGGGACAGGGTTGGGCTGCCCAGAGCACTTGGTGACCTCCTTCTTTCCAGCCTTGTCCAGGAGCCCTTTCTGGTGGAGCCGGGCCTGGCCCACATCCTGTGCCGGGTGAGTGCTTTTCACTGAGACATCAAGGACGCCCCTGGGGCTGGGAGCCTCTGGAAGCTTCCCTGTGGCTGACTCAATGGAGATGAATGTTGGGGAGCAAGCAGGATCTCTGCTGGAAGGCAAGACTCCAGGGAGGCCTGGGTCCTCTTTCAATGTCTCTGGCCTCCTGGTGGAAGGGACGACTGAGGCTGCTTGACCCCTGGCCTCTGTGTGATTTCTGACCTTGGCCTGACTCTGGACCTCAGAATGGCTTGCAGCTTGGGTTTGGTTCTTGACTGCAGTTTGCCCTCTGACCTCCTGGCCCGAGCAGTTAGGTCTGGCTTTACTTCTGTCCGTGTCACTGATCTTGCAGGCACCGTGGGCCTGCGGCGGTCCTTGGGCATGGCCCCTGGTGTTGGTCTCAGGCTGGAGGCTGGACATGGAGCTGAGAGCCTTGTGCACAGCCTCCTCAATGTCCAGCAGCCTGGCCAGAGTCTGTTCCCTCAGCCGGGCCACCTCTGTGCTGACCTTTGTCAGCTCCCCGAAGGCCTGCACCACTGACGCGTCAGGTTTGTGGGGGGCAGCAGGAGTCTGAGGGGCCACTCCCAGCTGGGGCACAGTTTCGAAGAGCCTCCTCAGCGCCCTCACGTCCACACTGCTTACGGCCTCCTTCTCTAGGGCTTGCACCTGGCTCAGGAGGCCCTGGAGTTCTTGCTGGCTTCCCTGCAGAATCTCAGTGCTCTCAGGGGCCCCTTGCTGGGAAGCTGCCATAGGCCCCTCTCCTGGGGGACTGGGAGCCTGCTGTGGTGAGGTGGGGTGACTGCTGAGAGCTGAGAGCTTGGGGGGCTCAGGGCTCTGGGCATCACTGCCTGCAGCTTGGCTCTTGGTGAGTCCGGAAGCCCTGGTCCTGGGCCCACGTTGGGGGCTGGCCTGGCTCTGTTCACGGGGGCATCCAGCCAGAGAGACACATCTCTGGCCTGCAGTGGTGGGGACGTTGGCTGACCGAAGGGTGGCTGCATCTCTCTCACCTGGCTTGTGTTCTCCTTGTCCTGCCTCTTTGGAGGACTGGGGGGATAGAACTGAGGGTGTGCGCAGCCTCTGAGGAGGGGGGATCTGGCTTAGGTGTGCAGGTTTGGGAGGCAGCTGAGGCTTCTTCCTTGGGGGCATTTTGGGCTCCAGTTTTGGGGTCCTTGTCTGTGACTCCCCAGGGGTTCTCTGGCTGGCAGGGCTGCTGTGGGAGTGGAGAAGGGTGCCCTGCAGGGGCTCGGAGTCCTGCCAGATAGAGTCCTTATCATGGCGGGCTTGGGCTGGGAAGTCCGGTCCTGTCACAGCAGCTGGGAGAAGAGGAGGAGGAGGAACAGAGGCATTATGGGAGTGCAGACGAGCACCTGCAGGCCGAGGCTCAGAGGCCAGAGTGTGGTGGGCTGAAGAGGCAACCTTCAGGGTGGTCTCTGTGGCTTGGAGGCCTCCTGGGCCAACTCTTGCCTTTGCCTTCTCTGGAGGTCCCCACGCCATCTGTGTGCAGCCCCCAGGCTCCTCCCACCTGGGCCTCAGACTCTGACCCGGGCCTTCCTGGAGTGGGCTGCAGGCCTGGGCCGAGAGGGCAGTGTCCCTGCCCTGCTGTGGGGGCTCTCTTTCAGAAGGCTGGACAGCCCCGGGTGGCTCAGAGTTCCTCACGGGGTGAGCAGTGTAGATGCCATCCTGAGTAGCCACCCACCCCTCAGGCAGCCCTCTGGGCAGTGCCTTCTGTTCCCCACTAACCTTTCTGGGGGGTGCTGGGATCCTGGGGTCACCTCCAGCCGTAGGCCTCATGTTGCTCTGGGCAGCCAAGGTGACCACGGCCGATGCGTGCAGAGGACCGTCAGGGCGCCGAGGTGGCTCCAGGGGCGGCGAGGTGGCTCCAGGGGCAGAGGCTTGCTTGTGCTTATTCAGAACTTGCTGGCCCAGGCTTTGGGCCTCAGCAGTTGCCATCCGCAGATTTTGCATGGCAGCCTGGAGGTCTGGGGCCCCAGGCCCTGGGGGTGTCGTCGTGGTTCCTTCGGACTTTCCCAAAGCTGCTATCCCTTTCTGCCCAGCGCGACTATCTTCCTGCTTTTCTTCCCCAGCCAGAGGCACTGCCTTTCCAATGGGCTGTGGGAGGTGGGGGGTGCCCCCCGGACCTCTCAGATGCCCCATCCCCATACTGGGGTCCAGTGGGGGAACATGGATGATGTTCTCCACTGGGGGCAGCTTCTGGGCCCCCTCCCTGGCTGGCACTGGGCTTGGATCAGCTGGCGGCTCCCATCGCAGACTCTGCAGGCCCCTCAGGTCTCCTTTATCGATGCAGCTGGCTAGCAGCTGCACACTGCCCCTCTCAGGGGCCCTGCTGGTCAGCCGGGGCTGCAGGGAGTAGGCGGTCAGCGAGACCAGACCCTGCTCTGTCTCCTGCATCACCAGCCCAGTCCCTGCTACTGAGGTCCCCAGGCCACAGGCCAGCAACTGTTGGAACTCAGGGTCCAAGTCTTCCACGTGCCCACTGCTGCCTGGGGCTGGCAGCCTCAGCGGCTTGAGGAGGAGCTGGCCCACTGGGTCCTCCTGAACCAGCAGCCCCTGCTGGTCCACATCTGGCCGGCGCAGCACTTGGCGGACAATCCTGGGAAGCTCGCCAGACACCAACTCCTCCTTCCGGATGCGGGGTCCCCCCTGCCCCTGGTCTGGGAGCACATACTTGGCAAGGCAGAGCTCCCCCGGCCCTCGGGCCTCCATGAGGATGCCTCCATGGTGCAGGAGGCCGGGCATAGTGTGCAGAGTCCGCAGGGTCCCCTCCGCTGCGGTCTCCTGCCTCTCTGGCACCCTGTTGCCTGAGGGGCCCACGGGCTGCTCTTCCTGGAGGTTGCCCCCTCGGATGCTCTCAGCTGCCAGGGAGCCCATGGGGCAGTTCTCAAAGAGCCAGGTGAACTTGTGCACGGAGCCCACAGAGATGGGCTCAGGGAGTACCCTGGACCCCTGGTCTTCCCTCTTGCCTGCCTCCAGGGCCTGGAAAACCTCCTTCTGCCGAGACACCTGTCCTGAAGGGATCTCCACTCGGCTGCAGTATCGCACAGGGTCTCTTCCGCAGGGACGGCCTGAGGCCTGCAGAGGCTCAGTTTCGAAGACATGTCCGTCTGTCTGTCTTTCCCCAGCCTGGATCTGGCTAACTTGCAGGTGCTGCTCCCTGGAGCCTTCCGGCCTGTCTGCGGGTTGGGGCGCAAACATCCAGGTGCAGGACCGTGCCTCGGCCTTAGCTGCGGGATCTGTGACCTCTGACCCCTGCTTCTCGGCCAGCTCACTCATTGGGCATGTCTCAAACAACCACCGGATGGTCTGCACGTCACCTTTTGGGAGTGCCTCAGGCTGGGAACCTGCCTGACTCTTTCCTTCTTCTTCCTGGCGTTCTTGCCGTTCCCGCTGGTGGATCACCTCCAGGGGCTGGGTCTCAAAGAGCCACCGGGCAGTGCTGACGTCTCCGGCCACCACTTCCTGCCGGGTGATGCCCCGTACCACATCCACCGTACTGGGGCTTCGGCCCAGTCGATCCAGGGGCTGTGTCTCAAACATCCACCGGTAGCCCTGCACATCACCTCCAACTATCTGCTCTCTGCTGACAGAGGTCAGGGCATGGAGGTGGCCTTTGCCATCCTGCATGGCATACACTGGGGACCCTAGGTCCTGGGACTGCCCAGGAGAATCAATTCCTTCTGCTCTGTGCACACTCCTATGGGCCGAAGTCTCACCCTGCCCAATGCTGTCCAGGGGAAGGGTCTCGAAAAGGTTCTTGAAGGCCTTCACGTCCCCCTTCACCCCATCCCTCTGGGGGGCACTCTGAGAGTGGGACAGTGCGAAGGAGCCATCACTGGGGAGATGCTCAGACATGAGCCCCTCACACTCCCGGGGACCCACTCGCTGCAGGTGGCCCACTTGGACCTTGTCTCTAGGAGTATCCAGGGGCTTCATCTCAAATAGCCACAGGGTAGAGCGGACATCGCCAGGGACTACTTCCTCTTTGGGTGGGTGCCCTGCTCCAGACTCCTCTTCCCCCTTGAGGGTGTCTAGTGCTCGGGTCTCAAACAAGTGCCGCTGCTGTTGAACATCTGGACCAGGAGGGATAAGGTCTGGGGACGGCTGGAAGTCTTTCTCATCCACCAAGATCTCCCGAATGGCGTCCAGCGGCTGTGTCTCAAAGATCCAGCGAGTCGCACTGACGTCGGGCCGGGCCCCCTCCTCCAGGGAGATCCCCCGGATTACCCGCACCTGGCTGGGGTCCCTGTTGATGGCATCCAGAGGTTGGGTTTCAAAGAGCCAGCGGGCAGACCTCACTGCGTTGCTTTGGATTTCCTCCCGGCATGCGGCCTTGACCTCATGGATGGCACCCTCTGCATCTTGGATGGCACACAGTGGCTCCGTTTGGAACAGCTTCACTGTCTTCTTCACATCGCCCTTCAGCTCCTGGATCTCTGAGCGCAGCTCCAAGGGGCTCTGCTCCTGGATGGAGGGGCGGGAGCCCAGGCGGTCCAGCGGCCGCGTCTCAAAGAGCATCCTGGTACCCTGGACATCCCCGCTGGCCTCAGGCTCCCTGGCCGTGGCCTCCGGTGCCTCGGCCTGGCCAGTCAGCTCATCCAGCGGCTTTGTCTCAAACAGCCGGCGGGCTGCACGAACGTCCCCTCCGGATGGCGGAGGTCCGGCTGGCTCCTGGTCTGTGCTGTTGGCAAAGGAGCCTTCCTCAAACTTGCGGGAGGTAGCCTGGACATCGCCGCCGGACACGGGCTCCCTGGCAGGCGGCCTCTCACGGTCCCCAATGGCATCTAGCCGCCAGTTCTCAAAGATCCAGCGCATGCACTGGACGTCACCGTCAGTGGGCTCCTCAGAATCCAGGACGTCAGCCAGGTCTTCAGCCACGGCCTCGGCCAGATTCTTGCGGAGCTCTGGGTGGATGTGTCTGTAGAGGCGGCGGAGCTCGCTGGCTTGTCTCTGCTGGTGGAACTTGGAGAAGGCCTCCTTGGGTGGTGGCGGTGGCAGATCCTCCAGGGCTGGGGCTGGAGGGAGGGGCGGGTCCTCTGCAGTGGCCATCGGAATGGTCGGCATGGGGGCTGCCTGCGTCCGGGCTTTGGCCATCCTTCTGAGGAGAAGGGGCAGAGATGAGGATGGGGCTGGTAGCTGGGAGAAATGAGAGCGGGCAGGGTCTAGGGACAGAGTCGGCCCGCGGTGACCTGGCTTAGAGAATCCCTCCCTCTGGGTATCACTCTGCCACCTGCACGGTTGCCATGTGACAAGTCTTGAACTTAGGGCATATGGAGCCATCCATCGAGGTGGGTCCTGCTTCCCCAGAATTACCTGGGTTGCTAGGGAGCAGGCAGGGCACTGCTGGCCACGAAACCCTGTCCTTTAGCCCTACATGGGATGCTGAAACCTCCAATAGGCAAACTGGACATGTTCCATCCTCGCCTTCCTTTACCCAAGTCGATTTTCCCCTCGTGAACTCCCAGGTGAATCCTGACTGATGGGGTTCCAGTTGGGGAGAGGCGGGCCCCTAAACTGGGGACTACTGCCCACGGAGAAGAAATTCCCTTTCACAACACCAGAGGGCGCACTTGCCACTTTGCCCGCCCTCCAGCCCTTCTGGCCCCGGGGAGGTTTAGCAGGGGCTGCAGCAGAGGCAGCTGAGGCTCTGTGAGGGGCAGTTGTTCACCAGCTACCTCACGGCTCCGCAGAGCCAGATTCTGAATCCCAGGTAGGGTTTTTCTGTGCCATACCCCGAGACTCAGAAGGTGGGAGCCAGAGGGATGTCAAGGGCCTTCTGTCCAGTCACTCCCAATTAAAGACAAGGAAACCGAGGCATAGAAAGAGTCAGATCTTGGTGAATGAGCGGCAGGCAGTGCCTAGACCCTATTTGGGGGTCCTGTTCCCAAGAAATAAGAGGGAAGTGGGCGTGAAGCTTTCTTACTGGCTGTGGTGCCCCTCTGTTCCCCAGCAGCTGCCCGGAGCAGAGTGTGAGGGTGACATCCACAGGGAGGGAAGGCAGTGCACAGAGGGCTTTACTGCAGAGACCTCCTTGCCCCGGCTCATGGAGACTCTTCCCCAACTGTAGGCCACCAGCCCCAAACTCCTCAACGTCTCCTCTTTCTCCCTCTTCGTGTCAGTCAGCTTCCATCAAGGCACTGCTTCACCCCAGCTCCCCCCCACCCCCCACCGTGGCCTCCCACCCCTCAAGCCCTTCTCTGGTCTCAGTCCTCTGTGTGTCTTATCTGTCTTGTGACAGGTGTAGTGACAGTCCCCAGAGGCCAGTAGGGAAGGAATGGGAAGCATGTCCCCCCTCCCGCTGCCCCTGACCCATTGCTCTGCTCCACACTCATGCTAAATATAGCTGAGGTCCTGGCCTGGGCCCAGCAGCCCTGGGCTCAGGAGGGAGGCCCAGGCTCAGCCACTGGGACCCTGGGCTCCTTCACCCAGCTTATCTCCCTCTCTGTCCTGGGCTCCCTGATCCTGCCCCCTGCCTCCCGAGCTGGTGTCAGGCGCCTGGCCGGCAGGATGACCAGCGCTGGGGCCTGGCGGTGGGGGGAGGTTAAGGGACACAGGCAGCAGGTGGGGGGCAGGACTTCCTCCTCATGGCTACTTAAGAAGTGGGGGGAACTGAGACCTGTTTGCCAACCCCCTTCTGAGAGAGCCATCCCAGTCTGGCCACCAGACATCAGAGCCCTGATGTGGGGAAAACTCTGAAACCTGCAGCCCAAGTCTCCTCACACGCTCTGGGTGGTTCCTGTCGTCTCTGAGTTCTGATGGGAACAAAGGCAAACCATGCCTCCCTGTCCTGTCACGACCACGTGGCCTGAGCAGATGGCATGTATGGACCACCAGCTCCACCCCACCACTGACCCCAGGAATCTCCAGAATCCCTGCTGTGGTTACAAATTGTTAGCATCATGGAATCCAGGGATGTCAGAACTATGGACCCTCAGAGGTCAAGGAACCTAACCCCCCATTGTTTAGGCAGGGAAACGGAAGCCCAAAGACAGGGAAGGAGCTGTTCTGGGGGGCTCTGTAAGGTAGTAGCAAGACCTGAAGCAGGTTTTCTGAACCCTGGCCTTCCCACCCTTGCCCCTGCCTGGCCTGAAACTCCTGGGGCTTAATTTCTAAAGGGCAGGGACAGGGGTGGGGTGTGGGTGGAATCGGAACTGGGACCACCAGACTTAGGGTCAGGCCTGAACCCAAAGAAGTGTGCCAGAGCTTGGCCTCCCAGGGCTGAGCCAGCCTCTCAGGGTGACCCCACCTTTGCCTCCAGGTCTGCTTCTCCTTGGCTCTGCCTCCACAGGTCTCTACATCTGGGCAGATTGAGTTCTGGTCTCCCCACCTCGTGTCCCCAGATTTGCCCCAAGGGTTTTCCCACTGGGCAAGACCATGGCCTGGGGCAAAGTCTGCCTTCTACTCCAGGTCCTAGGCCATGATATATGGGGAGCTGGGCTCAGGCCAGCCCTGGGGAGATATTCCTGGTGCCAGATACGCCAAGACTTTTGCCCACAACAGCTGGGCATGGGGTTTGTCCTGGCAATGCAGAGTCGGGCCTACGTCCTACCCTCCAGCCCCTGTGTCCTCCGACCTCTCTTGTGTCCCTCTTTCTTCCGGACACTGGGCCTGCCTAGGGCTTCTTTGAGAGGAAACCCTGAAACCTGAGGAGCTCTGTACCTGTATTTCAAAAACAGCAGCTCCAGGCCACCTTCTCCTGAAAGCCTTTCTGAATTATGCCAGACTGGTAAGAACCTGACTCTTCTGTGGGACTCAGGCCTGTGGCAGCCACTCTGAGAGCTCCCATGGGGCCCATGCTAATGCTCCTTTAACTTCCTCATGGAACTTTTATATCAGGGACCCCCTGCCCCCGACCTACATCCAGTTGCAAACTCCTTCCTCCACCCAGAGCTAACCCTGTCCTACGCTCCCCTGAGAGCTGTCTCACATTGCCCACAGGGGACCCCGGTGCAGAGAACCAGCCTGCCATGGAAAGATGAGAGGTCACTCACCGGAAGGTCCCGCTTGGCTGGGGGGGTGCTCAGGTCTGTGGCAGGTGTGAGCTAATGGCCTGTCTTTCCGGCTTCTTGTTCAGGGCCGGTCCTGCTCCGCTGGCCTCGTTAGGTGCCTTCTTGCTGCCCTGGCTCGGGTCTCTGTCCTCTGCCAGCCTAGCAGCTGCTTTTATCTCGCTGGCTAGGGGTGGGCCAGGTGGGGGCGGGTGGGAGGCTGAGTTCAGAGTATGAAGTGGCTCAGTTATTTTTAGGGCTTGTAGAAGTCCCCCTTCCATCCCGGGGAATCAGTTACATGTCCTTGCTGCTGTGAGGGAAGAGGAGTAGGGACCGCTTCATTCATTCAAGTCTCATCTCAGGATTGGGGTCAGTGACTCAGCCGTGGTGTGGGGTGAAGGTGTCCCAGACCTATTTTGGGGGAATGAATCAAGAGGGGCATCTGACACCTGGACGGCCCTGCCCCCTTATCCCATGTGACCCCTTCTCTGCTCTGGACTGGTCTCTGACTATTCCTGATGTGTGTGTTCACTGTGCCAGCGGATTGGAGGCCCCCCCCCCCAGCCCCAAGGGCAGGCCTGGGTCCTCTCCTCTGCTCCTGGCCTGGACACTTATGAGGGTAAGCCCAGCTCTCCTTCTCCCCCATCCCCTCTGCGCCAAGGATTTCCCCTCTCTTGTCCTTCTTCTTCATGCCCCATGACACCGGGCTACACAGTCTGGAGTGCAACTGCATTGGGGGAAAGACATCTGAATTTCCAGGCCTCAACTCTTCACTAGGTCCCTGACTTATCAAAGAATTCCACAGAATGGTTCTGTGGTTTTCGTAGCAGATGATCTGGGTCCTTGTTTACTTTGGGACTCTTCCCTCTGACTCAGGGCCCAGACTTTCTGGGAATGGGGGGAAGGGAGGGATGGCACGCGGCGAGCTGACTGTGGGGTTATTTCTGACCCTGGAGTCATCAGCTTCCCAGTCACAGACGACTGCGGGGGAGGAGGGGGGTCATGCCTCCCCGTTCTTTGCTTCCCAGAACTCAAGGTACTTAGCAGTGTCCAGAGATACTGGCGTTCCGACCAGGAAGGGTGAGGGGCATCAGGGGACCACCCAGAGCACTCACGAAGGAAGCGTTTTGCCCAGGTGCTGGGTCTAAGGCCATGCAGGTGCCTTCTGTTACCTGGCAGCACAGGGTCTCCTTCTGACACGCGGGATGCCCTCTGGTGCCAGGTGGGGATACCAGGCACTGCTCGCTTTTTCTACCGAGTCAGGGTGAGTCATGCTGCACTAACATGAGGCCAGAGAGAGGGGCATCTGGGGACCCCTTCTCTTGCATCCACTCCTGCTTTCGGCTTCCCCTGTCCTTTTCCATCCCCCTGCCTGCTCCCCAGGCTTTTCCTGATCATCTGCTTTGTTCTTATCTAATACAACTCTCCTTTTCAATATAGTCACTACTAACCACAGGTGCTTATTTACATTTAAATTGAGTGAAATGAATTAAAATTAAAAATTCAGTTCCTCCATCACACTAGCCACATTTTGAGTGCTCCGTAGAGATGTGTGCCTAGTAACTACCATGCCGGACACATCCCTGTGGAAAGTTCTGTTGCCCTGCTACGGGTATCAGCACTGAAAATCTCATAACAGAGGGTGTTTCCCTCTCTGCCTTGGCTGTCAGGAAGCTCAGAGCTACATCCCTAGTCTAGCAAGTAGGCTTTGCGGGCTGCTTCCTGTGTAATGAGGGTGACCAACTGCTGCCTGTCTCCGAGGGGGTCCCAGAATAAAGGACTTTCAGTTTTAAAGCTGGAAAACTCGAAGAAAACCAGAATGGGTTAGTCATCCTATGTGTAATGATCCAACAGTGCCACATCATGAAAGTGTCAATTACAAGGCCATAGAGGCATGATTTATCAGAGTATCTTTTTAAAAAAAAGACTTTATTTATTTGACACACAGAGAAAGCACGAGTGGGGTGAGGGGCAGAGGGAGAGGGAGAGGGACAAGCAGACTCCCTGCTCAGCGCTCAACCCCAGGACCCCGAGATCATGACCTGAGCCGAAGACAGACACTTTGTTTTTTTTTAAAGAATTTATTTATTTATTTGACAGAGAGAGACACAGAGAGAGAGGGAACACAAGCAGGGGGAGTGGGAGAGGGAGAAGCAGGCTTCCCGCCGAGCAGGGAGCCCGATGCAGGATCATGACCTGAGCAGAAGGCAGACAACGACTGAGCCACCCAGGCGCCCCATCAGAGTATCTTTGGTGGAGACATTGCACATCTCTCTTTTTCAGCTCCCTCAAATCATCTTGGGAATGAGGCTGGGAATAAACAAATACACTGAGGTTGAATGGCTGTGCTGATTAATCGGTCTTTGTCAAAAGGCAGAGGGGCCTTGGGGGAGGGGTGGTGGTTTCCAGGGACGCCAGTCCGTCCTTCTGGAGCCCCACTGCTCCTCAGTCTTGAGGACGCCTTCCCTGGTCAGCCCCTCCCTCCATGTGGGGCTCCGCCAAAGTTGGGCATTGGGCAGAGTTCATAGTCTCCCTGCAGAGCCGGCACGCGATGGCAGAGCTCAGAGTCAGTAGCTGGTGGCAGACTCACCGGAAGCTTCAGGAGAGACAGGGTCCAGGGATGATTAGGGGCCAGGCTGCCTGAGTGTGAATCCTACCTGTGACACTCACTAGCTTTCTGACCTTGGCAAGTTCCTGACCCCTTCTGTTCCTCAGTTTCCTCATCTATAAGATGGGGATAATAATTGTGTTTACCTCAAAGGGTTGCTGTGAATATACATCTCTCTCTCTCTCTCTCTCTCTCTCACACACACACACACACACACACACACACACACACACACACACACGGTGCCTCTAGAGCAGGGCCTGGCACACTACAAGCCCAATAAATGAGAAAGCTCATTAAGTTTTTCCTGGATCCCTGCCACCCCCAGCTTCTCCAGGTCCCAGATCCCAGTGTGTCCTCTCGGTCTGAAGACAAGTGCCCTTCAAGGCACTGGCTGGCAGTCCTGGCTTCCCTCTGGCTGGGACGCAGACACTGGTGCCAAGGGACCGCTCTGAGCAGGCCAGGATGGGTCTGTTCCAGGCCTGCGGGAGACACAGGTCTGCTCAGCCTCTTGGTAAAACCATCTGAACTCGGAATAGGGATTTTCTGCTCCGGGGGCAGCTCCGAGGGTGGGCACACTAGAGGGGAGAGTCTCCACCCTCCTGCCAGGGGAACGTGGCTACCACGTGAGAGACGGTAGAGCGTGGGATCTGGCGTCAGACTGCTGGGATCAAATCGCCAGCCTGTCTCTTCCTATTTAGATGACCTCTGAATGTCTTTCAGTTCTCTGCACCCTAGCGTCCTAGCTCCCTAGCTCGGGATCTCCTAAGAGTGGCCCCTGCCCCCCAACCCCCGAGAGGAGCATTTGGGAGCACGTGACTTCATTGGGAGGGGAGGAATGTGGTGAAGGAGTAAAGTGAGTTGGGGGCGGAGGAAAGCAGGTTACTACTGTGGACAGCTGGGGCTTGATCCCACTGGGGAGCCTCTGAGAGCTGGTGCAGAACGTATGTCACCAGGGCAAGGAAGCTGGGGTGTTCACCCACCCCTCCTCAGCCCCACCCGGACAGAAGCACCGGCTCTCCTATCCTTCCGGCCTGCCCCTCAGACAGAGAGATACAGGGTTTGAGGTGGGAATCTGTGACTCTATACAGGCACTGTCCCCTGAAGTGGAGTGAGGGGGGTACGGGGGGGGCGGGGACCAGTATGTTTGTGCCCATTTTACAGGTGAGGAAACGAAGGCTTGGAGAAGTTAGGTCGACGTATGAGTGACAGGCTCAGCAAGGACTAGAACTCAGGTTTCCTGCCCGTGAGGTCAGGGAGGTCTAGCTCCCGGGGATGCTTTGTGAGGAGGGATGTGATGGGGACGAGACAGACCTGGGTCCCACTAAGGACATGGCCACAGCCAAGATGCCCGGCCCTGCCTGATAGAACACCAGGAAGCCTGGAGGCGGCTGCCCCTTAATCCTTGGGCTTGGAGAATTGTTCTCAGTCCTGCACACATTCCGGGGACCCCAGAGCACTTGTGGCCAGGGAGGGGTGCAGTTGGCAGCTTCCTGGGACAGGGGCCCTGCCTTTTGATCCTGTTAGCATCTTGCTGGCGAATTTCCCCTCCTCCCTTCCTTCCCCAGTACATATGATGCCCTGCTGGGACCCAGATCCTAGCTGCAGAGCCCGTCCTGGGAGCCCACAGTTCAGTGGGAAATGGACCTGGTGAGGACAGAGGTACCAGTTTGGCATTGAGGGGCCCAGGGAGGGAGAAGCAAACTCCAAGTGGGGGCCCCCGGGGTGGTTTCATGGAGGAGGTAGCCTGTGAGCTGAGTCCCCCAGATGAGGAGGCACTTGATGAGAAGAGATGGTGGGTATTAGGGGCTGAATTGTATCCCTCTCAAATTCATATGTTGAAGCCTTAAGTCCCAGACCTCAGAATGTAACTGTATTTGGAGAGAGGGCCTTTAAAGAAGTAATTAAGGCAAAATGAGACCAAGAGGGTAGGGTCCTAACTGAATAGGACTGATGTCCTTTAGAAGAAGAGAAAGAGACACCAGGGATGTGTGTGCATGGACGAAAGGCCATGTGAAGACCCAGGGAGAGAGGCTTCAGGAGAAACCAAACCGGCCAGCACCTTGATCTTAGACTTCCAGCCTCCAGAACTGTGAGAAAATTGATTTCTGCTGTTTCAGCCACTCTGTCGGTGGTACTTTGTTCTGGCAGCCTGAGCTGACGAA
The DNA here is from genome assembly GCF_964656455.1 of Halichoerus grypus. Classification (NCBI taxonomy): domain Eukaryota; kingdom Metazoa; phylum Chordata; class Mammalia; order Carnivora; family Phocidae; genus Halichoerus; species Halichoerus grypus. The sequence continues at coordinate 147,500,360 of NC_135712.1, read as the reverse complement.
GTTAGTAGGGAACAACATTTAGGTGGAAGATACGGCCTAAGTCTAGGCAGGGAAGTGAGCAAATCTGACTGAGCCCAGGGTGGAGGGAGATGGGTTGATACAGGGTCCCGGAGGTCATGGGGTCAAGGTTTAGCCATTTCTGCTCCCCCCGCACTGCTGAGTACAGATTCATTTGAGCAGGTCTTCACAGGATACAGTTGGCGGATTCTAAAGATGGTTCCCCAAGATTCCTGTCCCCTGGTGATTCATCAAACCCTACTCTAGGCACTGCTGTGAAGGGATTTTGCATGTGTGGTTCAAGTGCCAAGTCAACTGATTTTAAGATGAAGAGATTATCTGGATGGGCCTGACCTGATCAGGGAAGGCTCTTAGAAGAGGAAAGCTTTCTGCTGGTGGCAGAAGAGGAAGTCACTGAGACTGCAGGCATGGGGGGATTTGACACACCTTCCCTGACTTGAAGATGGATGGATCGTGTGAGCAACAATGTGGTGCCTTCAGGAACTGAGAGAGGCTGCTGGCTGAGAGCCAGGAAATGGGGACCTCTATCTTAACAATGGCAGGAACTGAATTCTGTCACCATCTGGCATGAGCTTGGAAGAGGAGTTTTCTTCCGTTTCCAGCTGAGGCTCAGCCTCGTTCCAGCCTTACGATTCCCTGAGCAGAGAGCCTGGCCCTGCCATGCCAGACTTCTGTATTAGCTACAGAACTGTGAGCTAATAAAGGGGGTCATTTAAGCTGCTAAGTTTGTGGTATTCTACCTCCCAGGAATAGAAAATGAATAGAGGAAACCGGAGCAGTGGAGGGCGGGCAGGAGGCCACGGCTGCCCACTTGTAACAGGCGCCCAGGCAGCCCGGAGCTCGGCCTCAGCATTCCCCACCGTGCGGCTGGCTAGGGGGTCCTAGGCAGCTGTGCTCAGCACCCCCAGTTCAGCAGAGAGCCTCAGATCATCCTGGTCAGGGGAAGTCAGAGCAGGAAGGACCCAGTCTTTCATCCCCTCCATTTCACACCTGGGGGGGCTGGAGGTTTGCAGCAGAGACGGAACGCCGTGGAGAGTAAAGGAGTTGGTTCAGGAAGCCCTCCTCCAGGGCCGCCTGGGTGGCTCAGTCGTTAAGCGTCTGCCTTCGGCTCAGGTCATGATCCCAGTGTCCTGGGATTGAGCCCCGCGTCGGGCTCCCTGCTCCGCGGGAAGCCTGCTTCTCCCTCTCCCTCTGCCCCTGCTTGTGTTCCCTCTCTCGCTGTGTTTCTCTCTGTCAAATAAATAAATAAAATCTTAAAAAAAAAAAAAAAAAAGAAGAAGAAGAAGCCCTCCTCTGGAACCCCAGCTCCACACTTACCAGCTCTCTAACCTTGGACAGGCCGTATCAGCTCCCCAAGCCTCAGTTTCCCTGTCTGTACAATGGGGATGGGCGAGGAGCGAAGGGCTTCTGGGCAGAGGGAAGAAAGTGGGCACAGACGCAGGTGCAGATGGTGTGACTTGAGTGCAGGGTCGGTGACAGAATGGAGAGTGGTCTCGGGCATTGGGCACAGGGCCACGTTGTGAGTGCCAGGCAAGGAGTTTGGGCCCCATTGAGAAAGGTGTGTTTCAGGGGCAATCTGGGTCACAGGAGACAGGTGATGAGAGCCGGTCCCAGCAGCCCAGGTTCCAAGTGATGAAGATTTCGGTGGAGGCAGAGAGGAAGGGACGAGGGGCTGAACCTGTGGGATTCTCAGGAGGTAGAACAGACAAAACGTAAGTAAAAGAGCTACAAGGTGCCTGAGTGCCTGGTGAACTGTCTGAGGCGGCCGGCAGAAAGCTGTTCAGTGTACTCGGCCATGAGGAGACGGGCCCTCAGAGGTGGCCCCCCGCTGTCCGGCCTGGGGCTATGGGTGGGCACTGGGAGTGAGACGGAGGGCAGGGTGGCTGGCGGAGGGGGTGACAGGCTGACTTTGAACCAGATGAGGGTGAGGTAGGCAGAGCCTGTCTTCAGGGGCCAGATAATGGGATTTGGACCTCTGGACCTGAGACAGAGCCCCGGCAGCCATTCGTGTGCAGAGGGGATGCAGGCCGCCAGGGGTCTGTGGGGAGGGGTGGGCACAGGGACAGACGTGGGAGAAGGTGGACTGTAGCAAAGCCGCAGAAGGAAGTGGCAGCCAGGGAGGCAGGAGAAAAACCACGAGGGGAGTTGGTCTTGGAAGCTGCTGAGGGAGGAATGCATTTCGAGGAGGGAAGGAGCGACAGTGTTCAGTGCTCCACAGAGTAAAGAGAAGGAGCGGGAAGGGGCTGCCAGGGTCACCAAGGGCGCCTTTGAGGACTTTGCCCAGAGCCCCCTCCAGGCTGCGGAGGGCTGCGGAGGGCTTGGGGTGAGCTTGTGGAGGCACCCAGGAGACATGCCCCTCACAATTCTCACCAGTCAGGTGGGAACCAATATAGGAGTGAGCGTTGTGGTGAAAAACTAAATCAGGGTCGGGAAAGCCCTTCTGGCAAGAGAGATGAGTAGTTCCAAAGGCAGGTGGGCAAGCGGAGTGTTGGAAATGGCTGGCAAGGCCCCCAGTGCCCAGCAGGTGGCAGCACGTCATCAAATGACACTTCACCTCTCCGGACCAAGACTGTATTTTATCATCTCATCTATTTATCGGCACCTGATGAGCACTGGGTGTTATACATACAGTGGCTAACTGAACGTAATAAGAAAAAAAAAAGAAAAAAGTAAATTCAGTTAGCCAACATATAGTACATCATTAGTTTTTGATGCAGTGTTCAATGATTCATTCGTTGCGT